>NC_137607.1:42518509-42998509 GCF_963280865.1 Gymnoscopelus braueri | reverse complement strand
TTTGGAGGTCGTAATATCGTGATATTCTAAATCAAAATCAGTAGTTCTCACACTTTCAAGATTTTTCTAAAATATTCAAAAATAGCAGATGAAGTAACACGCTGTGAGTTTGTATATCTGCTATTTTTGAATAGCAGATTAAAAAAAAGGCAAAAAATCTAGAATGACACAAAATCATTCCCTGTTTTAGTGGGTTAACACGTTGGTGAGCTTGTAGATTAGCTATTTTTGCTACATAACATTTTTTTTATTACAACTTTTGAAAAATGTCACCTTCCAACAAAATAACATAAATAACATGATAAGAACATAATAATAACGACATGCCCCCAGAGGCGTAACCGTCATAGAGGCAAGACAGGCCGCCGCCTGTCTAAGTGCGATCTCGCACGCCTTAGAAAAACATTGGCTCCTCGTCCATTACGGACAGGCAGCCAATCACCACCGTGTCCATTCAGTAGAGCGACCCGATCACCCTTAGGGTTACACATTTCTGCCTTTGTCCTCATGGGCTGGGGGTCTGGGGGGCCATCACCTGTACTCACCTGGCAGGTTTGACGGGGCCTCCGTAATGTGCAGGCGCTTACCTGCACACATTGCCACTCACACATAGGCTTAATCTTGTCCTGGGGGCTGTAGCACGCACATCAGAAGATGCAGAATGGTTTTTCAATACTCTCAATTCACTGCATGCCTACCCAAAAATGTTCTCCTGAATACGCCACTGTATGACCCCCAAAATAGGAACGCCTGGTTATTGGTTGGTTGGGGAAAGTGATGACGCGCAATCTCTTAATTTGCATAACGCCACGGTCCCTTTAAATTTGCCCCGCCCCCCTGCAGGAGGAGTGCCCCCCGTGGTGAACCACGTCGTCATTGCGCAGAGACACAGTTTGAACCAGAAAGCGGAGTGTGACCTTCCTCTCCTCCTCCTCCTCCTCTTCCTCCTCCTCTCCTCTCCTCCTCCTCCTCATCCATTCAGTCAGAGCAGAGAGCAGCAGTGTGTCTGTGGGGCAGCAGCAGCAGCTCCTCTCCAATCCTCTCCTCTCCTCCTCACACACACACAACACTATTACACTCACACAGCCTCACAAAAATGAACAACAACTTAGCCGGAGATGAAGTCGGGTAAGGAAGACATTTAAAATTTCCCATTGATTGTGTGTTAATTCATCTTTTCAATGAATGACTGAATTGATCCAGAGCTTTTAACTTTTCTCCTCCTCACCACCAGCATGCATCATGCCCTCTCATCATCTCAGCTTCTATTATATCTCATCTGTCATCTGACAGCTAACCCCGGCTAGCCGCGGCTGTACTAAGTACATACTTAGTACAGCCGCGGCTAGCCGACGTTAGCTGTCAAATGTACAGTGTTCTACTGTACTAGCAGCAGGCTAGGCTAACGTCAGTGGAAGTTAGCTAACATAGCTTTAGCCTTGGGGTTGACAGAGAGAGAGAGAGAGATTAGAAAGAATAAAATAGCCTACTTTTAAAAGTGAAATTCTTGGGTCAATGCAGTTGCAACTTTGGTGCTTATTGGTGCGGTTCGTCGCAGAATGACGCTCGAGCCGGGTTTTGCACGTGGCTAGGTGTGATTTAAAGTGTAAACGGTGAGAGTTTACAGTGTTGTTACTGTGCAGCAGCACTGAGTACATACTGAGTACAGTGTTCAGTACAGTAGAGACTGTGAGGCTAGCATCATGCTAACGCTAGCCGCAGCAGAGCAGACCGAGGACTAGTGAGAGGAGAGCAGCTTCTCTCTTCTAGGTCCTGCCAGCTGAGCGAGGACATTTAGCGGGCGTTCTGATAGGACAGTGGATGTGATGACCATGCCGTCATATTTATAGGGCTGGGGCGATATTATCGATATTTATCGGTTATTGTATTGGGTGTCATTGCAATTGTGTTATAATAATATTATTATAATTTAATAATAATCCTTTAAATGTTTAAATGTCACTCGTTATTACACAGTGTTAGTGTCTTAAATCACACCGCAAAGCAATTACAAGTCATACTATATGGCAATATCCTTGGATCAAGATCATATATGTGTTTTATAGAGTCTGGCTTTTACTTTCGCATCTATGCAAGTGTCAAAATCGATGAAATACATCTATGATCCAAGGCTAACTATGGCAACTGATAATGACAAATGCACTTTGAATTTCCATTAGCATTTATGTGACAAATATAAACTAAACAATTTGTGAAAAAAAGGGGACTTTTTCCCATACCTGAACAGATAAATATCTGAAGGTTATCATGACATGAATTATGTTTTTTCATATCGCCCAGCCCTAAATTGTCTGTCTGTCTATCTATCTATCTATCTATCTATCTATCTATCTATCTATCTATCTATACTGTATGTACGGTATATGTTTCAGATATTAAACTGAACATGATGTTCAGGACATGTACTACAGTACATTATATATCAGAACAGAATGATTGACTGTAACAGACTAACATATACTGTATATTTTGGACAGCATAGTTTTATGAACACTTAAAACAACTGGACTGCAGCAATGACAAAATATGGAACTGAGCTAGCATATTCTATAATTGACATTATCAATGGTAGAAATATGTTCAATTGCCCTCTTTCTCTCTCTCTGTCTACAATTTTGATGGTCAGATGCTTAAGAAGTCATTAAATAGAGTACACATTTCCATTAAAACATATATATATATATATATATATATATATTTTCCCTTGAATTGTTAGATATTAACCTTATTAACTAGTTAAGTAAATGAACATCATTTTAGCAGAGCATGTACGGGGGAGAGCTTCTGCCTACTCTGCTGTTGGATTGGGCGTTTTGAGATTTCAGGGTGAATGATTGCCCCTTTAACCTTTTTATACCCCTGTATAATTCTGATGCTCCTGGGTAAAAATCGCATTACAGGCTGATGCTTTATCACCTCACTGGCAGTGTGAATAAGAGCCAATGCTTTTTTATATCGTCTCTGTCGGGTGGAAAACCTCATGTTTCTAAAACTGTTACTTTTCAGGATTCAAATTCAAAAATAGCAAAAGTAGCAGATCGACAAGCTCAAAACGTGCCGCTTCGTGCCGCGTTTTGAACTTGTAGATCTGCTACTTTTGATACTTTTGTGTGACGCCGTATGATCAAGTAGGGCGTTAATTTACGGAAAAACACAAAAAGTTAGAATATGGAGATAAGAGGTTTCTGCCCGACAGCAACGATATCTGGTAGCACTTGCATTCTGTGAGACTGAACTCCAGGCAACTCTGTGCGTGTGCGTGTGCGTGTGCGTGTGCGTGTGCGTGTGCGTGTGCGTGTGTGTGTGTGTGTGTGTTGCAGGTTGTCCATAGTTTACCTAAGCTTGCTAAATGCTATGGTTATTTGCCGGGTTACGTGGCAGCAGGAGGATTCATAACAAGGCCTTTATTGTCGGGTCTAAAACATGTCACTGTTTTGAGGGGGAAATGACTTCCATGGCCTCCGTGCCAGCTACATAACTCAGCTAGTTTAGTCTTTGGGGCTTGGTTCATTACTCATCAAGCATCAACAGTTTTGGTGACAGGTGACCCAGCGTTGTTGTGTAATAGAGCAGTAATTGACTGGTTAGTCAGCTATAACATCAACTAGGCCTGTCATCATTACATAATCACCTAATCGCGATTAGTTTAGATAATCGCAATTATTTTGCATAATCGTCATAATCGGTTCCATGTTGAAACATGTTCATACATTTACAAACATTTTCCAGCTTGATCAGCTATTTCCGCTATTTATACATTTTCTTGAAAGTATATTGTTAAATGTGTCAGTAATTTCTTTGTATATTTAAGTTATTTGTCATACCTGCCCTGTGCTATTTGTGTTTATGAAGCCTAAAAACCAAACAAAAATGTTGTTATTCATGTGTTAATTAATCGTCAACTTAAATTGGTCATCGTGACATCTTTGACATCAACATCAGCAGTCAAACTGTTTTAATCTTCATAGAACTGTTATATTATTGGTCTTTTATGTGACCAGGGACCACAGTTTTATGATTGGTTCTTCTGTTACAGTCAGTCAAAAATAAGTCATATTCAATATGGCAACTTGTTCTTTGAGAGTGGAAATCATGACTGACTTGTTTACTTATCTTTAGAAAACTTTTTGTGGGTGGCTTGGACTGGAGTACAACACAAGGTGAGTCTATAATGAACCTTTAGTGTAAGTCTAATATGTATTAATTGATGCTGTAATGTGTTTTGAATAAGTGCCAAAATAACATAATACATTACGTAGTACAGTAAATGTAGGGTAACTCTGCCTGGGGCTGCTACTTGTGTTTTGTACAGGTGTTATAGTTGTTATATTTGGTTGTTTTTTATGTTGTGATTGTTCACAATGGAAATAAGCCTCAGGGCTTTATGTTTTTTTTCCCTCTGTGATAATGTGTGTTGTTGTCGTCGTCATGGAAGTGTTCCTTTTATCACCAAATAAATTCAATCAATCAATTATAACAATATGGTTTTAACCATGTGGATATGTTATAATTACATGGTTATAACTACATGGATATTTTACTATAACATGGTTATAACTACATGGATATGTGATAAAAATACATAGATATGTGGCGTGAAAGAGTTTTCCGGGTGTCAGTTCAACTGGAGTTTAGCAGAGTGGCAGGTTGGCAGACTTGGCTAACCTGTTCGTAGATTAAGTTAATATTTAGACGCTGGCGTGAACAAGGTGAGTCGGCAGATGTTGGTAAATTTAGCAGAGGCTGGTAAAGTTTGTCTTCTCTTCCAGTCTGTAGAGAGACCACTACTCATCTGGAGGCCCTGTTTTATTCTATTCTAATGCATCACTCTGCCTGGTGAAATAGCTGTCAGGTTTGAAATACACCACCAGCCACTGTGTCCCTAATGTAAAGCGTGAGCTGCACAGATGCTTAACAGACAATGTGCGTGCGATCGCAACTTCAAGGACCAGCTCTCAGGCATGATATTCATATTGAAAGACACACTCATACTTCAGCCAAGGCGTCGTCGTTATTTTCAGGGAGACTGCAGTCTTAGTACATTGTAGTCCATTCAAACCGAACTAGGGATGAGTTTGTCTGGACAAGACCCCCGGGCCATCAGAGTCCCTTCCCTAAGTCATGCGTGATTGGACGGCGTGTGTGTCTCTTTGACGGATCAGTAGCTACAGCGCTGTGTGTGTGTGTGTGTGTGTATTCTGGACTTGTTTCTTCGGTCTGAAGCCCCAGGGTTTTGCAGTGATGTGAAAAGCCCTGATGATGACTCCTCGTTTGTTGAAACTTGCATGCCTTGCCTCCGAGGGCGTGTATGGGCATGGGCATTAAATAAATTAATCGTGTGTATATTTTCCACTGGTGGTGATGACAGCGGGTCAATGCTCTTGTTTGTTCTAGAGGAGTGGCTCAATTCTTATTCTTGATGTGGAGCAACTGTACCTTGAAATAATCTGCATTACCCACTAATGTTACCCCAAGATTCAACCAAGGTCATTAGAGCGTTTACACTGTCTCCTTTGTCATTGTATGTAGCTGTGGTATTTTTAGTTTTAGTCCATCATCTGGCCTCTTCTTTGTTCCAGTAATGGCTTGGGTGCAGGTTGCAGTGTTAAATCTCTGTGTGAAATGACTTACTTCATCATAATAAAAACTGAAATTCATTAACATTAGGACAACATTTCGTTGTGTTTTAATAGGGAAATTAGATTAACTTATAGATGTGATTTTAAACTCACATTTCTCTAGCAATGATCGTAAGGGTTCTTGTTCTGGTAGATGAATTTATACAGTGTGGAAACACTGTTACATGATTATTCTCTTTTTCTTTTCATCAGAAACACTGAGAAACTACTTCTCACAGTATGGAGAGGTAGTAGATTGTGTCATCATGAAGGATAAAACCACAAACCAGTCGCGGGGCTTTGGCTTTGTCAAATTCAAAGATCCCAACTGTGTTCGGACAGTGTTGGAGACCAAACCACATAATCTAGATGGCAGAAATGTGAGTATGCTTAAGTAGACAATCCACATAAATAAGGTTTTCTTCCTCATATATCCTAATCTAAAGCCTAGTTTGAAGAGCAGTCATTTCAATAAGGTCATAGTGTTGGTCAAACATAAAATATTCCGATAGAGATAGAAATACTGTTATTGTAAATATGCATATAGGTATGGCAGATTATAAACATTTTCATATCATGAATTACGTGTCATTAGTCAAATTAGCAAATTAGTTGTGGTTAAGATGTTATATTCTTCTTAAACATCTTCTTTAGAGGTGACACTGTTAAGTCTAAGTTATACTCCGTCACACAACTGTCGCTTGCCGAATATAACAGAATTTCAGGTTAACTACGCATTGCGTTGCATCAAGACACATTGTTAACCTGATAATCAGTTCTTTTCGCCAAGCTCCGCCACGGTATTACGGAGCAGTAATAATGAATGAGCAAATTATGATTTACTCTCAGCACAATGATCCCACTATAATGTCTATGCACCATAAATGAAATATTGCTTCCATTTCTCTGTTGGCAGAGGCAATGAAGGACATTAAATTTTATTTGCCGTGCACTTAATGAATGCATGTCATCCAGCAGTGTGTGTATGTTGCCCTGCTGTACCACGTGAGTCAGGCTAATGCATTGAATTGGTTGCAGGAAGAGCATTTGAAGGTGCTTTTCATTCAGCGCTGAGGTCAAATGTTTTTTCTTTCTTTCTTTCTTTCTTTCTTTCTTTCTTTCTTTCTTTCTTTCTTTCTTTCTTTCTTCTCCTTCATTTCGCTGTCAGATTGACCCCAAGCCATGTACTCCCAGAGGAATGCAACCTGAAAAATCACGAACCAAGGAGGGCTGGGTAAGGAGCAGTGCGTTTCGTACTGTACCGTAGAGTCTCCGGCTATGTTTGTCCTCTGTTTGATGAAGGGCTGTAGCCGTCAGTGTCTCCTTGTCTCCTCCTGAGGTTCTACTCTAGTTTCTGCCCCACGTGTCACACAGAAACCTCAATCCTTCATCTGTAAAAAATGTCCTTTGTCTTTGACCTACATGTTCGTACAATGATTGTACAATCATTTTCTAGGATACGATAAGGCAAAAACACATGTACGTACCTCATGGCAATAATTTGTTTTTGTTCAAATCAATCCAAGCTCCTGGTTGTGGCTTTAATATAGCATATTGTTAAATCACATTATTGCTATTATTATTAAGCACAACATTTATGTCATAAGAATCTCTTTTGAATCTTCTTTTGTCTGCCAAAGGGACAGCGTTCGCTGACATCTAGTTACGTTACTGCCTTTGTACGTCTTCCTTTTTCTTAGTACTAAGGAAATAGAAGACGCACCGTTCTTTAAAAGTTATTGATGGTGTAAGCACTTCTAGGCCTATACGGTGCATGAGCGCAGTCGTACACAGCGGTGGCGAAACGCCCAGTAATTCAGAATTAAGTGGATTGTACCAGCTCTCCACGGAGGCGAGTGTTTGCATTGACATGACATGTTAAGAATTATACCCCAGGGCAAGAAGGGAACCTAATTTCCCCTGCTTCTACTGTCTGACTAGATGATGGCTAAGTGCCTCCACAGTACAAATCCTCAGTGTTCATTTAACTCTGAGAGTGTACAACAGGAACCAAATGCACCCGTAACACGGGTCCATTTGGTTCCATTTGTACACTCTCAGAGTTCAGGGTGTCCTTTCCATTGTAATCCCTTTTTTTAAAAATACGCGACCCTGAAATCCATACATTTCCCTTTTTGTCTTGCAGAAGGGCAGCAAAGCCGATAGCAATAAATCAAAGAAGATATTTGTCGGCGGGATCCCCCACAACTGCGGCGAGCCGGAGCTCAGGGACTATTTCAATAGGTTTGGAGTGGTGAGTATCACCCGAGCGCCATTAACGTTCACGTCTGTTCACTTCATTATAAAGAGCCAATGCTTGAGTGCTTGTGACATTGAGCAGGGTCAATCGCTACAGTAATAGGCAGTGTCATACGGTCTAGGTAAAAAAAAGGGACGGTTTATGATGCCTGATTCATACTTGGATGTGCACCGAAAATAGCCAATCGTGAAATTGTAGATTGACTATTTTCGGGTGCGCGGCACTGGACCGCAGCTAAGCATAAATCAGACTTGAGGAGTCAGAATTGAGACGTAAAATAATGAATGAACAGATGTATTCTAAATGGAGCCGGTGTTTTTCTTTTGTTCTATTGAAGGTCACAGAGGTGGTTATGATCTATGATGCAGAGAAGCAGAGGCCCCGAGGTAAAAGCTGATCCTGTTCCCCCCCCCCCCCCCCCCTCCCTCCAAACCCACCCACCCCACCCTCTGTCCATACCTTCACCATCTTAAATCTCATGACAAACTATTCTGACCCAAAGACGGAAAAAAATCTGCCTCCCCTAATGCAAACTCAGATAATGTAATATTATGAGTCATATCGGCTGGGAACATCTCGTTCGTAATTTTTCAGGATTTATTTTTGGCATGCTTCAATCAGATAGGTCAGCGTAGCGAGACAGGAAACCAAGGGCAGAGAGAGAGAGGAGAGATATGCGAGGCAGAGACGGGAGTCGGATTCAAACCTGGGTCCTTGCGCTCGCCAGAAGCATATGGTCCGTGTGCTGGCGTAGCCACCCCGGTGTGTTCATCGTATCATTCACGTGAAGGTTGCAGTGGACTTTAACGTAGACAAGAGCTTCGGTCATGCAGGCATGTTGGTACGTGGAACATGACCTTGTCCTTTCATGACCTTGTGGGACAGAATTAGTCCCAGTTTCATTCCAGTTGTTTTGCATCAGCTGTTTTTATTATTCCATCTGGCTGTATTGTGTTGTAGCGGCCATAATTATATGCCATAAACTGGTATTATGGTACATAAATTGTATTTGCCATGCTGATGGTTCGCTAGTTAGTAGAGGTTCATCTTCAACTTCAACCGTATTGTCACATCACAGGTTTACACATGTGAAACAGCGGGTGAAATTATTTTCTGTACAAGCTCCCATCATTTGTAGTTTTCAGGAAAGGAAAGAAATCTGGTGGTACAGTCCTTCATGCTAAAGTAGAGCTTCCCTGGCTGTGGTCGCTGTAGCGGCATGACCAGGTTGTGGCTGGGGTGGTGAGTGTCCTTGATGATTCGCTACTACGCATCGCTTCTTGTATAGTTCCTGGAGGGAGGGAATCTCACCTCTCACGATGCGCTGGGCTGTCCGCATCACTTTCTGTAGAGAATTCCATTCGAAGGTGGTGAAGTACCCATACCAGGACCAGGAGGTGACATTGCCCAACACAGGATGCTCTCGATGGTGCTGTTGTAGAACAACCTGAGGATGCGGGCCCACTTTAAACTTCCTCAGATGACAGAACCAGTACAGGCGTTGCTGAGCGTTTTTCATCACATGAGTAATTGTCTCTGTAGGCAGACTCTTTGTTGTAGACAGTCTGGCCCATCACTGTCGTGTCATCATTCATTCATACTAGATGATGACATTGGCTGCATAAATACCCTCTAACGTATGAGATCTGAGACAGCTTTTGCAGTTTTAAATGCAGACATTTGTATAAAATTCTGCATTTCATTTCAATCAAGATTTATAAATAATTAACTTATTAATTAGCCATTTGTCTTTCAATATCTACCGGTAACTGTGAAGATGTCCTTGAATAATGACATTGATGGTTAACCACTTATACCACCATATATACATAGTTGACCGTGGTCCTTCAGGGCTCTTTACTTGGTCCACTCCTTTTTTTCTCCCTCTACACCAAATCTCTTCACTGAAAGTTAGGGGTGCTAGGCTTCATGTGGCTAAGCATCTGCTAAATGATGAGCTACCTGCTCCTTGACAGTTAAAGATATATGTCAACGCTTGTTTCATCTACTCGTTTCTTTTTTTTATCAAGATGATTTTTTTATTTGCTTCATTAGGTTGTGGTGTGTAGATCAGTGGTTCCCAAACGTTTTAGCTGGAGACCCAAAAGAGACATTTCATGTCTCCCCCTGAACCAAACTAGTGAAAATAGCCGATCTACAAGCTCACAGTGACGCGTTGTGAGCTTGTAGATCGGCTATTTTCACCAATTTCTAGGATGTTTTGCATTTATATGGAACTATTTAAAAAAATAAAAAAATAATTAAAAACAAAATGTAGGAAATGAAGAAAAAAAAGGGGGATATTTACACGCGACCCATAACAATGGAACCGTGACCCACAAATGGGTCCCGACCCACTGTTTGGGAACCACTGGTGTAGAGAGACAGGAAATTGAGGTCAGGGAGAAGGGAGTCATGTGAGACATGACAGGAAGCCGGATTCACACGGCGGGTCCATCGCGACTCACAAGGAGCATGTGGTCCGTAGTACGTACGCTAAGCGTCTGAACCAGCAGCAGGCTGCTTCATCTCCTCTCACGCAGCAGTCACGTACCGCACTGCCTCCCTCAAACACACACCCATTCAGGCTCTGTTGAATTAGGAGACGAGGAAGTGCTGCGTGGGTCCGTAATTATCAGAAAAGTGCTCTTTGGAGAGGGTTCAATTGTAGGTCAAAAAACATTTAAGTTCCTTTCCTTTGTAGTGGGCTGACATCCAAGTGTGGAGAAACAGGTGAACTTAAGAAAGATTAAGGCACTCCGTTCAGTTGAGTTTTTTTAAAAAGCCTTTATTTTGTCATGGCTTGCTTCTTGGCAGTTTAAAACGCAGGTGACCAACGCGTTTCGGCTCAGGGGCCTTCATCAGGGTCCCATTCAGGCTCTTTTGGGATAAAACTGGAATAGTTTGTCATTGGAATTTAACATGATGTTTTACACCAGTAACACAACCATTACTTAAATCTTATGATAGTATAAACAATTTAGATTTTCTTTTTCAAAAAATCATTAGAATTTCAACATTTGAATAAGTTTTCTTTATTGTCACGTAGACTTAATTGATATCTATATCTTAAATGGCATAGTAGTGTGTGTTTTCCCATATGTAGAAAGTTAAGTATTTTTGTAAGTAAGCCTTTTTCTACTTTTCTTTTTCTGTCCCCTTTTCCTTGTGAATGGTTTGAACGTGATTAACCGTGTCTTTCTTTAAGATTTGTCTTTTCTCCTGTAGGTTATTGTGCATTGACTGGTATCACAGAGGTACAGGCCAGATGCAAAAAGTACCCCCCCCACTCCCAAAAACTAAACAAGAAACCCAAATATGTAAATATATATATATATTGGAAAAAATGTGGTGTTAACAAAGTTCCATCATAAAAGAAAAGAGCCACCGGCTCACAACTATCGGAGTGCGATGCCGCTGTGCGACGAAGTTGGAATCAGGCTTCGGTGAGACGCGTCAAAGTCGTAAACGGGCAAATCTTATTTTTAAATTCCGATTAAGGACAGGTCATTGATTGATGATATTTATAGTAGTTTGCAAGGCCTTGGGAATGCCTGGCCTGGTATTTGAATGTTTCAAAAAACTCTCAGTGCTCTCTCTCTCATAGGACACTTAATTGGAATCAGGTTAGCTCCCCAAGTGGAGATGTGCTCACAACCCAGTTCTGCCACGGAGTAAAGTGAATCCAATTGAAAGTGGATCACTGCAGTGGTTCACTTTGTGCTGCAGACCACAGCTGCTCTGAATAGCCAGCCTCCGTTGGCCATAATTGATAGCCAGATGAAGTGGCCCACTGGATCCTCAGCTGTGGTTAATCATGACTAGTTAAAAGGGTATTCCCCGCGCAGCTGATTTATGCTCCACATAACGTCACCCATAAGGGGCGAATACTATTAAGCGTCACGCAGAAACTCATCACTCATTTGCCCTCTCAGAGATGTCATCAGGCGAACATATACAGTATCATATACAGCTCGGTGGATTGATCAAAATAGCATGGCCTCAAACCTCGCTGAGGGATGCTGCGGGGAAGCAATACGTTTCAAATTACTAAGCTGCTTTATATAATCGGTACAGTGATTTGGGCTTTTAAGGAATTAAAATCAAAACAAAGCTTTACTATCAAATAACTAATGGAGGTGAAACACGTGTAGTAGCATTCCTTAGTTCAGGAGCCTATCTCCTGTTTCTGTAGCGTGAGGCAGCTTGATGAAAAAGTACGTCCCAGCCATGATGTACTTACAAGTACACCTCCTGGACATGACTGTAGTATGTCGCAGGGCCTTACCCCCAATCCAACCCTTGATGCTGAACACCAAGCAGGGAGGCATTGGGTACCGTTTTTATATGTCTTCGCTATGACTTGGCTAGGGATCGAACGCCCGAACCCCCAATCTCAGGTCGGACACTCAAACCGCAAGGCTACTGAGCTGCTTAGTGACACAGAAGTTAGGGACAAATTACAGTTCTCTTGTATTTCTTTCACTGGTGAAATGCCTCTTTATATGATTAAGCTGTAGTAAGTATAGTATGAGATCGTTTGCATTTGGATTTGGAAGTGTTGATTCAGACCAAATTGTGTTTCTTTCTGATGGGAACTTTGTCTATTCACCATATTAACTCTACAGCAACATAAGTACCGCCAAGCACATTTGGAAACCAATAAATGGCCTATATCTTTGTGCTGCTGTTGTGAGCAATATTGTAATTTTTTCCATTTTAGGCTTATCCTGGCTGACTCAAAGTCTAATAGCAAATTTGGGAAAGCTTGGAGAAAGCTTTAGGCATTGTACAATTTCTGTTTCTCCATATTTTTGTTATGCATTAACAGTTGGCTGCTGCCAGTGTGTGCTGCACAGCAATATTCCAAGGGACTAATCAAGGCGGGGTTTGGATGAAACAGCATTAAGTAGCATACCATTGGTCCAATTTGTGCCTATGGACCTCTAAGGCAAGTAGTCTTATAGATGTGAAGAGGCATTCTCTTTTTATATGCGTTCCCATGCGCAGTATTCTGCTGTGCGGTATGCAAGCACAATAAAATGCATCCATGCTTTAAAGCCTGTAGTCTTAGACTTGTGTTGTACTCTAAAGCCTGCGACATCATCTGAACCCCAGGGGCCTCTAGCTCGAGCCTTGATGGATCCTAACTTTGCTGAATCCCAATACTGTTCTTCATCTTGTGTTGTCACAACTCCCCCCTCCCTGCTACCTTGATTCACTCTTCGTCGTTGGCTAGGTTTTGGATTTATTACTTTCGAGGCCGAACAATCAGTGGACCAGGCTGTCAACATGCATTTTCACGACATCATGGGCAAAAAAGTGTGTAGTTGTAGTTTTATTTTACCCCTCCAGATCACACGGAGGCTTGGGCGACCCACTGAGAATTACTGATCCAAACTTTACTGTAGGTGAAACGCTTTCTGATGGCCATACATCAGTCGCCTCTGTCTTAAAATCGTCGCTGTCGGACAGAATCGTTGTCCATATTTAATCTTTTTATGATTTTATTCTTCATAATTTAATACCCTATTTTATACTTTATCGTATGGTAGTGTCAAGCACAAGTAGCGAAAATATCCAATCTACAAGCTCATTACACGTCACATCGCAAGGCGTCTTGAGCTTGTAGATCTGCTATTTTTGCTATTTAAAAATAATATTTGCCTAGAATGACATGCCCAAAATAGGGATGTTGAAAGTGGTTAAGTCTGTCTGTTGGTTTTATATATATAACCAATGAAAACAAAAGTATTACATTGGAATGGAACAACATTTGATCAGGTCCTTTTTCCGTTTCCTCAAAAGTGTTGGACATATGTGGTCCGCCCGACAGCAACGATATAGAGGTGTATCAAGAACACAGCGTTGCTCTCTCATACGTAGGGATGGGACGATATGAAAATTACATGTCACGATTATTGTGACCAAAATAACTGCGATTTGCGATATTCGCTTAAAACTCTTAAAATGACACCTTTGTTAACCAGTTGTACCCCAGTATCCTTACACACTGGGGCAGAATGTTTACCAAAAATAGCTGATCTACAAGCTCACAACGCGTCGCAGCGCGACACGTTGTGAGCTTGTAGATCTGCTATTTCTGGAAAAGAGATTTGGTAGAGTGAAAAAAAGACTGTATCAAGTACGTTCTTTAGAGCGCGTTTTTAGCAATTATGTAGGGTTTAAGTGGTACCGGATATGCAGCTCAGCAAAGGTGAATTGATCCCAGTGTATGACGAAGGACAATTACACAATAGATTAAAATCTCTGTGATACGATTATTGTGAGCGTTTGTTTATCACGATAAACGATAACGATTATCGTCCCATCCCTCATACGACAGCTGATCCCTTAACAAAATCCTCTTTAGTTGACAACTTATAACGTTTTACAAGTGTAACCGTGTCACTGACTTAGTTTACTAGTACTTAACCCTTCTTGTTCTCACATGTATAGCTATGCTTTTCTGTCCAGAAAAGACTCATTAGGCTGAAATTCTGTGTACAGATTTTGTAGTCGCCCAAGGCTTTGTTTAAATTGACCTCTCCTTTAGGTTGTCTCTAAACTTAGCTGGTACTGTTCGCTGTACATTAAGCTATTCTCTGATATTGGCGATTGATGGGGGCCGCAAATGATTAATTTAACAAGATAACACAATATCTTTATTTCTTTCCAAAACAAAATCACCTAAAGGATTGGTCTCGTCTATCAGTTCTGTTTTTATTTACGTTCTGTTATTTTGTTGGAAGGTCACTTATGTTTTTAGTTATACGCCAACATGTTTTTATTTTTTTAAAGTTAAAGAAAAATCTCAATTAAGTGACCTCATTTGAAAAATCTCCATACTGTGTCGATCAATTCTGAGAACCAAAACAGAAGGGCCGTTCCCAAAGGACTATTTTCGCGTCAACCCTTGGTGAAATGGTATTTGCAAATAATTAATGCTGTTTGGTGTTAACCTACTTTTTAGTACCAGGTGAGTGGGGTTTGCCGACTTGCGTCGATTATGTCAGACAGGTTGTCGGTCACAGGAAAGTATTCTTAATGACTTTGAAATGCATTCCTGTGATTGTCTTAACCTTTCTAGCTCTCCAGTCGTGCAATGTGGCAAACCTCACCCAACAGGTACCTGAGCAGTGTGCGGTTTTAACATCGTAACACTTATTTGCAAATACCTTGGCACAAAGTGTGCTCAGGGTCCATCTGTACACACTGTATTAAAAGCCAATTCAAACCACTCTATTCATTCATTCTGTCCTCTCAGTAGAGATAATTAATATCAGTTCCCTAGAGATATCCGAGGAGAACCTTGTACAACCTCTCTCTCTCTCCCCCTCCAAGCAGACGGTAATGATTTGTGGGTATAAGAGAACCATTAAGCAAACACACCCTACACATTACACGAGACCTTCTTCCACGCATATATTATTATCATTTTTAAAGAGAGAGGGGCAGACCGTAGGAAAGCATAGACGGCATAGAGGAGAGACAAGACAGGAGGGAGGACTTGATCCTAGACCTGCACCCAAAAAACACTATGTCATTAGGTTTCTTTTTTTTAAGAGCTGAGGTCGATTCTACAAATGCCTTCTAAATCAGTAGTTCTCACACTTTAAAGATTTTTCAAAAATATTCAAAAATAGCAGATGTACAAGCTTGCAGCGCGGCACAAAGTAACGCGCTGTGAGCTTGTAGATCTGCTATTTTTGAATAGCCAACGTTAAAATCTAAAATGACACCGATGCTTTCCCGGGTTTGTAAAATGGTAGAAATATGGCCAGGAATGGACCAATGTACATATTAAATTATGTGCGGTTTTAACGCCAAACAACGTTTAGTATGTAAGCGATCCGTCCTTCCATCCACGCTTCTCCACTAGCATATCATTGCTGTCAGGCAGAAACCTTGTATCTCCATAGTTCAACTTTTTATTTTTTTTCGTAAATGAATGCCCCACTTTGTTGTACAAGTGTCACGCAAAAGTGGCACAAATGGCATAAATAGCTCATCTACAAGCTTACAAGACACTGTGACCTTTTGTGAGCTTGTAGATCTGCTATTGTTGCTACTTAAGTTGCTACATAATTATAATTATTTATTTTTTTCATTGAAAGTGCATAAGTGTCTGTGGGTTTTATAAATATTTAACCAATGAAAAGAATTAACAAGTCTAAATAATAACTAAATAAGACAAAATTATAACTACATCGGATTCATGGGAACAGAGGTTATTTATTTCCATTTCCTGAAAAGTAACAGTTTTGGAGATGCAAGCTTTCCGCCTGACAGCGACGGTATCTCCTTGACCGGCCTGATTTCCAGCAGGAATCGAAGTCTCGACTTGAGCCATTGTTCTCGAGCTGACATTACCTCGCGCTGGGACTTGAGAGAGGCAGGGAGATATAAGTTACAAAATTAGAAATTGGAGCACATCAAACTGTGGAACAAATCCCAGCTCTGCTGTTGGGGAGTGTACAGGAGTCATGGTATCCATCACTCGCGTAGCGGCGATGCCCACGGGAGAAGTAGCCCAGGTAACTCGCCTCGCTCGCGATGCCGGCGGAGACGGGGGAGGGGGGGGAGAGGGTAGCCCCGCCTGACGCTAGCATGTGCGCGTAATTAGGTCGACAGAGAAGGAAGAGGGGAGCCGGGGGAAGTGGCACCACCTTAAAGCACGGGGAAGAATTTGCGATTCGTTTTTTTTCCTCCTGCAAGGTGACCCCAATAACTCAACCCCGCTGGTCTATTTCTGGTTGGCTCCCCTTTAGTTTGCAGCCTGTTTCTCTGCTCTGGTTAACTGCCACCGTCTCTTTTCTGGTTACTGCCAGGAAACTTATCTTTACTGGGGCACCATGATAAGCACGTACTGTAGCCCTGCAGTAGAGCTAAACCACTAACCAACTGTATGGATGCATGTGCTTAACCACGTAAGCCTTCTATACTTTGTTGTACGACTAATAGCGAAAATAGCTATGTTTCCTATTATTGAATTTGATTTAATTATTTGGGGGGGGGGGGGTTCTTTTCTTGTTTGTTCTTTGAAAATTCTCAACTATAATGACATGCCCAAAATAAGGACTCCAGGTTGAAGGTGATTAATGACCTTGTCTTCTACTCAGACAGCCTGTTCATGATGGGGTTGTTATAATGCGTCATCATGTGATATCATCATATCACAACAAACTGATGCAACAGTAAAACTGTATAACTGTAGAATAGATCATATTATGTCATTTATAATACGGTAAAAAAAAAGGAAAGCTGTAATAATGGAACAATTAGGTTCAGCTGAGGTTAAGCTGTTGAATCAGCTTGGATTACACAAGCAAAAGATGAGTCAGAAAATAGGCTGTAAGCTTTTGATAGCTGGTCTGACCTCCATGTTTAAACAATAACGGCACAAAAAAAAGAAGCTCTTACTCGCTTTACCAATATCTCTGCTTGTAACTGTATAGAAACTGTGCCCTCCTGTTATGTGTCCATCTCATTGTAATAAAAGGTTATTATTCAATTGGTCTTCATTGAAAAAGATTTACCCATCCTTGACACAGTATGAAGATTTGATTTTGAATCGACTATAAGACTGTTCATTTGTTTTATCTGCATGTTTCCTTGTATTTATTATATTAGATCTGAGATGCAATTCTGTCTCTACATCCATTTCCCCCTTTAAAATTCTACTTTCAAGTAAAATAGAAATTATCTCTAAGCGTTAGCCGGAGAAAGGTAAGTCTTGACCTTCCATTAGATATCTTTATCCGATATAGGCTAGTTCTTTCAAGGAAATATATAATCCTATGTTTCTCAGGTACAGTTACAGTACACACACTGATCTGGAGACCATTATTACACCACCTTTTTAGCAATGTGTATGTATTTTCATTCAAATACTAATTATCAAACGAGAAACATATTAAAGTAGTAATTCAGCACCTGAGAAACATAGCAACATAACTCCGCTACATTACAGTAATATTAATTTAAATAGCCGTCCTACATTTATACCAGATAAGAAAAGTTTAAGCTTTTGAAGCTGCCCACCTTCCCCCCTCTCCCCCCAAATTGTTGAGACATTTAAAAAATTTGAGTCTGCTAGGGCAGGTGTGTTAGGTGGAGGAGATGGATTGGAGAGACTGTCAACGGGTCTGGCAAACTGTCCCCCCTCCATTGTCCTTTGTCCAGGTTGAAGTGAAGAAGGCGGAGCCGCGCGACAGCAAAGCTCCCGGCCAGCTTGGGCCCGGCCAATGGGGACCCAGAGGCATCTTGAGCGCAGCTAATGGTTGGACGGCACAGCCTGCCCAGGCCTGGCAACAGACGTACGGGCCACAGGGTGAGTGGGACCGGCTCCCAGAGCCGAATGGAATGGAGAACAGCAAAACAGCATGGCTGGTTCTCTCTTAACCGCACCAACCCTATAGCATCCCTATTCAAGGGAGAACGGGTCGGCGGAAATAGCAGATCCACAAGCTCACAGCGCATGGCGTTGCTGTGAGCCTGTAGATCGGCTATTATCTGCAAAGGTATTTGGTGTAGAGGTGGGGAAAAAGGAGGGGCCTAGTATAGACACCTGGGGGACTCCGGTCGGTGAAGGACATACTGTGTAGGGTTTAACGACACAATTGTGTAACTAGTCGTTTCTCTTTTTTTCCACTCTTTATGCATTAATTATAGATAGGGGAGTTGTAGAGAGACAGGGCAGAGAGAGGCGAGACATGATGAGAGTTGGATTCAAACGTGCGACTCACATAGAGCATACATTATGGTCAGTGTGCTAACTGGTTGAGCCATCAGACATTCCCTACAAAGTGTGATTTTAAAACTTGTAGTTGTGGTTACTGGTTAGAATATAGCGAGTCCACTGAAACCAGTTAAAGTCTTGGTAATTGTCATCATGTTATGAGTTTTATAAGACTAGTCATAGCCATGTTATGTACTTATTATGTTATATGACATATAGCTAAAACAACATATCTACAAGCTTACTACCGTGAGCTTGCAGATCTGCCCAGAATAGGGACACCAGGGTTAATGTGGTTAAATATACTAAACTCTGTTTTAACATCTGGGTCAGTGACTTTGTAGATGTCCAACCTGAATAAGGGGCCGTCTTGTATATAGCTTGTTTTTCCTCAGTTTAACCTTTCCTTTGCTTTTATTGTCTCCTCTCCTTCTCAAGGAGTCTGGGTGTCCACTACAGGTCAACCAATAGGTAGGTACTGTACCCTCTGCATGTTAAACGTCCCAAAGGACCACTTCTTATAATTTTCACTAAGTTGTATGTCTTGTGTAACTCAACTGGGCAGTGCTTGAATGGGTTGCAAATCTATGTATTTTGTCATGTGTTGTTCACTTATCTGAATAGTCTTGTGTCATAGATTGCCTTGCCTCTGTGTTCTGTATCGGCGATGGCCAGCTAGGTATTGTCAGTTAAACAAGACGTGTTATCAGTTTAAATTTGCAATGGCTGAGGTCACTGATAACTTGCTGCTTGGGACAGATGGCAGTCCTGAAATGATTCCTCCCCTCCCTACGCTGTGGTTCGGCTAGGTTTCATATCATTACCTCCAACTGAACCCCCAGTAGCTTTGCTAAAATGTCCTGCACTTGCCCAAGAAATATGTGCACAAGCCCAGTGATAAAAGGAACAATGTTGTATTGTGTCTGCATCTGAATGAATTTGCCATACTCCTCCAGGGTTCCAAGATGTTGAATCCATTACCATGAACTCAAAATTGTGTATTGTTATAGGCAATCAACTAAGTCAAACATATTGTATGTGGTTGGTCTAATTTATTCAGCCGAGCATCTCGCTACAAAACTCATTACCTGATTTTTATCATTCAGTATCTTCAAATGTGCAATATGTAACATTTCTATGGTGTTTCTACAGTGTTTTTTTTTATTGCATAAAATTACCTGGAAATATCAGCAGTATATGTTGAAAATCTGTTTGAAATAATTTCAATGCCACGTTAATTTATCCATTTGTACTGTAACTCCGAGAGCGTAATGGGCTCATAAGGGTCCATTTGGTTACATTTATACACTCGCTGAGTTGAATCAACACTGAGGATTTTTAAGGTGCATATGCCCGAGGTAGCCTGCTTTGTGTTTACATACATGTAGCCTCCAGCCAGTTATCAGCCATTCAATAATTAGCACAGCAGCAGACAGCAGAATATTTACCTCCATGATGAAACTGTTGTTTTTCCCCTCTGTGTTTGCTCCCTCAGGCGGGTACGGACCACCTTTAACAGCAGGCAGAGGGACCCCTGCCCAGCCTCCGTCTCCGTTCAACGCATTCCTGGTGACCACCTCCCCGGCAGGGGGCTTCGCAGCACCTCAGGGCTACCCAACGCAGGGATACAGCACAACACCTCAGTTCGGTCAGTACTGATGCTCACACATTCATTCGCACGGAAGAATTGCTGAATCGCTAGTTTCAAGCAGTGGTGGAAAGTAACTAAGTACATTTACTACGTACATTTACTAAGTACATTCACAACGCTTTGCGATACGACACATTGTGAGCTTGTAGATCTGCTATTTTCTAAAGGTTTTTTATACATTTTAGACATATGATAACTTGTGAAACAGGACATTCTACTTCTACTTTTGGTACTTGATGTATATTTTGATACCTATACTTTTGTATTTTTACTCAAGTAAATTTTGATTACCAGACTTTTACTTGTAACAACAGTGTTTCTACATTGCAGTATTGATACTTTTACTTAAGTACAACATTTTTGTACTTTTTCCACCACTGGTTTTCAAGTCTTCAACAGATATGCGTGTTTGTAAATTATGGTCCCATGAATTTTTTTATTTGATGATAAAACAGGGTATGTTTTTGGGACTTGTGATTGGGTTCTACTGAATGATGATTATTGCTTTCATTAGTGAGTAACTGTGTAATAAGCGGTATGATGATGAATAACAGACCGCTCATTATTGCAAAATCCTCATTATTGCTAAATAAACTCTGTGAGGGTGATTCAAGACCCCTCCTCCACTTTGCATGGAGGTTCTGCCTCAGCATCACCCTATCAGTTCACATGACCGTCTTGCTGTTTATTATCTCTTACTTGTGTGTGGGTGGAGGAGGCGGGTAGCTCAGATGCTTACTCAGTGCTTCTTCTATCTTAGTGATAGTTATTACACTGAAAATTCCTCAGTGTTAATCTAACTCTGAAAAGTGTACAAATGGACCAAATGGACCCTTATGGGTTTTTAACAAAACAACGTATATATTTTTAAACAAAAACATATCATGCACTCCTTGAAGACACAAGTGTTTGTTTTAACACACATTTTATTTGTTTTATATATGTGAGTCATGTATCAGTAAATGTATGTGGAAATATGTAAAAAATTAAAATAAAATGATTGAAAGAAAGAAGACACAAGTCTTCTAACGTAACATTAGATACAGAGCGTGCTAGTTGTCCATGGGTAGCAGGAAAGTAAATGTATATTGTAGGTTAGTGGCTTCAGAGGCTTTTTATCAGGCTCAGATATGACCTGGTAAATTTGGCTATGACTGGTGTATGTGTCTACCTGAGCGGCTACTTTGACAGGTAACAAACAGCACTCAGTGGAGCTGAGTTCTGTTCTATGAACCAGTTATGTGTAGAGTCCGACCAATGCCCGATTTTTCGGTCCGATGCCGATCACGATTTTAGGTAGTCCTAGACATTGAGACCCAACTCTAGATGTTTTGACCCCAAAAAAGTGCAGTTTTCTAATCAATTTGAAAAACTTAGTTGATTAAAATTTCTATTTGAGAACATTCAACTTATAAACACAAATTACTCTGATAGATAAAAAACTAAACAAAAAAAACCCACACATGCACTGAACTTATTTTATTTAACCACTTAAGCTCTAAGAACATTTGCACCTATATAATTACATGCCCAAAATAGGGATGCCAGGTCGAAAGTGGTAAAAAATCGGGACACATCAGCTGCTTAACTGCCAGTAGCAATGTAATCAAAAATGTCACATAATGGCAGATATATCGACCAAAGTGATATCGGTCTGCCTGCAGTTATTTGGTGACATTTAAAAAGTGCATTCTTGAGCCAATCATTTCATGACCAGCCACCCCATCATCGAATGATTGGCTCAGGAATGCGACAAAAAACAAAAAAAATCTCCATGAATTCAAGGCTTCATGGGGTGTGTAATTGATAGAAAATAAGTATTTTTTCGGGTGAACTACTCCTTTAATATCTACTGTATGTTGTCAGTTGAAAGGTCACACTGGTGGGCGTGAGGAATAAACAATTTGAAAATGTGAAATACTCAGTAGCGAATATTTAGCAATAAAATATTCAATATTCATAAAATATTCATACTTGTTCGTGGTGCGGAAGCTCAGAAGAATCGTCCTTGTTCCAAGTAAAAAATGACGTTGCTTTACGGCTGCGTAATATTCAGTGTAAATGTACTCATGACACAAACGGCAGTTTAGAAAATATACTGAATATCTTCGGGCAAATTCTGGTGTGTATTGATTGATTGATTGAAATATTGATTAAACGTGTGAGTGTACAATGCATCAAAAGTATGTGTACACCATTGGTTCTCAAAGTGGGGTCCGGGGACCCCAGGGGTCCTTGGGGGTGTTCCAGTGGGTCCCCAGCAAAATGTGTTAATGCAGCATCACAATTATTTTAACCACTCTTTCCATATTTTATACCATGGCTATTTAAAAATAGCAGATGTACAAGCTCACAGCGTGTCACTTCGTGCCGCGCTGCGAGCTTGTACATCTGCTATCTATTTACTTTTTTCATAAATCTTCTCTTCTGGGAGTCCCTGGCACGTTTCAGATGGGGGGTCCGCGGACAAACACATTTCAATTTGGGGGTCCTTGACATGAAAACATTTGAGAACCACTGGTGTACACACATAGAATTCAGAAGGATTATACATGTACACCCTAAAGCCTGGAGGCTTGTTTCCATTGTGGTCCTTTGGGCCACAGTATGATAAAAACAGACCTAACGACTATCCCTGTGTGTCTCTAGAATTGTAATTAAGTGCAGAGATGTAACCAAGTAAATAAATAACAGTCAGTATATTCTTTTAACAGCCGTCTTCACTGGCTCTGGTTCAGGTTACAGTTTTGGCACACCCCAAGGTGACCAGTACGCACCGGCGGGAGTCCCTCCCCCACCCACCACTCCAGGAGCGGCACCCCTGGGTTTTGCACCCGCAACCACACCTACTCAGGACTTAAGCAAAGCCCCCACTGGGCAGCCTGACTTCCCCTATAGCCAGTATGGTAAGTAAAGAACCATTGCACAATGCAGTCGGCACCCCTCATTTTCTCACTTTATACTCTAAGCCTCTGTGTCCATTGGGCAACCCGTGCAAATACCGGAGCTACTTGTGCAAAATTTTCTCTCGGTAGAAAGTGTCTCTATTATTTTAAGCAAGTGTTGAACACATTTGAAGCAAGTTGCTGTAAACATTTTTTCATTTTTTTTTACCACCTGGTGTCCCTATTTTGGGCATGTTATTATAGACGAAAAAACATCAGGAAATAGCAGAGCTACAAGCTCACAAAGTGATGCCTTATGAGCTTGTAGATTGTATACTGTAGTATTAGTATATAGGGCTCAGGTGGCTAACACTTGGTTCCTCTCAGCCCTAAAGACACGCTGTTGGAATATGCAAGGTTTGGCCTTTTCTATGAAACGAAGCCAACTAAGTCCTAGAGGAAAGGTTCCCAGTGGACACACCACCTTATTCACACCTTGAAGCTTGTATATCTCGCCGGACCTTTTATTGGGTGCAATGTACAGCTGGTTTCAGTGCATTACGTACGACCCTCAGACGAGCAGGAGCTTGCTCTTGTTGCCATTTTAGCTTTTAACCTGCTACACATCCATACATGCTTGTTGCAAATATACCTACATTATTACCTACATATACTGTACAAAACAGTACATGAACCCCTTTGGCTGGCGCGTGATGAAGATGCTATTGGAAGGACCCTCCCAGCGCGTCCATCCAGTGAGGAGTCTCTACAGCAGTCCACTGTATCAGGTTCACTGTCTCACTGTGTACCAGCCAAGACTGTCTCTGAGACAGTGAGGCTGTGGATTGCTAAGGATTGTTAATGATTATTCCTAGGTTTGAATTAGATCATCCTGCCTTGCAATGTTACCGGTTGTGGTTGTTGTTGTTGTTGTTGTTGTTGTGTTGTTGTTTATTACAATTTTTATTTAAGAGGAGTTTGAAACCACTTCCCTGCACTGAACACTCAAATATTAGAATATGTCCAATGATAGCACACAGAAGCAAACCAATAGCAAAGAAAAAACCTTAATAGAATTTTAAAAACAGGAATTCTCATTCAAATCTTGTGAAAGGTTGCAGCATTAAAAAAGCCCACTCTTCCTCTGGCTCGTGCCCCCTCGCTGAGGACTTGTTGGCGTTGTTGCTGTGGTGTTGGCAGTCTGACAATGTTGTGCCAATAAGGACTTATCTGTGGAGTTGGCCGTGTCCACGCCTGTCAAGTGTTCCGTCAATAGCTTCCTCCCATTTCCTGGGAGAAAGAAAGGGCTTGCATGGATGTGATGTCATCGATGTTAGATGCTTGGCTGTGAAGTGTGACATTTGGCCCTCTTCCCTGGATGTGCATACCATTAACCACTTGAAAACCAGCATCCATATTCTGGGGGGGGGAGGGGGACATTAGCCAAAAAATGCTGATCTACAAGCACACAACGCATCGCAGCGCAACGCGTTGTGAGCTTGCAGATCAGCAATTTTTCGGATGAAGAGATTTGTTGTAGACAGAAAGAAAACGTCCAAGCGAAGAGCCGACTCAGGCCCAGTTTACTGAGTCCAGAGGGTTTAAGTGGTTAATAGTTACAGTCCAGCACAATAACTGTTGTCAATATGAATTGACTAATGTGTCTAGAGATTGTTTGCACTGGAGGCTAACTGAATGGCTATCAGCTGCTTGATGGATGAGTCTCAATCTGTAGCTCCCACCATGCCTTGTGGCCTTTGTGTTTAGAGAGATATAAGAGCAGGTCACAGGTTCATTTCCCCCACAACTGACATTGTTTTCTTTCAAAGTGTCCCTGAGCAAGACGATGAACCGTAACCTTGTTGTTATTCGTTTTGGATAAGAGGCTCTACTCTTCCTTTCTCGCTGCTGGATGTGGAACTAGCTTGGTTGTACAGTACAATTTCTGGGATCTGCGGTGGGCCTAGATGAAGATTTTTTTATCTGGGCTGGAAGCCCATGGCCAAAGGTCACCCAACTAGGACTACTTCTCAGGACCAGTAGTCTGGCTTTCAGAGGTCGTAAATAATGTCCAATCTAAACTTTGATAAGCCTTTGATGACCCTAGACTCGCTATTCTGGGGGCGAACATTTTTGCAAAAATAGCCGATCTACAAGCTCACAACGCTACCACTTGCCATTTTCGGCAAAGATATTTAGTGCAGAGGCAAAAACAGGGGACCCGATCTTCAAGCTAAAAACACGGTGCACAGATTATAAATTATTCATATAACTTAACATATTTTTGACCAAAATCTACCTACTGAGTGAAGTGTTGGAACACAAAATGGAAGAGGTCAACTCAAATAACCCAGGCTACTGTAGACTGTGAGGTGCAGAAAGAAGACTTGAAAACAGCCAACAGTTCAGCAGTCAACGGTATCTGTGAGTGTTGAATAGAAGCCAGGGTTGACCCATTCAGATTAGCACCTTATCTGTTAGTTGTTTCACCACCGAACACGGCTGCCTGCATGGTTTATCTGAAAAAACAAAAGGAAATGGTACTATTGGCCACTGCACTTTCTAAACAGCTAGACTTTGCAGTTTTTTCTCAGGAGAAAGGTATTACAAACAGCTTCCTGAACAAGGTATTCAGCTGCTGTATAGAAGCTCCAGCTCACAAATCTTCCATTTTATCCCAACTCTGCAAATCCTAAGAATTTGCATATTGTTTTCTCCAACATTTATAAGCACGAGAAAATAACTTACAGTATGTTGAAAAAATAGCAAACATAGCATCTGCAAGTTCATAATGTGTCCCATCATGACGCGTTGTGAGCTTGTATCGGCTATTTTAGCTATTTTTGAATAAGTTTGAAAAACATTAAATATTTTCGCCTATAATGACATGATGCCCAAAATAGGGATACCAGGTTTAAAGTGGTTAATTTCACTCTTATTTCACCGGATAGAAGTTAACCCAATGAGAGAGAATGTGTTAGAATGACTATTCAGATCATAGGTTTCTCTCTTTCTGTCTAATAGACAGTTGTAGAATTCTGTAGAAATCTAATCTACAGGTCCGTTTTTATCAAGTATAGAGAGTTTAAGTGGTGCTGAGTTTACAGCTCAACGAAAGCTAATTCATCCTATTGTATGACAGAGGTCAATTTCACGATACATTTAAATCTCTGCGATACAATTATTGTGATCGTTTTTTAAAATCACGATAAACGTTAATAACGATTATCGTCCCATCCCTAATGTTGAAGTCATTTGTCTGCAAAGTACTGTCTCACGCTGACCATAGGCATCTCCTTGTTGAGTCAGCAGCATCCAGAAGTAGTATTCAATCCTTCACACACACCTGTGTGGTGTTGGTGACAGCTGTGTAGTGAAAAAAAAAACACTCATGCACCTGAATGGGGGTGGAGGGGTGGGGGGAATCCTGTGTACACATATTTGAAGAAGTGTAGAAGTGTTTGTGTTGTGGGCAGCTTGGCTAGAAATGGTGGTATCTGAACAAACTTCACAAAACTGAAATGACTACGTTTTGTGTTGGTGTGTTTTCTTTGCGTGTAAGAGACAACGAAGGGGATTATGTATATATTTTTTATTTTTTATTTTATTTGATCATGTTACGCTTGAATTGGCAAAAAACAAGAACAACCTTAAGTCCAGCAGCTTCATGCCTTTTGAAATAGCCTAGCTGTTACACCCTCCAATCCTCCAGCAATCAACCCATGTGAGAGGCTTATTTAGAACTGCTGAATGAATGGAGGATGTTACAGCGCCCCCTGCTGCTTAAGCAGTGTCTGTACATAAAACATTTGTATCTGGTCATGACATCATGGGCTAGGACCGTCCTCCACTAGTCCTATCGTGGGCTGGAGTCCAGCTCATGGCCTGTTTTGCATGTCAACTCCTTTTCTTTACATTCTCTCTCTCTCCCACTGTACCGCCTAACCGTCAATTCACACCAGCAGCGGACTTTGGCTGCTCTGCTCTGCTCTGAGAGAGCTGCCAGGTTCAATGCACTGTCCATGGAGAGGAGTGACTACCGACCTTTCCCCACTGCAGCCTTGGTGGGTGTAGAGTCAGCAAAAAGCCAAGCGTCAAAGTTGAGAAAAGCTCAAAGTTGAGAAAAGCCTCAAAGCTTTGATGCTTTGAGGCAGAGCGGCAAGCCAATCAGAAGCGGGCTGTGCCCTTAAGTTGGCGTGAAGTAGGCATATACACTCGACACCACAGATATTGGCCACTGTATGGAAGTAGCGTATATTTATTTTAAAAAAAGGGTTTAAACTTGCAGTTTTAGGTGTGACCTTTTTTTTCAACTACATGGCCTATTTGATACCTAAAATGTATAAATCCTTTACAAACAAGCTATCAGAGATGAGCATCAAGTGCTGTGAGCTCCCCAGCCAGGTGCAGCTGCTGCTTTGATCCTCTCAGAGCACGAGGAGCACAACTCACTTATTTATGAGACTGTCACTCATAACCTCGGACACGCCCAATTTATTGCATTTTGCGGATGTCCGCACTTCAAAACATTTGCTCGCAGTTGCTGGTGTGAATTCAGAGTAAGAAAGAAGGAATGCCTAAAAAGCTAATCAACACACTCTCGTCCCGAGGCGTCATATTACGTGGGGGAAATATGACTCCCTGAGGTGAGAAAGCGTTAAATAGTCTAAAACAAAAACATTAATAAGTGGAGAATTTCAACTGAGGAACGTGGCACCGTTTTGTGTCTGGCGTAGCTGTGTGGTGGTGGTGGTGGTGGTGGTGCATGGGCCACTAGAGAGGATGGAGAAGGGGGAGATGACCTTGCACCACAATCCTCTGTTGGCTCGCTGGTTCATTAACCGCCTCACACCACACCAGGTGTGACTCCTCTTGTGTGCCTGTGATAATAGAGGTGTCCATTGTGTTCAGTGTGCCATGCTTTGTGCTTCTGTTCCATCCTGCTCTTTGCATCGAGTGTCCGCTGCCTGTTCCTGCCTCCTAGTGCCAGTAAGCAGCAGCATAGGCAGCCCAAGGGGACGGAGAAAGGCTGGGTGGGGTGGGGGGGGAACTTTAGCAAAGTAGCCCACGCATTCAAACGCTATTGGTTTGGACGTCAGCTCCAGGTGAAGCCTATAAAGCCTGATTCATACTTTTGTCGCATGACGGTGTCGCGTGACGGAAATAGCCGATCTACAGGCTCAAGCACATCATCGCGTCATGAGCTTATAGATGTGCTATTATCGGCGTGTGAAACCGGAGCAAGAGAAACCTATTTCACCCACGAAAACCTCACAAATTAAGTATAAGCAGTTGTGTGTTTAGCAGACATAGAGCAGACCCAGGAAATAAGTATCATAAGTAGGTAACTTATATTTTGGCGCATGACCCTTTTGCTCTACAAAAAAATTACCCAAACCCGAGTCACATTTTCACTGAGAGACACTTGTCGCGATAACAAGGGTTATGTGGTGAAGTATAAACTAATCCTTGGTTTTAACCACTTGAACCCTAGCGTCCCTATTCTGGGGGCGAACATTTGGCGGAAATTGCCTATCTACAAGCTTTTTTCGCCGAAGAGATTTGGTGTAGTGGGGGGAAAAGGAGCGGATTTGGTTTAGAGCCCTGGATGACTCCGGTCAACTAAGTATATAGGGTTTAAGTGGTTAAGAAGTGGGGGGTCAGCTGCAGTATCTTGGGTTCAGCCAACCTGGTCTCCTCGTCTCCCTGCTAGGCTTGGGTAACTACCCTCAGGACCCTTCTGCCTACGGACCAACGCGTCCTTCTCACAGTTATGGTCAGGATGAGCAGGGTGGATATAGTGCAGGTAGGTGCCAGCATTGACCATATTCACACAGCGGCCATTTTGCTCTTAACGTCACACTCCAGGTGAGAAACTCTACCCCCCGAGTTAGAGTTTCCCACTGCTGTGTGACCATATTCACGCGGTAGCCATTTTGCTCTTACATCACACTTTGTGGTGGGTGGGTGTGCGGGAACCCCACCCACACTGAAATGTGACGTGAGAGCAAAATGGCCGCTGTGTGAATATGGTCAGTTGTCTACTCCAACCACAAAAATAGCATCTATTCAGTACTGTAGAGTTATATGTTTATATATTTACATATATAATAGCTGCAACGTGGTTCTTTTGCGTTTCCTTTGGTTTTCTGTTGTGCTTTTGTGTTATGTATTTTGCATGTACATTTTGCATGTACATACAAGGTGCTGTGTGTACTCTGGGTATAGTAAGACACAGCTGTGAGTTGTTTCAAGGTCATGAGATGGTTTGGATTCAAATCGATAGTACTTCAGGTGTATGAAAGACTATTCATAATGTATAAGTCTTGATTGGCATTCTCGAGCTCCAAGCATCTCGATCCCCTTGGTTGCTGTTGGTTTTACTGTACAAAGACGAACCATGACCTCAACCGTTTCGTCCACACTCTTTACTCTACGGCCCTCCACATTGCTTCGCTGGTAATAAAAGGATGATCTAATTGTCAGGAAAATGTTTTGACGGTTCAGTTGTCTCTGTGCGTTGGCAGCCCATTCACTCATTGTTTTTTTCTCCATAAACTGTCTTCCACATTGTAGCCAAAGGGGTCAGAGTCAAAGGAAGAAATAATGGACAACTCAATGCCAGTAAATTTCCCAGTTATTATTCCTATTATTATGAAAAGATTCCTCTTCTGTGTTCCTGTTGGGAACGTTCCTGTGTTCTGAATTCTTGTTATGCTTTCCTTATTTTTTCTCATTCTTGGAGTGCTTCTTTGAGTACCCCACAAGAAATGTTCATATCTAGGCTATTTGTTTTTATTTTCCTTCTTTCTTTCCTTTTTTTTCTATTGTCTTTATCATTTAACTTTCTCATTACTTTCTTTACTCCACTATATTTCCTTAAAAGATTTTAATTCCTAAGTTTTGTTGGCACTGGATGTCACCAGGGTGGGAATTTAATGCCATCCATTAGTCTTTGACAGAGGCAAGCAAGTTTGTCTCTTCTCCAGCCACCAGCTGGGTTTCCTTTGGTATTCGTACAAAGCTGTTTGTCTGGTAAAATAATGACTGCAGCTGCTGAATTTGAACATTGTAATTGGGATCCACACTAGGCCATGTTGACCTATGGATGAGAAAGTTATTTTTTCCCTCTCCTGGTTGTCATGCTTGCTCCCTGTCTCAGTTTGCAGGGAATTGGTGCCATCTAGTGTCTAAATGATAACTTTTATGTGCTTGTTAGAATTGTTCAATCAAGATAATCTCCACATTGTTTTCCTTTTTATGAAGCCCTTTGGATCAACATTTCTATTGATTTGGAATGCCTGTTGCAATGCATCAAATATACTTGAATTACTTTTACATTTAGACTTTACTGGATTTGTTTCTTAATTTTTAGTCAAAATGTCAATACAAAAGGGCTCATGCAAAGGAATACAATATTTCAATCTTCACATCAAGGCTTGGAATTATACATAAATGTATCTTATCCTATGTGAACACATTTCTTCATAGACCAGTAAGTATTGTCCTTGATATGTTGTCTTGACATTTCTGACGATGAGACGCCCTCACGTCTCTTCTTACCTATCTCTCCCTCCTTCTGCCTTCCCCTAATCTACACCTCCCTATCCCCTCTTCCCCCTAATCTACACCTCCCTATCCCCTCTTCCCTTAATCTACACCTCCCTATCCCCTCTTCCCTGAATCTACACCTCCCTATCCCCTCTTCATTTCATCTACACATCCCTATCCCCTCTTCCCTTAATCTACACCTCCCTATCCCCTCTTCCCTTAATCTACACCTCCCTATCCCCTCTTCATTTCATCTACACCTCCCTATCCCCTCTTCCCCTAATCTACTTTATACCTCCCTTTACCCTCCACTTGCCTTTCTACCATCCAATTTTGTCCTCGGCTCAAAGGTTACGGTCAGGACCTGAGTGGTTTTACCCACACTTTCGCGGACCCGAACCAGCAGGCGGCAGCGTACGGGGCACAGACAGCACAACAAGCCGCAGGTCCCCCGCAGAACGCCGCCAACGCGTTCGGCCGAGGGCAGAATCACAACGTACAGGGCTTCCACCCATATCGACGCTGACCCCAACACCTCAACCTCCTCCTCCAAAAACAACATTGAGAATGACAAGACGTACGCACAGCGTTCAGAAAAGGAAAGAGAGAGAGAGAGAGAGAGATAAAGGAAATGAAATGTGTGTTCTTGTGCTTAAAAGAAAGGGGAAAAAAAGAAAAAAGAAAAACTGGAGCTCTGGATTGATTGTTGTTTTTGGAATATTTAATGCACACACAAATTTGTGAAATGGAAAAACACAAAACTTTTTGTGAAACCAGGGATTCAAACTAACTTCTGTTACGGGAAAAAAAAGCATAAAAGAACAGATTTTCTTCTGCATTTATTTATGGAGCGCTGAGGCGAAGGAAGCTTTTATTTCTCCTCCTCTCCCCCCATGTTTTATAGTAGAACTTTACTACTTTGCAATAATTTTGATTGTCTGGACAAACACTAGCACAGAGAATTATGTAAAGAGACTTACATATAAATATAAATATGTATATTTATGGTGGACACAGAGATGAAAACAGGGTGTCTAACGTTTCCTCAGCTTTAAATTCTAGGGAAAAAAAGTTTTTATTTTTCATTTGGTGGATTTTGTTTACTTTCTGAGCCTTTATTTTAAAGTTTGTTTAAAATGGAAAATATGAATATATATATATATTATACACAAACTGTGCAATTTTTTAAAAAGAGAATTTTGTACTATAAATGTACACTTTGCTTGTTTTTTATTTAAAGATTTAGACTTCCCTCAGGTGGCTGTTTGGGTGCATTTTGCACTTATGCAAAAAGAAAGGAGAACTTATTTCAAATTAAATGTTTTAAAGATATGGCACTTTTATTGGTGTTTTTTGTGTGCTTGTTTGTTTATTTTTCTTAGCTTTCTCTTGGAGTACTTTAACTGAGGTTAAAGGTAACAGCGTACAAACCATACCCTTCCATTCATTACATCACAACCCTGGGTCGTTGCACAAACATGCATCTAACAAAGTCTCACACACTAACATCAGCAAACAGTACATGAAGCTACAGTTAATTCTCTATATGGACCTGATTTAGTTATAATACGTTAAAATTTAAAGAGGGGTCTGATATCAGTTGAAACATGGTTGAGATTATAGAGAGGATGCTTATTGCTTTGCAGTGCTATGAAGCTGTTCCAGTGGGTTGACAGAGCGGAAGTCGGGGAAGTCGGACGGAAGTTGTCTGACATCGTGTGAATAGGGCCTATATGTATATAGGTACTGGAAAGTGGAAACGTATTAATAGATTGTATATTTCTGTTTCTTCACTCAATATCAGATTACATGAATGGAATGCCAGCTGTGGAGTGATATGCACTGGTTTAGGGATATTGAAAGGGGAGTAAGTGATATTTTCTTTGCTAAAATAAAATGTAAATAGCTATTTATTACGATAGCAATCATTGCTATAATATGGAGTTTTCTGTAAGAATTAAGAAACGAGGGTTTATTTGTCACTAATAGGTACAATTAAAGCAGCACTATGTAAAAATGTTTTATGAAATGTAATTTTGTCCAATCTGTATGGTAGAGTATGTTGTTAATACAATATAACTTATACAATTGGGGTGGTTGTATTTTGTCTCCCTGCTCTTCTATTGAGACATTTCGATCGTGTCACTCAAAGGTCATGTCTCACCTAGACACAGGATCTGACACAAATTTTGACCTGATGGTCAAGATTCAATTTATCCCCTGAGCAAGCAGACAGGCTCTATTAGCTCAATGGTAAAAATGTCAGCATTTGAGCAGGAAACCAGGTTCAAATCCGGGGTAGAAGAGGAAAGTTACATAGTGCAGTTTTAAGACTGCTAACAGCAACACAACAATTACACCAATAATACTGACTATGATGTGAAAAAGAAAGAAAAACTAAAAGAAAAAAATAAGACATAATGCAATTAATATGAATAAAGATAAAAAACCCTCCCTCTCTCTCTCTCTCTCTCTCTCTCTCTCTCTGTTTTCTCTCTCTCTAAATTATACTTATAACTGGGTCCCACATCTCTCCAAAAATGCAGGTCAGGGAGGTTACCTGTATCCAATCAGGAGAGACATCATACAGGTGAAATGTGTTACTCAAGTAAGCTTTCATGTAGGCTACTTTTGTATTATTATTATTATTATTTTGTATTAACATCATTCACTTGTTACTCAAGTAAGCTTTCATGTAGGCTACTTTTTATTATTATTTGTTTTTAACACCATTCACTTACTTAACCACTTAAATCAGATCGACAAGCTCGACATCGACAACCAGATCGACAAGCTCGATCGATTATTTTCAGCGAAAACTTTCCCCACAAGAACAGAAAACAGAAAATATACTAGTGAGCCCTGAGGGACTCCGGCCAACCGTATGGGGTTTAAGTGGTTGAGTATAGTTTTTCCACTGCTGTTAACCATAATAATAATAATAATAATAATAATAATAATAATAACATCAACAACAACAACAAACAAACTAGCTGTTAAGGAGTTGCTGCTTGCCACAGAACAGATCTACAAGTTAGCTTGTAGATCAGTGGTTCCCAAACTTTTTAGCTCGAGACCCAAAAGATACATTTAATGTCTCCCCCTGACCCAAAAAAGTGAAAATAGCAGATCTACAAGCTCACAACACATCGCGATGCTACACATTGTGAGCTTGTAGATCGGCTATTTTCACTACTTAAACATTTGTTTCCAAATTTATGGAATTTATTTATGAACTTATTTTGAAAAATCTGATTTGTTTTTAAAGTGAACAGTTTAGATTTTTTGGGGGAAATGTTTTGAAATAAATGTTAAATAGGCTAATTAAAAACAAAATCTAGGAAATGAAAAAATAAAGGGGATATTTACTCGCGACCCATAAAAATGGGCTCGCGACCCAAACGTGGGTCCCGACCCACTGTTTGGGAAACAGTGTCGTAGACTAGAGAGTTGTTGTAGATCTGTAGATCTTTGTTTTCTCTCAGCCATATCTCATCCGGGTGAGAGGTCGTGTGGTTTGTTTCCTTGTTAGCAGCTCCGCTAGTCGCTAGACAATATTCATCTTTAACTGACAGTCACTGTGGGTTTGTTTGTGTGTTTTCTGTCTCTCTTTAAGCCTACACACCGTGACATTTACAGGACCTGAACACCGTCATAACATCTTATAAAGCTGGTAAGTTATTATTATTATTAATAATGTGTTGTTGGTTTCGTTATTATTTCAGTTTCGGTTCAACTTGGAGCTACTTTTTTATATATTTTTTTATTTGTATCATTGAGGCAAATTCGGTATAATATATAAAGAAAAACGTGTTAAAAATAGTTAGTACAAACACATCATTACAGCGATAGGAACAGTTTCTATATTTTATAAATTGTTACTTTCATTTTTGTGCAGAAGGGAAGTGGCCGTTTCCGGGTTTATAAAGTTAGAACTAGTATTTAACACATTTCCTGATCAGTTGCTCATTATTTAACGTTGTTCAAACACACAACGACGTCGCTTTCCCGTTTGTAGCGACGACATGCAGCGAAAATTACACGGTGTTTTATTTGTACCGAAACCAGCTATAAAAATAACATTGGTCTGTGTATGTATGTGTTTTCACTGTACACATAGGGACGATGTTGTCAGACGGTCCCTCATCTCACAGACAGTGTTGTCAGATTTTGTGAGAGAAACAAGCAGCCAGGTCTATGAAAACAAGCCCAAAATAAGCGACTAAGCTACATGAGAAACCTATATACATCGGCTATTTTAACAATATGGAAGACATTTTGAAAAATGTGGAACATTTTAACACCACAAATATGTTACGGGGGTCCCTAGCTGGTACAACATGACATGAAAATGTTTGTGAACCACATTGGAAACAAGCGCAAATAAGCAACTACATTTTAGAAACAAGCTTTAAAAAATTGCAATCCGCAACTACCAATATGTACAAGAGCGATTTTACAGAAAAACAAGCCCTAAGTCACTTATGATAAAGCAGATATGGCAACACTGCTCACAGCTGCCTGGGTGCAGGCAGGGACCGTCTGAAAAGTGCAACGAAAAGAGATATTACCAAAAATATGAAATAACTTCACTCTCATCATATACCAGTGGTTCTCAAACCTTTTCATTTCAAGGACCCCCACAGTGTTATGCATTTGGTCACGAACCCAGTGCCAGGGACCCCCATAAGAGATTTGTGTAAAACAAATTCTAAATTGTTCAAAAATCTTCCTTTTGAAAAATAGCCGAAGCATAAAATAGGGGTTTACATTTTTGGTTTTGCTTAGTTGTTGTTTTTTACCCTTTTAACTAGTTACTTTCCTATTAAAGTTCTTTTGTTTTAGAAACAACGCATTGCTTCGAACTGCGTTGTGAGCTTGTAGATCTGCTATTTTCACTTATAGCCTACTTCTTGAATTTATTTATGAAATACTTTTGGAACTGTTTTTTTTTTTATTGATGAAAAGTTGTGATTATTTTTGCTTAAACTTTTATAAAAAATAATATATATATAATATTTTATATAATAATATAAAAATTATAATGTTGGAAATGAAAAAAAAGGGATATTTACTTGTGACCCATTAAAATATGGTTCGCGACCCAAACATGGGTCCTGACCCACTGTTTTGGAAACAGTGTTCTAATAATGTCTACCAGCATGATCTAATATGAGAGTGACGACACTAGCGTTGACTCCCATTGCAAGAATGCGGAAATGCTCGTTCTACCTCAATGAGGAAGTTCCAATGTTTGGAACTATATTATTAGGCTTATTTTTCAGGCTTATTTTTCTTGTAACCCAAAATCTGCTATATATATACACACACACACACACACACACACACACACACACACACACACAAACCTCGTATCTCCATATTTAGATCTTTTAGTTATTTATTTCGGAAGTGAATGCCCTACCTTGTCATACGGCACATACATATCACACAAATATAGCATAAATAGCTGATCTCCAAGCTCACAGAAGCTTGTAGTTCTGCGATTTCTGCTATTTAAAAAAAAGTTGTTTCAAGTGAAAGTGGCTAAGTGTGTGGGTTTTATGAATATTGAACCAAGAGCTTGTGACTAAATAATAACCACATTGGATCCATTGGAACACAGGTTATTTATTTATTTTATTCTGTAAAGTAAAGGTTTTGGACATCCCGTTACAAGGTTTCCACCCAACAGCAACGATATGTATTTTTTATCCTTAACACCTTTATTATTTTGAAAGCCAGATGTAGTCACATGCAGCTAGTTTGACCCAGCGTGATATAATATGAGAGTGACGACACGACACTAGCGTTGACTCCCATTGTAAGAATGGAATGCGGAAATGCTCGTTCTATCAATGAGGAAGTTCCAATATTTGGAATTATAGCCCATAGCGGCCCGCTTTGTGGCGAGATCAAAGCGTGTCATAACTCTCTCTATGGGTCTGGTTTGACCTAGTTTGACTGTCATCTGTCTGTTCTGTGTTCATTCTAATCATCAGAATGTCTTCTTTACGTGTCGCCTTATACACGAATCCACGGAGCGCTGCCCTGGGCGCAGCCATTGCTGCGGTGTCAACGCTCCTCGGACGCGACACCGCAGCAATGGCCGCCTACAGGCAGCTACAGGCAGCGCGTCTGTGGATTCGTCTATAGGTGGTTGTACAAGTACTTTTAGGAATAAAACAAGTTATTGTGGGAGGTGGACATAATATCAAATAATTTCTGATAAAAGTCAGTTATATTTATTTCTGTTATATTCTGCGTGAGCACTGGTTGCCTACCTGGTCCAATTTGCTTTTCAGACATGCAAACTTGTAGCTTTTCAGCTACAATAGCCGTTTTGAATCCAAATAGGGCAATTGTGTGACACCTGACCCAAAAAAAAAACATTTTGTCACCTTTTTCACCTCGGGCTGTTTGCATGCCTCGCTTTTACATAGGCCCTAAATTGTTTATGAATATTATAAATTCATTGCATAACTGCATTTTCAGGTAATTAGGCAGAAACAAACATGTTCCCTTCCCACTTCCCAGGTTCCTGCTCGTGACACACAAGAAAGACCTACAGTGTTCTGTTCAACCACTCATTCCAAGTCTGTGTTGTTGTTAACTATAGCCTAATTCTGACAAACAACAACAGCACATGTACTAGGACTACTACTTCTAGGAACCACATTTAGGCCTCAAACAATGATGTCAACGATGAACACTCCCTCTAAACAGCCTGTAAAATGTGGAGTATCGGCGTAACATTTGTCATACTTGTGACAGTGGCGCTGACAGAAGGTCTTAGGCTGCTGCTTGCCTCAGACCCGTTGCAGTCCGGTCGCCCATGTTCTGAGGAGCTATGGTTCTTCTAAATACCAGAGCCTCACCCAGAGACGGCTGCCCACACCATGGCTATTTCCTCGGTAGAAACAACCTGACCGGTTCACCTAGCGTTATGATCTTGCTTTTCGACAGAATTTGCGGATGCTGATTTTGGTTTAATCTGTTTTAATAACGTGGGCGATAAGGAGTGCATGATCGTTTTAATTTCTTCTCTATTCTTCAGACTGATCTATGGTTTATGTTATCGGTTTATTTTGTTACGGCATTTAGCGTCATGAATGACTTTGTTCAGGCTCGGTTGTCCCAAGGCACTGCTATTAAAAAGGAAAAAAAAATATATATATATATTATATATTTATTTATTTTAGAGATTTGTGCAATGTCAGACCACTGTTTGATTTTGTCACTTGGTCAAAGGCAGAGTCTCATGTTTTAACATGATCATGCTACAGGTTGCCAAGCCTTGTCCAGAGTCGTTGGCCAGTTGATGCATAGAGTAAAGAGGGTGAAACTAGAAGACCAAACGGAAGACAGACGTCAGAAAAGGTACGGAAAAGACAGATCGCTTGTTCATGTTGTTCACCTGTGCTTATCCAATTGTAGAGCTTGCTTGATTTAGCTGAATTCACTTGTATAGTAAAAGCGTTCTCTAAGTCCATAAGGGCTGGGCTTCGTTGGAAGCATGACACTTTAATAAAGAGAAATCAATCAATCATGTATATTATATTTCACTGGACCTTTTGATTTTTTCCTTTAACCACTTTAGAAATTAGCGATTTTAGCGATTCTTTTTATTTATTAACATGTCAGAATCCAAAGGTTACAGGTGTAACTCAAAGCTCCGTCATTTTTTTCTCTCTTCAGGAATACAGGATATATAAAAGTTGTGAGTTTAGACATACCGTGCAAAGAGTGGCAGAAATTAAAATACGGAATTTCAGAAAAATCTAAACAATTCCATAAATAAAGTAAAAAAATAAGAAATAGTGAAAATAGACGATTTACATGAGCATGTAGATTTGCTATTTTAACTTTTTTGGTAATATGGCTTAAGTATTATTATTCTTTGACCCTGGTCTTAAGGCATATAAAATTGGGGGTCCTTTAACCCTTTAAATGACTAATTTTTAGCTAAAAGCATTAAAAATAGCAGATATACAAGCTCATAGCAAATTTTTGAATATATATTTTAAAGCAAACATTAACTCAAATCTTTGCTTCTGGGGGTCCCTTTTACTAAATATTTTGAGATGGAGGTCTGCGGGAAATACATTTTGTGGGTCTTTGACATGAAAAAGTTTGAGCACCACTGATATATAGCGACATACGTTTTTTCAGAAAACTGTTCTACAAATTTAGAAGACATTTGTAGACTGGGCCTCAGGTCTTAATGGAATAAAGGAATTTCAGGAAAAAAAACAAAAATAAATCCATAAATAAAAAAGAAATCACACCCTGTGTGAAGTGGGCGGTGTCTTGCTAGCTAATCACAATACTGAATGGAGTCAACCAATCATGTACAAAAAAGAAATACATTTATTGAAACACTCTTTATGATGAAAGAAACCATAACTTAAAAAAAACAAATTATGTTTTTTTTAAAGTTATGGTTTCTTATATAGGGCTATGCACATGTGTCATGTGACACTGGCCAATCACAGTCCTGAATAGACTGTGATTGGCCAATCACGGTGCAGGGTTAGGCGGGGTACATTTTTGGCCAATCACAGCGCAGGATTTGTTGTACAAATATCCAAACCTCACTTATAGGGGCGGTTTCACCGCCCAAAAATTAAACTAAGAAATAGTGAAAATAGACGATTTACATGAGCTTGTAGATCTGCTATTTTCACTATTTTTTTTGGGCGGTGAAACCGCCCCTATAAGTGAGGTTTGGAAATTTGTACAATTATCCTGCGCTGAAACCGCCCCTATAAGTGAGGTTTGGAAATTTGTACAATTATCCTGCGCTGTGATTGGCCAAACAGTCTATTCAGGACTGTGATTGGCCAGTGTCACATGACACATGTGCATAGCCCTATATAAGAAACCATAACTTGAAAAAAAACATAAATTGTTTTTTTCAAGTTATGGTTTCGTCCATCATAAAGAGTGTTTCAATAAATGTATTTATTTTTTGTACATGATTGGTTGACATTCAGTATTGTGATTAGCTAGCAAGACACCGCCCACTTCACACAGGGTGTGATTTTTGTAATATAGATGAAGTATTCCCCCTGGTGGTCTAATGCATAGCCTCTCTGTCCAGCTCCATAGCAGCAGCAGCGGCAGCGGCAGCAGCAGTGATGACCGGGACCGACGAGCTCTCTGACAGCACCGAGGTGGTGGAGATGGCGGACGTGGCGCCCGCGCCGTACGTGGTGGAGAAGTACGCCTGGAACGACCTGCGGCAGATCATCCACCAGGGCCGCCAGTACTCTGGCATGAGCGTCAGCAAGGCGCCGCACGACTTCCGCTTCGTCCAGAAGAAAGACGCAGACAGCAAGCACACGCATCGCCTGTACTACCTCGGTGAGTCTCTGGAACGGTCGGACACATGAGTGCACTTAGGGCCGGTGATGTGCTATTTTCCACCGAATGTTCGCCCGGCCAGAATAGGGACACTAGGCTTCATGTGGTTAAACATCACACCTCAGTGGAAATGCTTTTGGAATTGTGTATGACTTGTTTTAATAGAAGCACTTGGTCATCATGGAAGCAATGCCCCCTTAACAACAGTAAAACTTTTACTGTTGAGGCTATTGCTTCCATGGTGACAAATCACTTTGATTTCCTCTCTACAATTAACACGTCGATGGCAGTAACAACGCTTTAGCAGACGCTCAGGACAGTGAAATGCTCCTCTGTCTTTATGTATCTGTCTTTATTATCGGTTTGAATTTGTTGGTGGATGTGTACTGGAGAGAGTGGAGTGAACGCAGGTTTAATTCATTCAAGGTTTCCATGCAGAATAGATGGATATACCTTTTATTGATCCTTCTGAGAAAATTCAGTCGTCATGCAGTTATGAAAACACAAGAGTACCAGAAACCAGGAGATTTGTCGGTATAACGACCGAATGACATAATATCGTTGCTGTCGGGTGGAAACCTCATGTACAAAACTCTTACTTTTCAGGATTCAAATAAAAAAAAACTGCCGATCTACAAGCTCAAAACACATGGCAATAAGATGCATTTTGAGCTTGTAAATTTTATGTTTTTGCTACTTTTATGTGACACTTCAGTGTGACGAAGTAGGCCATTAATTTACTGAAGAACTTAAGTTAAAACAAGACCAGGAGACCTGGTTCTGCCAGACCCAGAATGAAGTCCTAGTATGTAACACACCTACAAACCACTTTATAACTGAAGTTCATGATGTCATGAATAGTTCGTGACGAAAGGGACGTCACAAACTTTTTTTTGGCTGGGGCCGGAGGACAAATGGCCCCTGCCCATGTATGGACGAAACGGGTACAAAGCCTCATGTAAGCCCGACCCCTTGGGTCTGGCAATAAGAGGTAAGAGGTTTAGAGGTTAGCAACGACATACAGAAGAGGAGGAAAACCATGATCAATTCGTACGGGTCAGACCAGGAAGCTCAAGCACCTTGAAGATCATCATTTATTTAACACAGGGATGTAGCGATGCATATGCCTTGACCTCATGACCTAAACTGAAACCTAAACCTGAAAAGTACATCTTCAGGTGGGTTACACATTTCTTCAGAGAACCCCAGAAAGCTCATTAATCAGCTTAAAAATGCCAGTTGTTTATCCTATATCTTCTCTAGGTGGATGAAATTGGTATCCCAACCTGAAGTGTATTGCTGGAGTGAACACAATGACCCCCCAAATGATTTTGGGGTCCCCCCAGATGATCACAAACCAACATATAATAAAATTGTATACAGGGTATATCTGCACATTTCTAAAGTTACATTTTAATGTCTTTTAATAACAAATTGTCAAATATTACGTAAGAATGAGTCAAACATTGTGAAAATAGCCGTAGTAGTTTGTCTATTTTCACAATTATCTGTGGAACCGAGTCAAACTAATTGTAATGCCTACAATTCAAAGTACTTGTCAGGGTGGGGGGTCCCCAGTTAGTTCAAATATGATTATTTTGGGGGGTCCCCAGTTCAAATATGATTATTTTGGGGGGTCCCCAGTTCAAATATGATTATTTTCGCGGCCTGAAGTTTTGGGAACCCTTGACTTACAGAACCTATAATGTCCTCTCCTACAGGAATGCCTTACGACAGCAGAGAAAACACATTACTGTACTCCGACGTTCCTAAGTTCATCATGAAAGGCGGCCTGCTGGTGCTGACATGGAAATCATTGCTGAACCATTTCCAGGTGAGCAGGCTACCTATGTTCAACCTAATCTTCACAAAACTGGTCCTCACTAGTGCTCATTATAAGATCAGATATATTGATCTGTGTCTCGGAGGTGGGCTGTGGACAGTTCATAAACCTGACTCTAATGACTTCATAAGTTTCCTCCAATGACATCATCAGTTGTCATTTCAAATGAGATTTCAAACTTAAAACATATATATATTGATGCAAGGCTTCTATTTCAGCGTACTAACTTCCCCAGAAGATAAAGTCTGTAGTTTCCAATAGCCCTTGATGATGTCATTAGAGTATGGTTTCTGAACTGTCCACACCCACACCAATCGGACGCAGAGCGAGTAGACAGAAATGGTGCCATCTTATGAGCATTAGTGAGGACCAATTATATGAAAATGGGTAAAGTGGTCCTTTAAAAACAAGGGGACTGCAGGAAACCAATAACTGAAAAAAAAAGAAGAAGATAAGCAAACCAATAACTGGATGATGTTAACCTTCCTCTCCTCTCAGGCCACCCCCCACCATGGTGTGTACTCCAGAGAAGAGGAGCTGCTCAGAGAGAGGAAGCGTCTAGGGGTGTTTGGTATCACATCCTACGAACATCACGCTGCCAGCGGCCTCTTCCTGTTCCAGGCCAACAGCAGTCTGTTCTACTGCCGTGACCACGAGCAGCCCGCCTTCACTGTGAGTGATTCACACCCCTCAACACTGATGATGGTGTTAACTTTTATAACAGCAGACCGTTCTACTGCCGTGACCACGAACAGCCCGGCAGGTCACAACCCTCAACACTGATGTTACTTTTATTACTTTTATTATTATAATCAACTATTAATAATACATCAGCGGTTGGGAGTCCAGTGTAGCTTGGCGGTACGGTGGATGTGAGATAATGAATTCAATTATTTTAAAGGAAAATAATGATAGTTGTCACAGATGTTTTTTAAATATAATGATCGGATACATAGACCTGATCCTGTCTATGTTGAAAGACTCAATTCAGCTCAATTCGTGTATTCTTCCTGCCTTCAGCAGCTGTCAGGGGTGTACTGTGGATGTTTTAACTAGTGGAGCGCTACGTCACACGCACTAGAGTTCTCAAATTCTGTCCGAAATTCTGTTCTGTGAAAAAAAAAAAAAACGGTAAGGCAGATGGAAATGGCAGTGAATGCGTTGGATGCAGCTCAAAGTGAACTTTACTTGGGTATCTAGTCCGTCGCTGTCCAAACTTCCTAGCCCGTGTTTTAAAAAAAACTGCCAAAACTCAAACATCAATGTTTTGGCCATTATCTCTGGAACGGAAGGTCCAATCTGCTCAGTTCAAAGATTATTGGATGCGTGACTTTGAGGACATTAAGCATTCAATTACACTTTTTCGGCCTAAGATCAACATTTCCATTTGGGTTGAGAAGAGCTTTGGGTGATGACAAAGCCAAATCCAGTCTATTAATAAACTTTTTTTCCTCTCTCTCACAAATCAGAGCTTGTAAAAAGAGTAGATGATTGTTGTTTGTTGTTGACATGCATGGAAAATATCACCAGGCTATATAAAACCTAATGATGTATGTAATTAGAACCACAGACACAATGTATTATGCCAGGTATTATTTATGATGACAACCACTCTTTCTTACCTTTTTATTGTCTATAAAAGTATTTGTGTGTGTGTGTGTGTGTGTGTGTGATGTAGACTAAACCGATGAACCCAACAGAGATTGTCAGCCAGTGTACAAGCACCCGTATGGACCCCAAGATCTGTCCAGGGGACTCCAACTTCATCGCCTTCATCCACAGCAAGGACATCTGGTTGACCAACATTGACACCGGCGAGGAGAAGAGACTCACACACTGCCATAAAGGTCACAACAACAACAGCAAAATCTCCACGTCACCGTGTTTTACTGTCACTAGGCAACGGCCTCCTGCTTAAAGCTGTTTACCTGCCAAAGTTTCCATAATTTAGTAACCATCAGTCAACTATTCTGTTCTATTAAATGTTTTAGAACAAATCTTTTCTAATCTCTACTGAGGAAGGATGTGTAAGATCAGTCAGAGAATCGGAATAGCGGGAGCGCTAATGTGTTCGCTGTACCGCACCGTTGTGACAAAAAGAGAGCTGAGCCAGAAGGCAAAGCTCTCTACCGGTCAGTCTTACTTCCTACTCTCGCATGTGGTCATGAAATGTGGGCCATGACCGCAAGAACACGATAAACTGGTTTTCCCAGTAGGGTGGCTAGCATCTCCCTTAAGCTGAATTCCAATACTCAAATTTCTGCCTCCTCGCTTCCTCCGTCATCTGTCCTCCAGCAAGAAACGGTGAAACTGGTGAGCTGCCGAAATATGTGACAATCGTGTAGACATCACATAACGTCAGTGTCCGAACGTAAATCATGGCGGTTTGTTTATTAGCAGAGTTCAACCTAGCGGTATTTAGGCTACGTATTTAAAGACCTCCGTGTAAGTTATGTGAAGTCCACAAGATGGTCACCAATTTCACCGTAACGCCGCCATGCTGGAGGACAGATGACGGAGGAAGTGAGGAGGCAGAAATTTGAGTATTGGAATTTGGCCTTAGGGATAAGGTGAGAAGCTCAGACATCCGTGAGAGACTCAGAGTAGATGAGGTGGTTCAGGAATCTAGTAAGGAGGTTTCCAGTCAGACAGGCAGACCGAGGGATTATATCTCCACGCTGACCTGGGAATGCCTTGGGATGCCCCAGTCAGAGCTGGATAATGTGGCCAGTGAAAGGGGGAGTCTGGGATTCTGTGCTGGAACTGCTACTTCCACAAGCCGAATTTGGCTAGGGCTGGGCAATTAATTGAAAATATATTAATCTTGCTCATGTAGGGCAATTGATTAATTGAGAATCAGGCGTTTTTTATTTTATTTTGTATTTATCAACCAATCAACAATCAAATTGATTAGTCTGATTAACCACTTAACCCTATAATATATGTATTATACTTTGTTGAAAATTGTACTATTCTTATTTTGTGGTGTACAAAAATAGAGAAAATAGCTGATCTACAAGCTCACTACGCCACGCATTGCGACGCGTTGATTTGCAAAGTGTTCATATGATCCTACTAAATACAAACGCAAGCCTTAGGACACATATCACATGACATGGTCAGTATAACGTCAAGCTTCCAACTGTCTCCGTGTTCTTCTTTCCAGGGCTGGAAAACATAAAGGATGATGGAAAGTCTGCAGGCGTAGCCACCTTCGTCATCCAGGAAGAGTTTGATCGGTTCTCAGGCTACTGGTGGTCACCGGTCAATGCTGAAGGTGAATAAGCTTATCCTACTCTCCTAGACATGCATTTCTATATTGTAGTCCCTGACATCAATCTTGAAAGACATACCCGCACACTGCCACTTGCACGTTCAAGAGACGTTTTCAATGTATCTTTCAAGATTGATACGCACCTGCTTTTAAACTGAATGGTTGTGCATGCAGAAGTTATTTTTCACTTATATTGTAGTCCCTAAATCCATAAAAGGTTTCATTGTACCAGATTAATGAGCTGCAGATACATTTTTCTAAAAGAAGTTTTGGCAGACCACCCCCCTATTGTAGGCAATGCAAGATTATTTGTATATTACATTTCAACAACGGGGATTAAATGTAAAGACATAGATTATTATGAGTACAATAATAAGTCTGATAAAAACAGCACAATAATAAGGATACAATTGCAGTGCAGAATAAATGATAAAAAAACGAAACAAACGAAACAAACAAGAGAGTTTGTTACAGATTACAAGCTTGTAGATCAGCTATTTTTGTTACTTTTGCGTGACGCCCTTGCACGATGAAGAAGAGCATTAACTCGTTGGTTCTCAAAGTGGGGTCCGGGGACCCCCAGGGGTCCTTGGGGTTGCACCAGGGGGTCCCCAGCTAAATTTGTTAATACTGCGTCACAATCATTTTAACCATTTTTATACTTTTGCTATTCAAAAATAGTAAATCTACAAGCTCTCATAGCATGACACAAAGTAAGCTTGTATATCTGCTATTTTTTATTTATTTTGAAAAATATCAAATATTTGAAGTTTAATCAAAGTTTTGTATAATTTTGATAATATTTTTACATAAATCTTCTCTTCTGGCGGTCCGTGGCTCAAAACTTTTTTCAGATGGGGGGTCCACGGCCCAATTTGGGGGTCCTTGACATTAAAAACTTTGAGAACCACTGCATTAACTTGAGAATAACTTGAGTTGAAATATGGATACTGTTGTGCTCTTTGATGAGAGTGATGGTAGGGAGCTGAGACAAATCAGGGGGTTTGATGAGTGAATGTGTTCACTTTGGGTTTCAGACTCTGACGGAGGTAAGACCCTGCAGATCCTGTATGAAGAAGTGGATGAAACCGAGGTGGAGATCATTCACGTCCCCTCGCCCATCCTGGAGGAACGCAAGACTGATGTCTACAGATACCCTCGCACAGGTCAGCACACACGCACGCACACACATGCCACACGTACGTACATACCGTACATACAGACGTACAGTACATACCGTACATACGTACATTGATTAAAGTCCTCAGTCGGTCATTTGGATGGCATATAGAGGCTAGCATGTCTTTCTCTTGGCTTGTAATGTTGGGCTGGCTTGTAACATTAACACTGCTGCTTTGCACCATGATGCTAGTAAAGTCAAGCCCTACAGTAATAATGTATACTTTATTTTATTTTCAGATGAAAGAGTGTTTTAATTGGTCAAACTAGCAATAGTATACATGGTCAGAAGCTTCTTCCATAAACCTAAAGGTTGAGGCCTAAATCTGATTTCTTCAACTGCTTGGCTGTACAGTATGGGCAGGAACATGGGTCTAGAACGATAATACTGAAACATTTTACATTGGGCTATACTTATTGTTTCTTTCACACTGTCTCACAAATCGCAGATTGGGTTTTGGCGTAACAAGAATTCCAAAGTCGCGATAATTATCTTTTTTCTTTAATCCCTACACACACACATACACACACACACACACACACACACACTGACACACACTGTGCTTTGGTACATTGTTATTCTTGTTTCTACTCAGTATATTGGTGTTAATCCAAATCGTATGTAACATTATGAAACGTTGATGCTTTTGGCTTATCACTTTGGCCTATACTTTTCTCTTCCAGGCAGCAAGAATCCAGACATTACACTCAAACTGCTGGAGGTTAAAACGGACCCTCAGGGCAAAGTGAGAAAACCTCTTTTATTTTGTAGATACATGAACACAGTGCAAACAGCAGTCAATGCCATGCTAAATGGTTACGGTCATGACTACGGTCCACTTGGTGTTTTTGGTGGTAATATGCCCTAAAATTAAATGGTTTTGGACATCAATAAAAATATATTTTCTTTAAATAAAATAACGGATTTTGGGAAACAAATTTGAGGGTTAGAAATACAGAAAATAGCATCACTATATGTGCACCTTTTTCAATCTGTCTGGTTTTCCAATCGTACTGTGACATATATATTAAAAAAAATCATATATTAACTCACTAGCTGCCAGAGTTATTTCAGATTTTTAGCTGTTGGCTGCCAGAGATTTTTAATAGAACGCATTTATGCGTTATTGGCAGGCAAGTGATGTATTCAATAGAACGCATATATGCGTTATTGGCAGTAAATGAGTTAATAATAATTAAGAATGATAAAACAAATTGCACTTCTCCATTATTCGATTAATTGAAAAAGTGATCGAATCGCTAAGAAAACAATGGATATTGTTGCAGCCCTAGCTTGAAACGTTGTACTGACTGTGTTGTGTGCTGTTTGGGTCCTCAGATTGTGAGCACTCAGGATAAGGAGCTGCTTGCACCCTTCACCACCCTGTTCCCTGGAACAGAGTACATCTCCAGAGCTGGATGGACACAAGACGGAAAATAGTGAGTCTCTCTTAACTCTTAAACTGCCAGGGTTTTTCAAAAATAGTTGATAGGCATCGTCTTTAGTGTTAATATAACTGGACCCTTGACGGGTCTCCTGTTCTGATGTGTCACCTCCTGTCTCTATGTCCCAGTGCCTGGGCGGCGCTGATGGACAGACCTCAGCAGCGTCTGCAGATCGTCCTGCTGCCTCCGTCCCTCTTCGTCCCTGTGGGTGAAGACGAGGCCAGCAGGACGGCTCGTCTGGAGGCTCTGCCCCAGGGGGTCCAACCCTTCATCATCCACGAGGAGACCTCCGACATCTGGATCAACGTGAGTCAAGTCACACCCTGTATACTGTATATGTGTGTGTGTGTGTGTGTGAGAGAGCTGGGGGATGTGACTTCAAATCAATTGCACAAATATATGAAACTTATGCCTTGATTACAATTAATGAACGATTATTATTTAAAAAAAGTTAACACTGCCCTCATACTTCTCTCACCAAATATTACGGGCTCGCTACTTTTGTAGCAAGAATTTTACAACGAAGTATAATACAGGGTTTATGTGGTTAATCAGAATTTCTTCATTCATTGATATATAAAGATAATTAACACATTAACCGCCAAGAACGTAGTCCTACGGTCCGTTAAATCCAACTGTTAAGCGCCGAGACCGTAGCCCTACGGGCTGCGGTCTTTTCGCGCATGCGCGGTCCGGGTGCACTTTCGGAATTTTTTTGATCCACTTCCGTTTCCGGTTTGATGACCGGAAATAGAATTATTTGGGATCCGGTTTTGACGATCACGCCCGCTCCCATTCTACAGACGAAACTGAAACTCAATTCTCTTCCTGTAGTTTTTTCTCCTCGCATTTCACTGTTTAACGTAATCCGCTCTAACTCAAACATGGATGCCCCGTTTGACACGCGATCTTCACTGGGAGATACAGGGAGATCTCGCGGATGTAAACAGACCGTGTAGAGCTCAATCTTAAGGATTTTAACAAGATCTATGGCGACATGAAAAAAACAAAAAAACAACAAAAACACCTTGGCACTGGTGAGTACATTATGAGATTAACCTCTGGCGGTCGATGTGTTAATAAACTGAAAATAAAACCTGCTTCTCGATTATTTGATAAATGAGCAAGATTTAGTCTGTTAGAGGTTCTAAATGTCTGTGTGTGTGTGTGTGTGTGTGTGTGTCAAACATTTTCATGTCAAGGACCCCTAAATTCATATGTCATGTATTTGGCTACAGACCCTCACCCAAAAAATAAATGTATAAGAGAAGATTTGGGTCAAAAATTGCTCTTGTCATGATGGTCTATTTTAGAATAGCTGAAAGGGTTAAAAAGTGATTAAAATGTTCCTAATTTTGCTGGGAACCCCATCAAAGACCCCTCGGGCCTCGGGTCTCCCGGACCCTACTTAAAGAACCAAGGCACTTAATTAACACCAGATGCTTACAAAATGACAGCAGTACTCCACTCTTGCTTTTTGCACTCTTGACTGTTTTCCATTTTAAAATGTTTGCAGGTTCATGACATCTTCCATCCGTTCATCCAAACCAGTGAAGAGGAGTTCACCTTCATCACAGTGAACGAGTCTAAGACTGGATTCAGTCACCTGTATAAAGTCACCTCCCAGTTGCAACAAGGCAGCTACACCTGGACCCCTGCGTTCACACACACTGAAGGTAACACAACGCAATACACACTACATGCTGAAGGCAACGCAACACAATGCACACGCTTAAATTAAAGTTTAAAGTTCTCAGTCAAATATATAAAATGAGCTGAATTTATAGCTGCAAGGTAAATTGATAATTATTTTGTAGGCTACAGATAATACGACAACACTTAGAAATATCCCCATTACGCAAGTTATAAAGAGACACACACTGAAGGTAACACAACGCAATACACAGTTACACACACACACACTGAAGGTAACAACACATCTGAAGTCACTGTAAACATGGCCTTTTGAGGCGTATTGCTTTATTGTATCATCAAGCCTTACTTACTTACTTACAAAGATTGCTTGGCAAAGGCAGTACTAGTAACCCTAAATGAACAAGTGTGTGGTTCACTGCCCTGCTCAAGAGCACCTTAACTGTGGATTGTGGAAAGGCACCATAGATGTAAAACCTGCAAGTGCAATGTGTTCTCTTTGGTCAAATAAATCCATACACAATATGACTGCTTCTCCTCTCATCAGATGACTTCAAGTGTCCAGTCAAAGAGGAGCTGACGCTCACCAGTGGAGAGTGGGAGGTCCTGGCCAATCACGGTGCAAAGGTAACATGGAAAGAAGCTTGGTGTGTGTGTGTTGTTGTGTTTTTTTATGTTCCTGAAAAGATGTAGTTGTGATGCACCACTTTCTCCAAGATAAATGCCTATACTGTACCACTCCTGTGGTTGAGAAATACTTCTATTCTTACTTCAGCAATTGTTGATCGGCTTGAACATTGTAGGTGTTAATAAACGCTGCATGTGAGCGCTATAGACATGATATCCACGACACTCCTTGGCTCATAAGGCGTTCGCTGTGGACACGGCCCCTTACTCCTGCTATTACAGTGACACCCCAGTATTGTGTGTGTGGTGGTTTCAGCGCTCGACCACGCCACGCATCTGGGTGGATGAGAAGACTGAGCTGGTGTACTTCCAGGGCACCAAGGACACGCCCCTGGAGCACCACCTGTACGTGGTGAGCTACACCTCCCCGGGGGAGATCGTCAGGCTCACCAAGGCTGGCTTCTCCCACTGCGTCTCAGTGAGCCAGGTAATCAACACACAGGACAAGCAGTGGTGGAAAAAGTACCCACATGTTCTACTTAAGAAAAAATATCAATACTGCAATGTAGAAATACTCTGTTACAAGTAAAAGTCTGGAATTCCAAATTTACTTGAGTAAAAGTACAAAAGTATTGGTATCAAAATGTACTTACCAAAAGTAGAAAGTACTCATTATGCAGAATGTCCCATTTCACAAGTTTTCAAATGTATTAAATTCTTTTGAAAATTGCAGATCTACTACTGTAGCTCACAATGCTTTGCTTACATTCTATATGATGTATAGAGGGCTGAAGAGGTTAATATATGTTGTAGTGGTTCTTGTTAGAAATTACTACTAATTAGTAGAAAGGCCTATCTACAGCGCAGAGGAATTATTACTATTATAATTAGCCAAGTTACTTGCCGCGTTGCCGACCAAGGTCCCCATCGTCCAGTTTTGAACCAATATGGGACGCACTGAATGTAACGGTAATGAACAAAAAACACAAGGAGAAGGCCAGTAAGTTTGTCGTAGGAGTCGTAGGACCCAGGTTGGACAGGTTCAGTCTGCGCCGCTCTGTGGTGGTGCGCACTGTCGGGTAGAAACGGTAAACGGAAGACTTGCCACAAAACACGTCACCCCCATTTCTTTCACAGACAAGCGGTTCTTGTATTTGTTTTGCTGAGGATAAGGTTAGGAATATAGTTTTACTGAGGTTAAGTTTAGGAATAAAGTTAGGTTTTGGCACCGTTTTACTGAGGTAACATTTAGGAAAAAGGTTAGGTTTAGTTTAGGCATAGTTTACTGAGGTTACGTTTAGGAACACTAGGTGAATACCGCCGGATTTGCCCCGGGGCGACTGTGTTTTGGGGCAAGCGTTTTGCCACGAATACCAGCGCAGCACCTGGGTATTTAGACCGATGATAGCTTAGTAAGCCTACTAACTCCACCACATCTCCAGAACTGAAGAGAAAACGGACGCTAAAGTTAATGCGTTAACGGCACAACACATGGTGGTCTGTCTGATCAAACAGAATGCCCAAAACAAGAGCAAACAGTCCCGTAACGTAACATCACGTCAGAAACACAGAACACCCCAGCACCAGTGCCACTGTCACACAGGTGGCTACCCCAATCATCTCCCGATATATATGGTATGGAACATCTTGTTCTAAATCTGATCATTTTCTTGCATATTTAATAGCAAATAGATAGTGTCAATGCTTACTAGGAATACAGGATAGGTGGGCACAATATAGGGACATCTGGGCACCTCGATGTAAAATTGGCTATTTAAGTATCTACCTAATTTAGTATAATTTTAGTGGGCAAATCTTTTTTTTTAACCCGTTAACAGGAATTCCCGGGAAGCCCGGGAAAAGGTCTGAAAATTCCCGGGATTTATCAAAGTGGCGTAGACCAAAAAACAGGCGTACGCCGAGATCACCGCAATTGTCGGGATTTATCAATCTATCGTGACTTTGACTTGAGCGTACGGCTGGACACATGTATCCAGTCCAAAATGTATATCTAACACTAATAAATAATCCCTGTGAAAATAAAACATTTTATAAAGGCATACATGGACATGCACAAGTATTTTATTTCCAAGTGACAATGACAAGCAATTAAAATTAAGCGATATGGAAACAATCTAACATAGCCTATTTGCAATGTTATAAGTTAAGTGCTTAATCATTCACTCATTTAAAGGTAGGGTAAGTGATATTTTTTGGTTAAAACAAAAAGTATTTTTTTAAAAGGTTAAAATACTATATTCTGATAGTAATCATTGCTATAGAGTGTTTTTTCAGTAACAGATGTCTCCCTGTCTCTCCAGCTCTTTAATAAACAGAAAATACATTTTTCGGTAGGTGTCAAAATCTCAGCCAATCAGGAGAAAGTACCCATTTTTAAGCTTAATTTGTATAATTTTCAGTTCAAATTTTGCATGCTCATTTCTTAGTGTCATCACTTCCAATTTCACTTGTTTAATCTGTGTCCTGATTGAGTTCTCTGTCCTGGTTGGATAAAATTGGAAATGAAACTAAAAAAAAACAAAAAAAAAACTACAAAATACATTTTCTGTTTTATAAAGAGCTGGAGAGACATGGAGACTCCTTACATGGACAGGACACCCTATAGTAACGAGTACTATCAGAACATATACCCATTTTGCAATTATTTGAAACTTTGCAAATCACTTACACTACCTTTAAACAAGTGCTTTAACAGTTATTCCGATAAGATTGCAGATCTGGCTCAGAGTGTTTATGCAAGATTATTTTCTGGAGTCGGGACCGGCGCCGCTGTAAATCTTTTCATGGACAGTGAGGTCTCCTAACTTATTTACAAAAGCTACGTCCTATGGAGTTATGTGCATCCTGTGAAAACTGATATGGGGCGCCGCGATAGCCAAGTGGTAAGGGTACATACCACCTAGGCTCTAACTAACGCCTGACAGTGAGTCCTTAGTTTGACTCCCAGGTCGGCCGGACCATTATGCTGCATGTCACTTTCCTACTCTCTATTTTTTTCCTGCGTTCCCGGTCTTAATGGGTTGATACAATCAGATAAACTAAATGTATTCTCAAACAACAACACAATAACTCAAGTAAAAGTTATAGGATGTTTTTTAGCACGTTCCAGTCGGTATTTTGTGTAGTTTCAGATCCCGAGCCTTATGTAGGTCAGTGCAGGACAGTAGCCCTTGGGGGAGTGCGGCGGGATTGGGGGGGGGGGGTATTATGGATGGGGTTGGCTGCAGGTTAGACAGCCTCCACTGTACACCTGCACCTTTACTGCTTATTCAGCGTTCTGGAAACTAGTGCACTTCTAGGTTTATAGTGTGTACAGTACACACACACACGCACGATGACTAGTTGTGCTTTTGTTGTGTTTGTTACTGTAATAATATGAACCTAACGCCACTAGCTCTGTTTGTGAGTTCATGCAGTAAGCAGCCAGTCGGTAGGAGTCTGTAAGTGTCGGCCAGGCCACAGCTGTTTTGTCTGGGTTGAACTTTTAGGCACCTGTGACTAGGGCTGCAACAGTTAATCATTTTTTTTTCTTTTTTAAATAGCTTTGCATTCAACAGATTTTGAAGCTGTATTAACCCATTAAAACCTGAGGCCGATTCTACAAATGCCTTGTAAATCCGTAGTTCTCAAACGTTTTCGTGCCAAGGACCTCAAACGTTTTCGTGGCAAGGACCCCCAAAATTATATGTATTTGGCCCGTATTCTCCCACGTGTTGACCCGTGTCTCCTCTTCTCCTCAGGACTTTGACCTGTTTATCAGTCATTACAGCAGCGTGAAGGACCCTCCTGTGGTGCACATGTTCAAGCTGACCGGCTCCGATGACGACCCCATGCACAAAAAGCCTGAGTTCAGGACCAGCTTGATGGAGTCCAGTGGTGTGTACCGCTCTGGTACCAGTATACCTTGATAAAATAATGGCCTATGTCATTTCTTTAAGTTTTAACCCTTTAAGACCATGAAAGCATCACTGTCATTTTCGATTTTAACCACTTTAACCACTATCTTATACTTTGACTATTCATACATAGTAGATATACAAGCTCATAGCGCTGCACCTAGATTTGCAATCTTTTAGAAAAATCATGACAATTTGTGCAAATCTTTGAATATATATTTTTTGTGAACATTTGTAACTTTGCCTCTGGGGATTCTGCAAATGTCTTCTAAATCCTAACAGTTTTTTGAAAAAACGTATGTTGCTATAATCAGTGGTTCTCAAAACATTTTCATGTCAAGGGCTCCCAAAATGATATGTATTTGGCTGTGGACCCCCCATCTCAAAATGTTTTCTTCCAGGGACCCCCAGAAGCAAAGATTCGAGTTACAAATGTTCGCTTTAAAAAATATATATTCAAAGATTTGCACACATTTTCACGATTTTTCTAAAATAGCCGATCTACAAGCTCACAATGCGTCACGTGCCGACCTTGTAGATATGCAATTTTCACAGAATGTTGCCCCAGCATAGGGACGATAGGTTTCATGTGGTTAAAGCATCAACTCCCCCAAAATAATATGCAAACTGAGAACCATCTAAGCCTCTCGCTCGGTATGTGTGTGTGTGTCCCAGGATCAGGACCAGACTACAGCCCTCCAGAGATCTTTGACTTCACAGGGAAAGCGGGATTCCAGATCTATGGCATGTTGTACAAGCCCAGCAACCTGCAGCCAGGCGGGAAGCACCCTACAGTCCTGTTTGTCTACGGCGGGCCTCAGGTAAACAGTACTGAAGTTCATTCATAATGTCTGTCTGTACTCAACAACCCCCTCAGGAAAACTATTTAAACACCTTTTTTGGTTTTCTTAGATTTTTAAGTGAAACCCTTCAAAGTCTTTGTAATATAGAAAAATGTAGAAAAACAATTGTATTTAGAAACCTTTTGTAGGGCTGCAACTGGCGATTATTTTATTAGAGATTATTTCATTAATTAAGGATCGAGGACCAGGTTTTTTGATAATTTGTCTTATGCTTTTAATAAATCAATGAATCAACACCAAACTAATTGTCTCCGCCAGGCCGAAAGGCATGGCGAAAGAGTATGTTTTACCCTCCCTCCCTCCGTCCGTGTGTGTGTCCTGTCCGTGTGTTCTGTCCGTGTGTTAGCAGCTAATCTCTGGCACCGTTGGCCCGGTCGCTGCGAAACTGTGCACACACAATCCCTGGATGCCAATTCAGAACCTCTGCCTCAGATTTTTCATATGGGCCTGTTATAGCGCCACCTGGAGGCCGATTTGTTCTAAACCCATTTTTTTAATGTTACTCCTACAGATTTTATCCAAACGTCATGCAAATCGGTACACAGTATCTCTATAGTCATGTGATCAACACGGATCTGTCCAATTTCCCATATTCCATCCTCATTGGCTAAGGTTGGCTTAAAAAATGTGCAGGATTGGTCCGTTTTGAACAAAATGCCTCAAATCATGAAAGCAGCTTGCGATTTCCGTGAAATTTCACAAACACATTCCCACTAGGCCAAGGAAGAAATGCCACCCTTTTTCACATTGGCCTGTTATAGCGCCACCAGCAGGTCTAATTTAGCAAAACACATTTTTGGAACAAAATGCCTCAAATCATGAATGCAGTGTCCGATTGCCGTGAACGACCTAAGAATCAATGGCACCCTTTTCACATTGGCCTATTATAGCGCCACCAGGAGGCCACAATAACGTACCTGACCTGGCGGAGACCTGTGCTCCGAGGAGCACTTTTTCTAGTTTGAATTAATTTGTTAAATAATGGACAAATCGAATAGTCTGAACACTTTGCCCTATTTTATACCCCTTCATACAACGGTATCGTGCAAAATAGGATTTTTTTTTCCCCCTCGAATATTTCATTAAAATCTATTATTTTTTAAATAGTGATGAATATCAGATATTGTTGTTTTCTATTTTGCGCTAAATAGTATTTCATCTTTGTCGGGTGGAAACCTCATATTTCTAAAACTACAAGATCTACAAGCTACTTTTGATGCTTTTGTGTGACGCTGTAGTATGATCAAGTAGGGCGTTAGTTTACGAAAAAACGAAAGAAGTTAGAATATGGAGATAAGGGGTTTCTGCCCGACAGCAACGATTTGCATGTTGTGCCCTGTTGGGTACCAGGACCAATTAGTGAATAACTCGTTTAAAGGAGTGAAGTACCTTCATCTAAATAGTATCTGCATGTTGTGCTCTGTTGGGTACCAGGTCCAGTTAGTGAACAACTCGTACAAAGGGGTGAAGTACCTTCGTCTGAACACGCTGGCCGCTCTGGGTTACGTGGTGCTGGTCATCGATGGACGAGGCTCCTGTCAGAGAGGACTGAAGTTTGAAGGAGCTGTGAAGAACAGAATGGTAATGATCAGTGGTGGAAAACGTACTCCCATTTTTTACTTGAGGAAAAGTATCAAAACTGGTGTTGTAGAAATACTGTGTTACAAGTAAAAGTTCGGAATTCAAAAATGATTTGAGTAAAAGTCCAAAAGTATTGGCATCAAGATATACTTAAAGTACAACATTTAAAAGTACTCATAATGCAGTTTTCAAAAGTATACAAATCTTTTGAAAATAGTAAATAGTAAATTTTTACCATACATTCTTGGTTTTAACCAGAAGAACATCACTTGCAGCACCATATAATGTTTTTGTTTATGATGATGATTTGCTGTAATGTCTTGTGTTGTCTTTAGGGAAAGATAGAGGTAGACGACCAGGTGGAAGGTCTCCAGTACGTTGCAGACAAGTACAAGTTTGTGGACATGAGTCGCGTGGCCATCCACGGCTGGTCGTACGGTGGCTTCCTGTCTCTGATGGGCCTCATCCACAAACCAGACATCTTCAAGGTCAGCAGGACAAACACAATGTTTTAGTAGAAGCTCTTACACACCATTGGTTCTCAAAGTGGGGTCCGGGGACCCCCAGCCAGGGGTCCTTAGAGGGTGGGGTACCAGGGGGTCCCCAGCAAAATGTGTTAATTTAGCGTCGCAATCATTTGAACCACTTTAACCATATTTTATACTAGGGCATTAACATAATCGAAAATTCGAATATTCGACTATCAAACCACTATTTGACCACTGTACATCAAAGTCGATTATTCTGGAAAAAAAACAAAAAAAAACATTTAGTGGCTTTTCTACAGCAGACACGTAGCTGAGCTCTGGTGTTGGTAGTTTTCCTTATCCATTCATGGTTGATTGTTGTCAAATCATTTCATACTGTATGTGAGGTTGTGCCTAGGGCTGTCCCCTAAAAGTCGACGGGTCAGGCGAGGAGCCTGATGTCGACTTGCATTCCTTGAGTCGAGTCGTCAATGCCGACCTGACATTGAAGAGTCTTTTTTAAATTTTAATAATCAAATCGATGAATAGAATATTCGAATACTTATAGGTCGAATAAGTCGAATGCTAAAAATCACTATTCGTGAATGACCTATTTTATACTTTGGCTTTTAAAAAAATTGCAGATATACTGTACAAGCTCATAGCGTGTCACTTCGTGCCGCGCTATGAGCTTGTAGATCTGCTATTTTTGAAAAATCGTGACAATTTGTGCAAGCTGATCTTCAAGCTACAAAAGTATTTAAAAATAAATTGAAAGAAAGAAAAAGCTAAATGTTCAGCTTTAGAGTGTGTGTTACTGTTATGTATTGCTTTTATGTATTACTGATGAAGTACATGGACCACTGTGTTAACAAGCCCACCGAGGCCTTTTGTGTTATCCTTTTAGCAGAACCTTTGACTGTACTACTTGTACTGTTAACGGTCTTGTTGATAAAGTATTCAATCAATCAATCAATCCTGTGTGTTTGCAGGTGGCGGTGGCCGGAGCTCCGGTGACCTTGTGGATGGCGTACGACACGGGTTACACGGAGCGCTACATGGGCACGCCTGAGAACAACCAGGAGGGCTACGAGGCTGGCTCTGTGGCTCTGCACGTCAACAAGCTGCCTAACGAGTACGCTATATATATATATATGTATTTATATACTGTATAGCTATATATACACTGTATAATACTATATCGGTGATTCTCAAACTTTTCCCCCCAAATTAACCCATTAAGACCTGAGGCCGATTCTACAAATGTCTTGCTAATCGGTAGTTCTCAAATGTTTTCGTAATTCAAAATTATTATACATTTTTCAAACACTTTTTGCTTGTGCCATTTTTTTTTTATAACTAACGCTAAAATCTAAAATGACACGGATGCTCTCCCGGTTTTAATGGGTTAATATGTATTTGGCCATGGACATCTGAAAATACTTGGTGCCAGGGACCCCATACAGGATTTGTGTTTTTAAAATGTTTAACAAATATTCCAAATGTTTAAATTTTTTTCAAGATGTTTTGAAAATAGCCGATGTTGTGAGCTTGATGTTGAGGCTCAAAGTGGTTTAAAATTTGAGGCTATGTTAACACATTTTAATGGGGACCCCCTGAAACACCTCAAGGATCCCTAGGGGTCCCTGGACCCCACTTTGAGAACCACTGTACCATATGATGTACTAAAGATTGTCCCAGTTGTTAAGCATGTATTAGAGGTAATGTTCTATGTGGTTGTTGAATAGAGGCTTCCTGGGTTGTATGTCAGAAGACTGCTGGTCTAGCATTACACTTACCTTGAATTGATAGATTAAATAAATATGCAAAACATTGTGTTCTTCCATGCAGGCCTAACAGATTGCTGATCCTCCATGGTTTCCTGGATGAGAACGTTCATTTCTTCCACACCAACTTCCTGGTCTCACAACTGATACGAGCTGGAAAGCCTTACCAGCTGCAGGTAATGTTATGTTATGTTATCTTACATTACATTATGTTGCCATATGTTACCTTATGTTATGTTGCATTATGTCACTATCAGTGTTACCAGGTTTTGTGAGAGAATAATAACAACAATAGGCCACATGAGCACTTTAAACCTATACACATCGGCTATTTGAACACATCGATCTACAAGCTACTAGAGCTTGTAGCTTGTAGCCAAGCGCTAATTTTTTGGGGGAACTCTTCAGTGGAGATGGACAAGGAATCAGGGAGAAAGACTAGGGGAGTGACCTGCAGCAAATGGTCCGGCTGGCCAGGGAATCGAATCATGAACTCGCTGTCAGGCATTATAGCCCATGTGGTACATGCCCTAATCGTTCAGCTATTGGGTCGTCTTAACAAAAAAAAAAAGATGTATACTATCAATACATTTAAAAACACTCATAATGGACATGTATTGTTTACCATCTAATACAAATACGTAATATTGTATGTAATATCAAATACAGTAGTAGGAAAGCTGATAGGGAAACAGTTTCGTGGGCGCATGGGAGACGCATGGGAGAGATGGGGGCGGCAGTGGCTCAGGAGGTAGAGTGGCCCCTTGGCAACCGAAAGGTTCCCAGTTCGATCTTGGGCTCCCCCAGAGTTGGTGTCGAAGTGTCATTGAGCAAGACACTCCTAATTGCTCCCGATGAGCAGGTTGGTGCCTTGCATGGTTTCCTCCGGCATCGGTGTATGAATGTGTGTGTGAATGGGTGAATGTAATGCACAATCATTGTAAAGCGCCTTGGATAAAGGCTCTATATAAATGCACCATTTATTGTGATATGGTCCCAGACCAGCAGAGGGAGCTGTGGGTCCAGAGACGGGGTTCTGAACCAGTACTACGCTGTCTCATGTTAACAACCCATTAAGACCTGATGCCGATTTGTGCCGTTCTGAGCTTGTCGATCGGCTATTTTCAGCCAAAGCTTTCCCCATAATAATAAAACAGAAAAGACACTAGTATTGAGCCCTGAGGGACTCCAGTTACCCATATGGGGTGTAAGTGGTTAAAGAGGCTGAGACACTTATAGGTGTCAGACGTCATCAAAAGCACCCATTGTTTTCAACGGTGGTATAAAACACTGTAGGCACCAAGTGGCTGTATATGCAATGACACACAGAAGAAACGAGTGCTGTAGTGCAGTGGTTCTCAACCTCTGGGCCGGTACCCCAGGGGGGTCCCCACGTGATTTGAAGTTCAACTTGTAGATCTGGTATTTTCACAATATTTATCTGTGGAACCGAGTCAAACTAAATGTAATGCCTCAACAACTACAATTCCAAGTGCTTATCAGGGTGAGGGGTCCCCAGTTCAAATATAATTATTTGGGGGCGTCACGTCCTGAAAAGTTTGAGAACCACTGATGTAGTGCACTGTTTATTTTCTGACTGCTGTGCCCATTGAGCTGTTTCAGTGTCAGGAAGACGGCCAGCTACAGGGAAATCGAATACTTTGACTATAACTGTTGGCACCCCTCATCTCCTTCTCCAGATCTACCCCAACGAGAGACACAGCATCCGCTGTCCAGAGTCCGGGGAACACTACGAGATCTCCCTCCTTCACTTCCTGCAGCAGAACCTCTGATCTCCGCTGCTCGACACTGATCAGACGCAAGCTCTCTCTCCTCCTCACTCCTCCTGTCCTCATTAATCTCTTCCACTCCTTCCTGTTCCTCCTCCTCCTGTCCTGTCCCTGTCGTCCGTGTCTCGTCCCCATTGGCTGCCATCAGGTACTGTATGTGATCAGGACAACACGCGAGACATCCAACACGGCTGTCATGTCCTGTTAGACACAGACAGAAGGTGTGTCTGTAAACCCCACATTCAGGGGCGGATGAAAATACCCGACAACGTGGAAATCCTCCGTGATCGTCGTCCGCAACAACAACAACAAAAACAACAGGTCCTCTAGCTGCAGTGCATCCAAAGATCCTTGATATGCCAAGATATAGCCAGTATCACACCTTGCCATGAGTAAGAAATGGTACACAAATGGGCTCCTGAGTGGCCGTGGTCACTCCACTTCTCCATTGGAGTTAAGAGACATAACGTCCGACTTCTGGTCTCCTAAACCCACGAGACACGGATACAGGAAATCGGTCGCAGTTTGTTTGTCTTGGTTTCTGCTGCCGTCTTTGGTACACGCTGGGTCGCTCCAGTTAACACCCGCCGCTGGCATAATGAGAGATTTAAATCGTATCGTACCGTACGCTACGCCAAGCCACGCCAGCCATGCCCACCACGACTAGAGACTTGCTGATTACTTCATTCAGTCAGTTCAAACGGAAAACACTGTGCGTTTAAAAAAAAGACGATGGAATGCCTTGCCCAAGGATCAGGGCGACGGTGTTTGTTTTTGTTTACATTTGGATTGTTGTCATGTGTTGTTTTCGTGGACCGACTCGATGATTTAAACGGAGGATAGCCTTCAGCAAATGAAAATCACAACGCGTGGGGTGTGAGATGCTTGCTACTTTCATGCATAAAAGAGAATTATGTAAACATGCAATCACTTTACAGTTACTCTCTGCTTCCTCTTTGCTCTGTTAGTTGATTTGTGTTAAGATGACAAACGATATATTTTTCACGCAGTGTGCCATCATGGTTGCAAAATGGTTTGGAAGAAAAACGGGCCATGTGCTGCCTCAAATATTTTAAGTGTGTTTATTATTAAGAAGAGAATATTTTTTATCGATTTCTTATTGTTTCACGAGTCTATAAATGTTGTTTCTGAGCTCTTTCATCTCATGTGCATCTGAAGTGCTGAATTATTTAAACATCTTGCCACAATGTTTTTTTTTGCTGCCAATTTTGCATCAAGTTGACCTGTTGGGTCATCGTAACGATATCGAGGTATTTGGTCAGAAATATTGTGATATTAGATTTTGCCCGTATGGCCCAGCCCTAGGTCATATATAATGGAAGCAACATCTGGTAGACGATGGTGCCTTGTAGAGGACATTGCAGACCTGCTCAAATAGTCAGGGAATCTGTTTGAAATGTGACGTTAAACAACGCTCGCATTATAAAGTGTCTTATGGGGCGCCCTCTGGTGGCTCAGCCAGTCAGTGCGTCGTGGACCACATGCTTCTCGTGAGACGAGAAGACCCGAGTTTGAATCCGACTCCCGTCATCATGTCTCACGTGTCTCCCTTCTCTCTGGCTTCAGTTTACTGTCTCTATAATCTGTCTTAATAAAATAAAAATTGCCAAAAAAATGTAATCTATCTTGTGTTTTATTAGCTGCACCGTCTGCATTATTGGCTGTCGTTACCTGCATGGTCACTAGGTGGTAAGTACACTTTCATATAAATGGTGCATTTATATAGCACCTCTCTCCAAAGTGCTTTACATTCACCCATTTCACACACACATGCATTGCACATACTGACAGCAAAGGAAACCATGCAAGACACAGACCTCACCGGGAGCAGTTAGGGCTACAGTGTCTCTGTTGCTCAAGGACACTTCGACACTAACCCAGGGGAAGCCGGCGATCTAACCGGGAACCTTCCGATTCCCAGGCAGCCACTCTTGAGGCACTTGACGCCCCATGATGTGAGTTGAGACATTTATTTGATTCATTTATTACATTTTCCCTATCAGTTTTTTGGGGATTTGACTGACAGGCCACTAGCCTGGCACGACCAGACTAAAACAACTCTGGCATTTGATGATTTGGCTCTGGCATATCCGTCTGGTTTTCAGGCTAAGTGGCCACATAGAGAGAGGGCAATTTATGCGACAAATTTGTAAGCCTACTATCATTTTATCTCTCCACAAATATGTATATTTGTTGACACTAGTTGACCAAGTATAAATTAGCCTTCACTTTCAATGTAAACAAAATGTAAACTGCAGCTGCTTTGTGAAAAAAGTTTTTCAATGTTTTTTTGTTAAAACATTTGAACCACTTAGCCCTATTTTGTACTTGGCCGTGCTGACAATTTAATCCCAGACCTTATGGGATAAAACGCATTGGAAAACTGTTGAGGGGATTCAGGGAGCCCAATAGGTACAAACTGTCACCTGGCCTACCGTATGTCATCCTCAAGATTAGTGTGTCTCATTACTTTTTTTTAGTTACATTCATGCAATGGTATGTGATGATTTCCTCAAATAGATAAAGTAGCCCCCTTTTTTGAGGGGAGGGGGATTATAAAATATAAATATGTATTATAAAATGGGTTTAGCTTCTATGTATGAAATGAATACTAATATACTTGTTTCTTGACTATGATCAACCCATGACAACCTCCACTAGGGAGAGCTGTTGTATTGTTTACGACTGACGCTTGGACCAACTGAAACAGTGCACAGCAAAGTAGTGTCTCAAAGATTTGCAAGATTTTATTTTTTTTACTATTCAAATCGGTGAATATATATATATAAAAACAACTGTACAGTAGTCTTGGTTTGAATAAAAGTTCAAAGCTTGTAAATATAAAACTATGGCAATAATTACACAAAATACATAAACATAAAACATCACGTCAAATGATTCAGAAGTGCTACATAGCCCTTATAAAGGGAATTATGTTACAGCAGTTTGTAAGACTGAATTATTCCACTGAGACAGTGAGATAACATATAGCATAGCATATAAATAGTGGTCATTTCAGCTTAGATCACTAATATTTTGCATATTGCAGTTAGCAATATGATTCCTTATACAATCCTCGTCGTGTTGTGAGCTTGTCGATCGGCTATTTTCAGCTTTCCCCACAATAACAGAAAACAGAAAATACACTAGCATAGAGCCCTGAGGGACTCCGCTCAGCCATATGGGGTTAAAGGTGTTTGATGGCGGCCGGTGCGATCTTCAGAGTGGTGGTTCTGAGGGGGTTGTTGCGTGCCGTCATGGTTTTCCAGAACATGGTCTGCTGTGCTCTGGCCTGCTTGTGTCTTCTGGGATACCTGCCGTTCAGGTTGGACTCTCCGCAGCTGCTGAACCACCAGCCACCTGCAGAACACAACGTTCACGATGTTTAACATTCAACATGTAGAAAAACCAACAACAGCAGCATCTTGAATGATATTTAGGGGTTTAAATTGGATTTGGAGTTCAAAATATATAGCTGTAGAATCAAGTATTTTCTTTAGAGATTATTCTATCCGTTCCTTTTTTGGTTAATTGCATAATCGAGAAGTGAGCTTCTCAAAAAAAAAAATTTTTGATTAATGTTATTAACCACATAACCACATATTTTATACTTTATCATACAATGGTGTCATGCAAAAATACATAAAATAGCATATCTAAAAGATTTGAACGTATCGCTTCCGATGCGTTGTGAGTCTGTAGATGTCAGTTAAAGTTTCCCTCCCCCAATGAAACGATAACGTCCCACTGTTGTGACGAGCCCATGTGCATGTGTTGGTTCTCTCACCTGAGAGGAGTTTGGCACAGTTGCTGTTGTCGCTGAGGTCGTTGTCCCTGTCCGACGTAGAGAAAGGACGTCCCGAAGCCCCGGCCGCCTCCACAGACCCAGGAGAGGAGGAGGAGGAATCCTGGAGCAGATGGAGGGCGTAGTTCTGTTCTACTCCATCCAGGCTGAAGTGGTACTGAGCCGACTGCTTCTGTCCCGTCCAGTCGGAGAGTTCCACTTGCAGCGTGTACTGGCCCTGTTTGGACAGTGAGTGCATGTGGTCCAGTCCCAACCAGAACTCACCTGCAAGGTGAAGAAGAAGCATTCAGGTTAGTCACATCATGTGAAACGGAGGTCACTTACAGGTGCTGTTAGTGATATTTGTGTGTTAAATGGATAAAGCTCTATATTCTGATAGTAATCATTGCTATGAGTGTTAGTTCAGTAACTAACAGGGGTCTCCCCATCTCTTCAGCTGTTAAATAAACTGAAAATACATTTTCAGATGGGTCACCAAATTCATCTACATTTTTAAAAGTAAAGAATCGGAGTACTTCTTCCACCACTGGTTTTAGAATGTATGTAGACTCACCATTCAGGCTGCCGAAGCCTTTCTGATACTGGAGCCACAGCTGGTTAAAGTTCTGCGATCCATCGAGACGTTTCTGAATGACGGTCCAGCCACCTTCTGTAGGCAAGAAAAGCGAGAGGAGAAAGACCAGGTCAGATATGTTTTTGAGGCTTCAGATTCCTGCCCAACGTACAAACACATTTTAGCTTTGAGACAAAGGGTGTATAATGAGGTGTGTGTGTGTGTGTGTGTGTGTGTTGGACTCACCAGCGGTCATTTCACAGAGGACAGGGAAGGGATGGGACTGGAGTGGCTGGATGGTGTACACACCACTGGCTCTCTGCCCTCGTTCAAACAGCTCCTGACAGTCTCTGGCCAAACCTGGCACAACCAAACAGAGGACAAACAGACGTCAGAACGGCTCTCAAATTGATCCCGTTTGAGTGCCAATGACCACATTTGCAATTTTTTTCTCTACTCCTCCTGCCCAACACTCCCTGCTGACAGGTTCCGCCCCAGCCCGTAGAAATACATGCAGAGCCACCCCTCCCCGCCCAGCTTCCCTCCCCCAAACACGGGCCAATTGTGTTCGTATAGATAAGACGCTCGACAAAGCTGGATGCACCACTGTGAATTTGAACACGTAACCTCTGCGGGCGGTGGTGGTGGGCAGATACTTTACCACTGCGCCACCCGAGCACCCTACATTTGGGGAGGGGGTCCCAGCAAAATGTGTTAACTCTCTTACTGCCAAGAACGACTTATAACAAATCATTGTCATAACGCCCTGGCTTGAAATAAGTCTGGCAGTGAGAGAGTTAATATAGCATCAAGTCAAACAACTTTAACTCTATTTTGTTCTTCGGCTATTTTCTGAAAATGATAAACACATTTCTTTTTTTATAATTTTGACTTTTTGTTTGTTTGTTTGCACAAATCTTCTCTTATCTGTCTCAAAATCTTTTCAGGTGGGTGTCCTTGACATGAAAATCACTTATCTAGTTGGCTGGTGAATTGTGTAAAGTGTTGGTAATATGTTTGAGTTGGAATCTTTCCAAAAAAACTTTGAACTGACTTTTAGCTGCACTGCCAGCAAGTTAACTATTGTAAACTGAGGAGCAAAGGTCTTGGTTTTCTTTCTGCTTACAGTGTAGAACGGTGTGACCTCACGTAAAACAGGGGACATTGTGCTATAGTTGAAATGCTTGTAAATGGCTAAACTGCTCCTTCTATGATAAGATCATTTTACAGTACCTGATTTCTGTTATTTTAATGTACCATAGGATCCCTATTCTGGGGCAAACCTTCGGCTATTTTTGGCAAAGAGATTTGGTGTAGGGAGAAATGCTAACATATGTACTATAGAAGAGTATTAAATATATTTGTTATCTATACACTTGTGTGTGTGTGTGTGTGTGTGTGTGTGTGTGTGTGTGTGTGGGTCTGTCACAATTATTACATAATTGTCTAATCTTTTTTTTGCATAATCGTGTAGATGAGCGACACGATTACCCTTGCATTGTTTGCTCAACATGTACAATAGCTGAGAGCATGAGTATCTATCTATAGAATTGGGTAGTATGGTGGGCTAGCCCAAAAAATACTGCACTCCACGTGTGGCACCGCTGCTGCTGGTAATAAAGGTTTTACTACTAACACACTTCCAAAAACTGGACAGCTGGGACTGTTTAGTGTCCAGAAAACAGCGTTTAGCTGGGGGGCTTGGAGGTAAACTAGGGGAAAGGTTGTTTGCCGCTTAGGGGTGGACTTTTAAAAACCCTACACTTAGTTGACCTGAGTCCCGAGTCTGACCTACTTTCTTACTAGGCCCACTCCCCTCTTCACCAAATATCTTCACGAAAAATACCCCTGTTGTGAATTTGTAGATCGGCTATTTCCTTCGACTTACCGTTAGTCTCAGAATAAAGCGGTTTTGCTAGTAGTGCTGCTGTATGACTGAACAGCTTTTTTTATTTATATATTTTAGTTAAGTTAGACCAGCTAATGTTTTGGTGGATTTAAGGTAAAACGTTACTTGTTGAAGCATTGAAACATTTTCTCTCACCTGTCTTTGGCTCGTTGTGTTCCATCATGTCTTCCCTCAGCACGGTCTCCTCATCTCTGTGTCGGTGATGTCTCACTTTCCTCTGCACCACCTGAAACCAACACAACGACCACACGTTTTGTACAAGTCCATCCCCAGTAGTTAATGTAGTTGAATGAATCACTAACAAGTCCATCCCCATAGTTAATGTAGTTGAATTAAACACTACCATATGTCTTTTTGAAGTGAACTCTGAACATGTTGGTGAAATGTTTCTTTGAGGATTGTGCTGTGTCGTTCAATTGCAAAATTGTTCTGGATGAGAACTGGGTGTGGGTGTGGGTGTGGGGGTGTGGGTGTGGGTGTGTGGGTGTGGGTGTGGCGTGCGTACCTTGCTCTGCAGTGTCTGTAGGTGCAGGTTATTCTTCTCCAGCTTGTCTTGTTGCTGCCTGATCTTCTCCACCAGCTCATCGATCTGTTTGTTCTGAGCTTCCAGGATTCTCTGCAGACAACGACAGAAAACCTCATGAGCTTCACAGAAGCAAGTGTCACTTCATCAACCTAACTGCATCATGTTGCCTGCCCTACACCGTAGTAGGTCTGCTTAATCTAATGTAATACAACTGAGAAAGAAGCTGATAACAGCCAAAAGACACGCACATCCCAGACCTACTGGATCAAAAACAGTAACGGTATATAAGAATAAAAAGTCTGCACACCAATATTGCTCCCAAATGCCCGTTTACTTGTGTAACGTTTGGAGCCACCAGGCTCTTCCTCAGACCTTTTAAACGTGCATTTGGGAGCAGCAATATTGGTGTGTGGATTTTTTATTCTTATATACAATAGTAACTGGCCATCATGTGGTGATTCTTCTGCATTTTTAGTGATCAGTGTATCGTTATATGAAGCTGGTGGATAAAACAACCCTTTCCTTCACATTTGAATTATGTTTTTGTCAAACATGCATACAGGTATACAGTACATGACCATATATTTGTACATATCTGTCAAAAGGATAAAATACAAAAAAGCTTGAGAGCTTATTTTCATTGTGGTCCTTTGAGTGCAAACCGAACACATTTTTAATAAGGTGATAATCTCTCCTCCACTTAACACCCACACAGACCAGTGAGCAACCCCAGATGTCTCCTCTCTTACCTGGATGAAGGAGCCGCTGTCGTTGCTCTCCGCCTCTCGCTCCCTCTGCACCGCTCCGTTGATCTTCTCCTCCAGCCTGTCCATCCGGGAGAGAACGGCCTCTCTGTCCGCCTTGGCCTCCTCCACCGAGGCCCTCACCTCGCTGGCCAGCGCCTCCACCTTCCTCCCCTGCGCCTCCTCCTCTCCGTCCTGGTGGCTGGCGTGGGCCAGCTGGGCCAGCGTGCCGTTGAGCAGCTGCAGCTGGGCATTGATGTCCTTCATCTGGACCTTGTTCTTGTTGACGTGCTCCTTCAGTCCCTGGCCCAGCTGCAGCATGCCGTGGGCCACCACGTTCACATCGTCCCAGGACGCGAACCTCTCTCTGCCCGCCGCCGCCGCTGCTCTCTTCTCCGCGGGGAAGCTTGTTCCTACGTGGACCATGATGGTGAGTGTGAGTACGACGAGCGAAGGCATCATGTTCTCTGTGTGGACTGGTGTGTCAGTTGGAGATGATGTTAGTGTTTGAGTTGGGTGCTGCCTGGCTGGGTGCTGTGGAGGTGCTTATATAGGCTACTTGTCCCCATGCTGCTGGGGGAAGAGAGCGCCGTCATTGGCTGCTGTTGAAAGAGGGGGGTGTCACACTCTGGTAGTAGAGGAGCTGCTATGATGCAAACGAGACGTCTGTATTTACTGAGTAAACGGAGTGATTACCGAGTGATTTGGCTTGAATGTTGGATTTGATTTTAGTAAATTTTCAAACCAACCTACTATTTTGAGCAGTGATAATCGGTCTCTTCCTGATTTCTCTCTTGCAAGTAATCATGTTTCTTTTGCTTTTCATCTGGGATAAAGTGAAAATATAAACTAACACTAGTATTACTTTTACTTTCTCCCAAATGAAAAGCAATGTATTTTAATTACTGTTTTTGTCCCATTAAGAAGTCATGTTCCTTGTACAGTGCAGAGTCTATTTTAATATTATCTTGGCTGTAGTACACAACCATTTTCTTCTCACATAAATACTGTAGCCTACAATACAATGCATTTGTTACGGTAAATGTAGACCGGTAAATGACTACATTTTCTTTAAATGTAGGCATTTACCTGTCTGGAAAATGATGCAATCAGCTGTCTGTATTACTGATTTAAAGGGTCATTTAGAAACTTCCTTGACAACAGGAAATGTGGGAAATGTCTCCACATGTCCTGTTGTCAAGCTAGTTTCACTTAGAGTTAGAATACAAGTAAGGTACTAAATAGTTATGTGTATTAAATTTAAGTAACCAGTAACTAAATGTACTACCGTAGTTAATTACATGTTAGCACAGTGTGGTGGACAGTGTGGTCATCACACGTTTTCGAGCAATGTGACTAATGCAACCTTGAACCTACATTTACCTTGACACGTACAGTACAAATACAGTAACATAATGCAAATACAGAGTGAGCGATTCTTCAGGTTTTACCTCGTTTTCAAAGTGCGGGCTGGGGACCCCCGGGGGTCCTTGAGGGTGGTTCTAGGGGGTCCTCAGCAAAATTACGTAATATTGCATAGAAATCTGTTTAACCACTTTAACCCTATATACATAAGCTATTTGAAAATAGCCAATCTACAAGCTCACAAGGCATCGCAATCCGACATGCTCTGAGCTTGAAGATCTGCTATTTTCGAAATATCTAAATAAAGTTTGAATATTTTTGAAATATTTTTAACAACCCAAATCTTGTATGGAGGTCCCTGGCACAAACTGTTTGAGAACCACTGGGTTATACAGAGACACACAGCAAAGTCCTTTATTCATTACACTCGTGGATTTGAATGAACTTTAAGACCTATACTTCATTCTATACGACGGAATAGTGAAACTAGCTGGTACAATTCTTAGGAATTCTTTGACACTTTCCACATATGACGACATGCCCTAAATAGGAACGCCAGGTTGAAAGTTCTATACTGTACACACTCAGAGTTGGATTAAAGAGGTTTGTAGCTAAATCTGTGTTAAAGCTTGTTCGTGAGGAAAGCTGTGAAACTCTGAGATCATTCTGAACCACTGTGAGAAGTAGAGGAAAGTTCACCACACATTTTACCTTTACTCCCTTTTCCAGACCAGACTGGCATTCCATGTGACCACACACACACACACACACACGCACACGCACACGCACGCACACACACACACACGCACTAAATTTTCTGCTAATGACGTGCAGATAACATAACCAAATATTTGTAACCTTTCACAGAGTAAACTTGTGGCATGGACATGGATTGATTTGTTTTCCTCTGGTATGCTGTTTAGGTTAGAGGCTATATATATATAGAACATGTTGTTACTCTGTAAACAAAAACTCAATTAAATACAAGATTAGGTAAGATACAAGTGGAAAGGGTTACATCTTTTACATATTTACCAAGATATTGACATTTTGTTAGACACTTACAAAATATAATATAGTATCTATCTATGGTATAAGCCAGCTATGATGCCTGTTGCCTGGTGAACATGACTTGGGCTGTTTAGTGTCAACAGCACTGTAGTTTTCACCCAATAATCTGACCAGTGTGTTGGTCAATGGTCAAGTGAATGATTGGTGTCTATAGTAGCCTACAATAAAATCTTCAGTGTTAATTCTGAGAGTATACAAATGTAACCAAATGTACTAATGGTTACATTTGTATACTCTCAGTGGTACACACTTTTAAGTGGTTATAAAGCTATAAATAGAAGATGGAGAGCGGAAAAGCTTCTTTTAGTTTTTGTTCATACTAATCACTCTAATTAGCTTTCTTTTCACATGCAAAGCCTTGTGTATTGGTTTGACTACTGTACGTGCTCAGGGCTCATGTCCCAGACTGATAACCGTCCAGACAAACAACAACACAACTTAAGTTGTGCAAGTGACGTGCTGTGTGTGAGTAATTGGGTGGGGTCCTTTGTACTTGCAGTGTTTTCACGTCACACACATATCCAAGGCTGTGCACTCCCGTTACGCACGTACAGTATATCCTCACTGTTCTCTTAACCAATTAAAACCTGGAAAACATCTGTCATTTTAGATTTGGACCACTTTAACCATTATTTTATACTTTGGCTATTAAAAAATAGCAGATATACAAGCTCATTGTGCAGCACTACGAGCTTGTAGATCTGCTATTTTTGAAAAATCGTGACAATTTGTGCAAGTCTTTGAATATGTAATTACTGTATGTATATTTTTTTGAGCTAACACTTTTAACTCAAATCTTTGCTTCTGGGGGTCCCAGGAACAACATATTTTGAGATGGGGGTTGGCGGCCAAATACATATCATTTTGGGAGCCCTTGACATGAAAAGGTTTGAGCACCACTGATACAGCACCATAGGATCTTAGGATCTAAAAGACATTTGTAGAATCAGCCTCAGGTCTTCATGGGTTAATACATCCATCCATAATGCATCCACTCCCTCCAGGAATGTCCTGTCCTGGCCGTTGTGCTGCTGACCCTGACAGTCTATGGTGCTGACGCATGAACCTTTGTCGAGTTTAAAGCATTGCACTGTAACATCATCTGGAGGAAGCATTGTGTTTTCTTGCTCTCACAGATGCTCAGAATGACAATGCAGCTGTGCTTGGATGGAAAGTTGCATATACTAACAGTTGATATCTGTCCACTTGGCATAAATGTGCGATTAAGATGCAAGATTTACAAAAGTTACAAAACCTCAAAGCCACGGTGACGCGATAAGCCGGTTTTGAGTTGAAAGGCATGAAAATAATCCCCATCTTAAATCTACAATAATAGCGTAACAGAAACATTTCTGCTAGAGTAGACGTATCCCCATTATGTAACACAAGCCAATATAAGCTAACACAAAACCACATCTATCTGGTTTAAGAGAACACATGAAAACCTTTATCAACATTATCTGCACGGTTCAATACCAGATTTAATTACAGAGACAATAAAAGAACCATAAATTGGAGGGAAGCAATCTGCCTCCACCCCTTGAACCAAAGCCTCCACTAAATATCCAGAAACATTATATTATTGTTGTTTTTGTAGCACCTACAGTATGCCTTTGTATTGCAGTGGCGGAAAGTAACGAAGAACATTTACTCAAGGGCTTATTTTTTACCTGAGTATTATAATCTTTCTACTCCACATCTCAGAGGCAAATATTGCACTTTTCACTACTTTTTACTTACTATTCAAAAATAGCAGCTCTACATTGTTATATTTGAAAACCTTTTGAAAGATTTTGACATTTTGAAACCTTTGAGAAGAAAAAGTCCTTTTGCACACCTACGGAGACGGACAGCACACTGTCTTCACTTACAGAAATCCAGCACACTGTCTTCACTCATGTATTAACACATTGAGTGCCAGGTTTTTTTTAAAACAGGGTGCAGTCAGTGCCTGGATTTTTAACCATTTTTGAACCTTTTTCAAGTAGTCACAAAACATTTTCAGTGATCACCGTCCTCACGGTGATCCCCTCATTACACACATAGAGGTCTCGTACAATCGGGGGAAAAACATTAAAAACATTCGGTAATCCGTTCCATAGTTGCAGCCAGTTGAAAATTGTCGGAAATACATAGTCAAAAAATAAATACACTGGAGCCGAGATACAGGCTTTTGAAGTCATAAGTTAACCAGGAAGTGGATTAAAGTCTAAATCTTCGAAAAATGATATCTCCTGGTGCTGTGAAGGGATTTTTTTTTTTTTTTTTTTTTTTTTCCCCCAAAAATGGTTATAACCGTTTTTGGCACACCTCGTTTGGATTATGAAAAACGGTCCGGACCGTTTTTGGCACTCAATGTGTAATAGGGATACAACGTTTCGGTCACCCGGACCTTCATCAAGCATAAAAGTTTTATCAGGTTTTATCAGGCATAAGAAGGTCCGAGTGACCGAAACATTGTATCCCTATTAATACATTTTTGTAAGTGAAGACAGTGTGCGGGACTCCCCCTTTCTGCTCTTCGAAACCTTTCAGAAGAAAAAACATCCCTGTGAAATGGAACATTCTGCACAATGAGTACTTTTACCTTTGGTACTTTAAGTATATTTTGATGCCAATACATTTGTCCTATTTTTAATACAGTACAATAGATACAATAGGGTGTTTATATATTGTGGATTGTCTTACAAAAAAATCTGAGTAGTTCTTCCACCACTGCTGTATAGATTACAACCACGTTTTATTTGTACCATACACTACAGCACGCTGCATCCTTTTTGACTGCACGTGCCTCTCCCTGGGAGGGAGAGCCTGGGGCACCAGGCATTTTTTGGCCTCACAAGCAGGTTAGCGTGTGAAAGGTTGAGGATGAGAGAATGTCATGTCACGTGCATCAGCCTGGCCTGTAGGCGGAATACTATAGTCAACGTCTCTGTGTCTAATCAGACATGCACAGCTGGACGCAGAGAGAGAGAGAGAGAGAGAGAGAGACATAGACAGGGAGATGGGGGCCCAACATGGAATCCCTGAGGCTAAGAACTACAACAACATATTTTAGAGACAAGCCGTTGACTGGCTGGGTTGTGACAAAGGCTTGATTTATCCTTGGTTGCACACCAGTGTCACGCATCGTAGAAGCCTATAAATCAAGCTTAAAGGTACTGTAGGGTAAGGGATGCTTTAACAAGGTTTTTGTGTGAAAAAGACAGCTCTATATTCTGATAGCAATCATTGCTTGTTCACCAGCTCTTTAATAAACCGAAAACCCATTTTCAGGTTGGTTGCCAATCTCAGTCAATCAGGAAATTACCCATTTATCAGCTTCGATTTTATATTTCTCCGGTTTCAATTTTGTCTGCTAATTTCTTTGCGTCATCACTTCCAATTTAACTTATTTAGTAATGTCTACCTGTATGTTCTTCAAAAGCCAGCCTAAACAAATCAGACTGTCAATAAGGGCCAACAAACTGTACGATTAGCTCCAAAACACTATCCATTTTGCAGAAGAACAACTTCAACTTTATTGTCACATCACAAGTTTACAGGTGTAAAAGGGGGTGAAATGTTTTTCCAACAAGCTCCCAACAGTTTGCTGTTTTGAGAAAAAAGTCATAAGGGCAAAGACTAGAGAAAGAAACAAAGGGAATGAAAGTCTTATAACAAGAAGGATGTCCAATATACATAAGGTGTATGAAATAATGTAGAAATGCTTCTTGTGCAGTTAGAGAAACATTTGCAGCAGATATAGAATCATAGGCTCTTTACATCACTAATGTTTGTTTTACATTGTAACTTACGGCCGGGTTACTATTTGCAGACAGCTGAGTGAGTAAAGAGCAGTGATACTGATTAAGCTTGCAGTCTGGCGGAAGGGATTCAGTTTGGACAGTAAGCAGAGCTGTTATCTACAATCCTTTAAGGTTACACTTTCATTCACTTCCATCTGTCTGAACCTTCACCCACATTCCAGACGCGCTGCATCTGTATGTCCTGTTACTGCATGCTTTGAGGGCATTTTTGCCTTAAACAAACCCTCCCCTCCTTCTCCCGCTCGCAGTGCACTTTCACCTAGAAAGGGACTTCTGGAGTATCCCTCCTTACATGGAGGGATTGAGTCATTGGTTACAGACTGAAAATACACATACGTAATATACACACAGAAAGGGGATTTGTTCGATTCATTAAGTTCAGTGTTTTTGTTTGTTTTGGGGAGGCAGTGTCTCAGGACGTAGAGCAGCCGCTTGGGAATCGGAAAGGTTCCAAGTTCGATTCCTTGCTCCCTCTGGGTTAGTGTCGAAGTGTCCTTGAGCAAGACACTGAACCCCTAACTGCTCCTGATGAGCAGGTTGGTGCCTTGCATGGTTTCCTCTACTGTCGTCGGTGTGTGACTGTGTGTGTAAATGGGTGAATGTAATGCACATTGTAAAGCACTTTCTATAAATGTGCTGTATAAATGAACCATTTACCAATTTAAGTTACTGGTGCCATTTTCAAAGCATGTCTCAAGCCAATTCCCCTATTTATTTATTTTTAATCAAGGGGCGCCGCTTGCCTAGCGGTTAAGGCGCATACCATATGGCCTCTAATGCAGCCTGACAGAGTCACAGGTTCGATTCCCGAGCCTGACGGCCTTTGATGCGTGTCACTCCCCGTCTCTCTCTGCTTATTTCCAGTCACTCTCTACTGTGTGCTATCAATAAAAGGCAGAAAAGACACAAAAATATATTTAAAAAGAGTCAAAGACCCATCTTGAAATTATTAATATTCATATCGTCATGAATAAGTAATGGGGATTTGAATGTGGTTTGTAAAACAATCTTTGCTAACAATCTTTGCTAGACTTAGCAGAGTCAAGCAAATAGCAGATCTAGATAACCTAATTTAACCTTTTCCCTAGTATTTTAAGAAGACAATGCTTCAACATGCTTTGATTCACTGTCCGCTGACGCTGCTGCGTCTTGTATTCTATAGTGATGTTTCCTTTTGTTGTTGTTTATTTAGTTTTCTTACTTTACTGTTTTCTTTGTTGTTGTTTTTTTGTGTTTTAGCTTTTTTTTTTTTATAGTTTTTGATAGTTTTGATTGATTGAATACTTTATTAGTCAGAAATATAAACAGCACGAGGTGCAGTCAGACATTAAGGCTAAAACACAAAAAAGTCCTGGGGACTTGTTTCCATTGCGGTCCTATCTATTCAATTCATCAGCATAGCATAGAAAATAGATAGAAGTACATGTCATCAACAAATACAAAACACTATATGTTGGCAGTGAATGACGCCTCCTTTCTATGGGAAATTGCATTTACCTCCCCCTGTGGTCTCCTGATAGATGGTTTTTCAGGGTCGTTTTGAAAGAAACCAGTTATTTACATTATTTAATGGATGGTGTCTGGGCATTTGAACGTTGGTAACCTTGCATTGTAAAATGTGCTATATAAAGAAAGTGGATTGGATTGGATTGGAGCGTCTAGCCCACTCTGAACTCTTCTCTATTTCTGTCAGTTTTATCTGAAAAACCCTGCTTGACCTTTCCATGGAATATTGAGCTGCACTTCAGTGCCAAGCGGATTCAGATGGTTGTTTACTGAGTGAGATAAGGTTCTCTGGTTCATTGAACCATGGGTGTCTTACTGAATACCATACAGTACAGTACATATGTACTGTACGTCACAGCATTGTGAAGACTCACGTTCTCTCAAGGTTCAACTTTCACCCAGAAACACCATAGAACCCCCCCCCCCCCCCCATAGGTAGACTACATAATAATGTGTAATGAAGTTGTACTCAGGGGCAGTGGTGGAAGAAGTACTGATTTTTAAGTAAAAGTATCAATACTACAATGTAGAAATACTTTGTTACAAGTACAAATCCGGTGTTCAAAATGTACTTGAGTAAGAGTACAAAAGCATCAAAATATACTTAAAGTACCAAAAGTAAAAGTACTCTTTGTGCAGTATGTCCCATTTCACAAGTTCGTCAAATATTTTGAAAATAGCAGATCTACAAGCTCACAATACATCGCAAAGATACGCGTTGTGAGCTTCTAGATCGGAAATGTTCAAATTGCCAAAGTATATTTAGGGTTGAAGTGGTTAATGTACATGTTTTGTAATAATATTCAAAATCTTCAAAGTAACTAGTAACTAAAGTTTTCAAATAATTGTAGCGGAGTAATAAGTACAATATTTGTCTCTGAGATGTAGTGGAGTAGAAGTAAAAGTATTGAAAATCGGAAATACTCCAGTTAAGTAAAAAACTCAAAATTGTACTTAATTACGGTACTTGAGTACATTTACTTTACACCACTGTTCAGGGTCCTCACTTGGGGTCCCAGAGGATGGCAATTGCTACCCCCTAGTGTTGGAAATGTAACCTCAAATGCAGTTATTATTTTTTGTTTTCTTTCTTTTTAGAATAATCAGATTTTAATAATCTGAGTGCATCTCAATCTGCGCCCGTCTGCCTACATGGGATACACATGTATAGACGCATGTTTTCTTCTCTGCAACCATACGTTCATAAACCACTTTCAATCCCTATTTTTGGCATGCCATTATAGGCAAACGCTTTCAACCCCCTTTTTTTCTCCATACTGAAAATAGCCAATCTGCAAGCTCACAAAGTGTCGTAACACAGCGTCGTGTGAGCTTGTAGATCAGCTTTTTTCATGCTCCTCCACCACCCCTGCCTAGACACCCAGTAGACATTAGGTTCTGAAAGGTCTGCACTGACCCCGACATCCTCCAGGCCCATAAAGGGGCCATGTCCCTCCACTGTATCCCCACTGAGGAGCCCGTCTTCCTTATATACAGTACCTGATGCCCCAGGCCAGCTCAGTTCCTGAGTCTAGAGCTTTTCAGATCCAAAGGGGGACAGACCAAGGAGTCCTGGGCTGGAAGCCCCCTCCTCCATAGTCCTTCATAGTCAAAGCGACTTTGCCCTCAATGCCCTCAATACCCGCATATCTGACTAAATGCCACCAAAGAATTTGCGACAGCCACAATACTAGAGGGAGCGTAAACAACTATCTGGTAACACCCAACTATAGAACAAACATGGGTAAATTCTCCTTCTACAGCACTGCCACCTAAGTGTGGAATGCCCTGACCCCCATACCTTTAAAAAATTGGTTCACTGGCATCCTTTAAAACAGCCCTGAAAATTCACCTTTCAGGAGGCCAAAGGGGGAGGTAATTATCACTTCTCCCTTAGACAGGCGACCCCCCCCCTTTTTTTGTTCTACTCTGTACATATAGTGTTTTATATTTGTAATGATATAGAATTTTGGTGTTATGTTTTATATGTTGATGAATTGAATACAATTCAATGGAAACAAGACCGCAAGCACTTTCTTGGTGTTATCCTTTTAGACCAAGTGTTTGACTGTACTCGTGCTGTTTTGCGTTTTCGTCTAATAAAATATTCAATCAATCAATCCACTCCGGAGTATTACCTTCAGAGGTAATAGTAAGAGGTTGTTATTATTATTGTTATCAGTGTTTTTCTCTCATCTGGTTCTGTATATAAATGCAGTAATATTTCAGTTTGATGTGTGAATGTGTTTGTGAGTGTTTGTGATTTGTTAGATAAAGTGGGAGAGGTTTTCTTTCTTGGGTGACCTTGGCACCAGGCCAAAGCATGGTGTTTATGTTGACCTCCAGTCTGGATGGTCCTTGAGCCCTTGTGATGTAAACATGTTGTTGCTGTCAACCTATCTAGTGTCTATGGACTTTGGTCTCCTCAGGACTGACAGACGGGTATTTGATTTGATTAGATTAGACTTTATGTTGAACCCATTAAGACCTTAGGCTGAGTCTACAAATGACTTCTAAATCAGTAGTTATTGTCACACTTTCAAGATTTTTCAAAAAATGTTCAAAAATAGCAGGTGTACAAGCTTGCAGCGCGGCACGAAGTTGTGAGCTTGTATATCTGCCATTTTTGAATAGCCAACATTTTTTTTTTCTACCATTGCCACAAAAGCCTTTTTCTCAATTTAAATTTGAATTGATTAATCTTTCTAATAGTTATCAAACATTTCTTTTAGGATTTTCAGAAGAAAGAAATGCTCTTGGGTCTGAATCCAGAAAGGTTTTGGGAGCCCCTGCTGTTACAGAATTAAACCACAGCCTGGTTGCAGATCCCAGAGGGTTTCTGTGGAACAGCCAATCCTTGCCATGTAGTTTCATTTTGTCCTGTTTACCAATATAACAGCTCACTGGGGCAAAACTATGACTCACATCAAAAGTGAAAGTGTCAACATCTATTCATTATTATGAAGAAAAACATCACATGGATGCACGTGGGATGTATCATCAGTGTTGTAGCCTGGGGTCAACAGGTGTTTCGGGTCTTGCAACATACACCCTCGCCCAGGTGACCCAGCCGGGGTTGATCAAGCCCCCAACTTACGTCCCAGTAGCTACCCATGGTCAGTCCTCTTAGGGCAAGACAGGGCCATTCAACCTATCTGCATTTGTTGCCGTTTTAATGATGTAACAACAGGAAAGAGTAATGCTTAATATTTATACTCCGTTACAACAATGTCACTTAACAGACAATTAACATAATGTGTTGAGACAGACAGGGATGAATATTTAGCTCATTGTGGCAAATGCCTCTGTGCTTCATTCAGGCAGGAAAGAAATTCTGGAAGAAACAAATGGCAATTTATAACATGAATGACCGTCATTGTACATTTTCAATCCACCTAGATAAGGACAACTGCAGATGTGTAGTCAGATGTCCTGCAGTAACCCAGTGGGCTGTGTGAGCCTCCTGGGAGACATCTGTCCTGCTGTGGCCTTGTCATCCGGAGGTCAGGGTGACCTGGAGGAAAGTCTCCGCTGTCGGCCAACTCCAACTTCCTCCCTCCATCTGCATGCTATAGGAGGTCAATGACTGGAGGTAACTGAGGTGAGTGGCTCTTTCAGGTTACTGCAGTGGAAACTAGGGCATTCACAGCTACTGAATGTTAATAGTTGTTGACTTCTAACATAAAGTAGTCATCCAATAACAGTAGACATTTCTCATCAAAAACCTCTCGGATACAACCAGTAAAGCATTAAATGATCTACAGTAGATGGGACATTGGTGTAAAGTAACTAAGTACATTTACTCAAGTACTGTACTTTACTGGAGTATTTCCATTCTTCAGTACTTTTACTTCTACTCCACTACATCTCAGAGGCAAATATTGTACTTTTACTCCACTACAATTATTTAAGAACTTTAGTTACTAGTTACTTTGCAGATATATATTATTATATTATAAAACATACATTAACCACTTCAGCCCTAGAGCTTGTAAATTTGCTAATTTCTAACATTTTAGCACTTTTACTTTTGGTACTTTAAGTACATTTTGACACCAATACTTTTGTACTTTTACTCAAGTACATTTTAATTCCGGACTTTTACTTGTAACAGAGTATTTCTACATTGCGGTGTTGATACTTTTACTTAAGTAAAACATTTGAGTACTTTTTCCACCACTGAGATGGGACAAACCTGGGTGTAAACCAGTGCGATTTAAGGAGTCATGTCTGCTGTTTGAGCCCCCCTCACTGAAAGCACAACATCATATACAGGTATGACTATGATTTGTTTGTCAACAATTAGCCATCATTGTTTCAGGTCCCACTGCTGCATATCTGCTATACATCTACTGCCCTGATTTATAAACTGTTATATTTCAAACATGTTGCACAAAATCATAACTTGGCTTTTGGGGTCTTCATTCATAGTCTTCATTTTTCAAGATTTGGCAAAAAACGAATACAATCACAAAAAGCTCATCTACAAGCTTTTCTTTACCCGCTCTGTGTGTCTCAAATGTGGGTTGTGGAGAGCTCCAACATTTTAACTAGTGATGATGACCTCATTGGTGGAGATTTTTAAACATTTGTATTTTTTACGTTGTATGTAACAGCCGTATAGCTACCGGCTGTAGTTTCCATTAACTTGAAATAAAGCCCGCAGATGATGTCATGGGCTGGTAAATGTTGGAGCTCAGCACACAGAACCCCTTTGAGACATGGAGCGAGTCCACATAATAGTACGGTCCTAATAGTGAAGTGGTTCTCAACCTGTGGGTCGATATGATTTTAGGCGGACTGCAGATGACAGTAAAGTGACAATTTAAGGACTTTTAATACCTAAAAGTAATTACTGCATCAAAAGTAATCAACAAACTGTACTATAAAACTGGTCAATATAAGAAAGTTTGTGAAAATAGCCGATCTACAAGCTCACAACGCCTTATAACGTTGTGAGCTTGTAGATCTGCTATTTTCACAATATTTATCTGTGGGAACTGAATCAAACAAAATGTAATGCCTCAACTCCTACATTCCAAGTGCTGGTCAGGGTGGGGGGTCCACAGTTCTAATATGATTGTTTTGGGGGGTTACGGCCTGAAAAGGTTGAGAACCACTGCTATAGTGAGCATTAGTGAGGACTGATAAATGGAGATGTTGAGAAAACGTTCACATTGATTCAACATAATTTTATATTATACTAGAGAACCACCAGGCTTCATATAGAGCTATCTTTTATAGAATCATTTAAATACATTTGACTGAGCAACTTGGACTCGTAGAGGAGCAATATTTGACCTAGAGTATCTAGCCTACAGTATACTTTGATTCAAGTGGCATTGAGTACTGAATAGTAAACATTGTGTTGTCATAGTTACAAGGCAGACGGATGCATACTTTCACATACGGTTTTGTGGGGGGCATTTCTGGGAAATGGCCTGATCTGCTGTAAAGCATGGGTTTCTACCACCCGTAAAGGCATGGGTGCACACACACACACACACACACACACACACACACACACACACACACACACACACACACACACACACACACACACACACACACACACACACACACACACACACACACACACACACACACACACACACACACACACACACACACACATGCATGTTTAAATGAAACAATGTTATTACTGTCTAGTACAATTACAGTTACAGGATATATAGTATTAGGAGTTGGACTGACATTACAATGAGAACACACAGCTGAGACAATAGATGAAAGCGAGGACTTGTTTAGAAATGTCGAGGAAAATGTTTTATGATTTTATGCAACAAAATCTACCTCAAGTCAAGAACCTGTGGGTCGGGATCCCCTCGGGGTCCCCACGTGATTTTGGGGGTCCCCAGATGACAGTGAAGTGACAATTTAGACTTTTAAGACCTTTTTAATACCTAAAAAAAAAAGAAGAAAAAATATCATTACTGCATCAAAAGTAATCAACAAACTATATAAAAACTGGTCAAACATTGGCCAAATTGTCAAATCTTATAAATCAAATAAATTATAAAATAAAATAATAATAATAAAATAAAAACAAAATCTCAAATAAGAAAGAGACAATAATTGTGAAAATAGCATATCAGTCGTATAAAAAAACAAAACAAGCATTCTCCTTGGCACTGCAAAGTAACTTTTTTTTTTTTTAAATCCCCAGTGTACTGCCCCCTGTGGTTCATGTCAGTCTTTGCCCCAGTGGTTGTTTGTGTTTTGCTGCTAATTTATGATCCATTTATATGGTGTCACAGTGATGCTCTCTGGCCCGGTCAAGGAGACCTGCCAAATGTCCCATTGTTCCCTGGGGCCACCATGAGCTGAGTGCTGCCATGGGCCAAAGCCTCCATCCTAAAGGATGTGTGCTGAATCCAGCTCTGACGTACTGCATGGGTTTCATTGTGCTCAGGTCATGTTTCTACGCATGTGCTCTTGTTTGTGATGAAGCTGAATTAAGGTTGAAGGCCAGAGAGCTAACACCACGGTTGTTGCTCCAACAGTTAACCACTTGAACCCATAGCCTCCCCATTCGGGGGCAAACATTCGGGGAAAATAGCAGATGTACAAGCTTTCGATCTTTCGATTGGTTTTGTAGAGGGAAACAATAACGGTCCTAGTATAGAGCCCTGGGGGACCCCGGTCAACTAAGTATTTGGGTGGCTTTTGTCTCTTTATTGTTACTATTGTTACTATTATTTGTCACCTGATTCTGTTCTGAACCTACAGTGTGAATGGATAAACATGTGACACGTGAGCTTGTAGATCTGCTATTTTCAAAATATTGTAATACATTTTACATAATGATATACCTTGTGAAACGGGACATTCTGCATAATGAGTACTTTCTACTTTTGGTACTTTAAGTAAATTTTGAAGCTAATTTTTTAGTGCTTTTAATCAAGTACATTTCCATTACCGGACTTGTACTTGTGACAGTGTTTCTACATTGCGGTATTGATACTTTTACTTAAGTAAAGAAATTGAGTACTTTTTCCTCCATTTCCCACTGGTTAATGTCTAGATAACTTCCAGTTTACAGTGCATGTGTGAAAGCCTGGCACTGACTGGCACACATAGAAAGGTTTCTACGGTGCCTCATTGTATGTTCAATATGCCAGATCACAAGCAGTCAAATTCATTATAAATCAAATAGTTTTACTGGACTATCTAATTTATGTACAGCATGTGCACCTTATATCGCATATCCGATATCCTCCTATTTCAGTCTGTGGAGCAGAGTGGTGTGTGTGTGTGTGTGTGTGTGTGTGTGTGTGTGTGTGTGTGTGTGTGTGTGTGTGTGTGTGTGTGTGTGTGTGTGTGTGTGTGTGTGTGTGTGTGTGTGTGTGTGTGTGTGTGTGTGTGTGTGTGTGTGTGTGTGTGTGTGTGTGTGTGTGTGTGTGTGTGTGTGTGTGTGTGTGTGTGTGTGTGTGTGTGTGTGTGTGTGTGTGTGCGTGCGTGCGTGTGTGTGTGTGCCAGAGCATCGTATATTTGGCACCTTGGGATTATTCCTGTAACAAATCAGTGGGTTGACATAAGGTCTCAAATGTGGAAGTTCATTCAAGTTGACTCATTTTCACTGCTCAAGGCTGAGTAGACAGAACTAAATCTAACAAACGGCAGCTGGCTGTCATCCTCTGGTTAAAATGGTACACATGTTACAACAAAAAGAGACTATAATACAATCACACTCCAGTAACAGGTTTTGTTGAGAAGCTCTGAGGAAGACATTTTCCATTTGTAAAACAACAGCGCCCTCAACTGGTGGGCCACAGAGCTATCAGGTTGATAATAGTCTCACACATGTAGGGCCTACAGTACATGCATGAGACTATTATCAACCTGACCACATTGTAGGCTATGGTCCCTCAGTGTGTAGCTCAAGGCAGACAAGGCATTAAGTCTACATTGGCTGAGGGTTCTATTCCCTATTTAACTCAATGTTGAGAGAAAGGCACTCACATAACTAAAGTTAGAGGTTTAACCAGTGTTAATTTCGTCGACTAAAACTATGACGAAAAATGTTCGTCGACTACCTTTTTTCACCGACGAAAACCAAACAAAAACGAAATAAAAACCAAGCTGTGATGACAAAAACTATGACTAGATATGTTGACAATTTCGTCAACAAATAAAAACTAGGCTACAATGTTAGGGAGGGACTAGTGGAGAAGAGATCCAGTAGAACTAAGGCAAGTTATTTCATGCTTGGCTGCACGCGGGTGTCGTGCTCCGAAAATAGCCGATCTACAAGCTCACAACACGTCACAGACGCGTTGTGACCTTGTAGATTGTCTATTTGAAAATAGCCAATCTACAAGGTCACAACGCGTCACAGACGCGTTGTGACCTTGTAGATCGCCTATTTTCGGCACACAGCTGAGTATAAATCAGGCATTACGACGCCATCACGGCCCGTTAAAATACATTTTAGTCGGCTAAATCAACTCTAGATTTAGTCGACTAAAACTAGAATAAAACTAAAACATTTCAGATAACTAAATGTGACTAAAACTAAATGGAATTTTATTCAAAAGACTATGACTAAAACTAAATCAAAATGTAGGGGAGAACGGGGTAAGATGAACCTCTGGGTAAGTTGAACCACCCCCTGTATCTTTAAAACTATACACATGAGTTGTCATGTGACCTTAAAATCAGGACACATCCATCATTTCCACCTGGCTGTGAAGTTGAGAGGCACATGGGCAAAGTGATAAGCATATTTCTACACAAAAAAGTGTTTTTTGCTGGTCAAAGTTAATTTTTTACTTTTCTGCTATAATGATTTTTATTTTAAAGCAAATGTACCCAGGTTGAAACTTATATATCATGCATGTTGGTGATATTCCAATGTATAAAACCATGTGAATCATTTAGCTAAAGATTAGCCTGAAGCATTAAGCTAGCCAGGTTAGGTAAAAATGGTGGCCATGGGGCAAATGCCTTGGGGTAAATTGAACCAATTATCCTAATATTAATCACCATTCATATTTTTTATTATGTCTTTTCTTCACAAATTATGCTGTATGACCTTTCATTTGGATGAATACACTCATTTAAGAGAAGTTTTCAATATTGTTTTAACAATTGCAAATATTAAAAGGTTACATTATTTAATTGGTTTTATATTGTTTAAATACCATTAAGAAAATAAATAAGACTATTTGCAAAAGGGAAATGTGTTATTAAATTATTGTTGATACGTGAATACATTATTTGTTCAAGTTTAAACTTGAAAATGCAAAATATCATATGGGTAAATGTACCCCTTGACTAGGATCAACTTACCCCTTACCTGGGGCAAGTTGAACCACATGACCATGAACCCATATTTGTACAACCATTTGTCATAGATGCACACTCATTATTTCAATTGATAGAAAACATCTTGAAGTTTTAGTAGATGTTTAGATTTTACTTCCATCTCATTTTTCCTTGCCTAGAGGTCAACATAAGTAAAAGTGGTTCATCTTACCCTGTTCTTCCCTACTGTCAAAATTAACACTGTGTTTAACTCCCATTGCAGGGGGGCCCCATGTTGGAAAGTTAGGCTGTATTTGTTATGGTACTGTAACATGTTCATAATATGTAAATGTATTTATTTTTTTCATTAGTTGAATGGGCTTGTACTCCTTCCAGCTTGTGAAGTACTGCCCTCAGGTGAACAGTAAAAAGGTGGATTGCTGACTGGAAAACAGAGCTTCCCTGGGAGTCATTATTAACAGAGTGCTGGTCAGCAGTCTGCAGGAACCCAGCACTGAAAACAATGTTCTGGAAATACAAGTTGTTCTGTTTCACTTGTCTGGGCAGCTACATGGAAACAAACGTTTACCTCCTCACACACGTACACACATACACAAATGTACCTTTTTCTGTCTATAAATATTGATGTAGTCAGATGCATGTACCATGCCGAGTCTTGTTTGTCATCACAACTAGGGCTGCTGCAACTGTCAATTATCTTCTTGACGATTATTCTATCGATTACTTTTCCGATTAATCAAAGAATTGAGAAGCTTGGATTTTTTAATTGCAAACGCAGCGGAAGGAGGCGCGCCTTCGGCGCGCAAGTGGAGCTTACTATGAAACCGTGCTCGAGGTGTGTGTGTCTCTGTCTGTCTGTGTGTGTGTCTCTCTGTGTGCATGCGCTGCCTGTGTGCAGCCGCCAGAGTGCGCCAGAGTGCAGGAATTTAGACAATGCTCTGATTAAAATGCACAACAGCCTGCAAAACACACACACACACACACACACACACACACACACACACACACACACGATGTCAATGTTCTCTCCCCATCACGGTGAAATAACACGGATTACAAGTCCGTAAATACACAATATTTTCGAGCTGCGTTCGCGCGTCTTACTTGTATATATATATACTGTATACTGTGTATGAACATGTAAACCGTTATCTTTATACTCAACTAAAGGTATTAGTCTGATTAACCACTTAAACCCTATTATATAATTAAATTGTCATAGGCCTACAGTGGTGTGACACAAAAAATAGCATTGTGACACATTGTAAACTAGCTTGTAGTTCTGCTATTTTGGAACATCTATTATTTTATAATCCATTAAATCGATTAGTTCGATTAACTGTTACACCCCTAATCACAATCTGAACTCAAACACACACATATCACCACACATACTTTTGCAGATTATACACCACAGGCTGAACCAGGCAACTCAAACCCACCTTATCAGTGTATTGGTAAAAAAAAAAAAAGGCATGGGTTTCTGAGGCTAGTGTATTGGTAACTTTCTTACAAGCTAGGGCTGGGCAATATAACAATATTACATTGATATTGTGATACAAGACTAGATATTTTCAGTATAGCAAAAGTATTTTCCTGGTTTTAACCACATATGGCTTATTTTATACTTGGTTTAAATGGTATGTTGGTGGTTAAAAGATAGCTAAAATGGTGATCCTTCAAGCTTGCAAATTGGCTATTTTTAAAAAGAAAATGTACTGTATATCCTCGCGATACGATATTATTGTCACAAGATGTATTTTGTCAAACATATTGTGATATTTTATTTTGAACATATTTCCCCTACTTCAGGCCATAACCCTGGCTCTGAATGTACCATGTCTTTCACGTTAACACTGTTAAAGTTCGCAAAACATAAACAGAAAAATCTGTTTGCCTCCATATTAAATTAAATCATTGTGACTGCTCGGAATTTAAATTTGGTATGAGTAAATAATTTGATAGAAGCAATTACAGTTACTAGGCTATTTGGGGCAATGTTTAGTGTTTACTAGACTAGAGCAATCCCAAGCATTTGAGCTTCTAGTCCTATGAATCCTCACTGTGAAGCAGTATTGCGAGATTTTTCAAGAGAAATAAGCAACCAGATCTACATAAACAAGCCCAAAAGAAGTCACACACAGGGCAAAATGTGTTAATATAGCATCAAAATCACCACTTAATTTGACCACTTACCCTAAATCTAAGTTCTTGTCAGCTTGTAGGTCTGCTATTTTCAAAACATCATGAAAACTTTTTTTTTTAATATTTGGAATATGTTTGAAACATTTTAACTACACAAATCTGCTATTGGGTCCCTGGCAATAAATATTTTCAGATGGGAGTCTGGGGACAAATCCATATTAATTTGGGAACCACTGATTTAAACAACATTAGGAAGCTAGTCCAAATAAGCAACTATATAACCTACTTGGCAACACTTCTATGAAGCTAACACAGGCAGACGGACAACTCAATAATATGACACAACTCCATACTCCTTTGCTTCAACAGAAACAATAGCAGGGGTCAATCAATGTTACTGACCTAGTTGATCGGAGTCCCCCAGTGGTCACTGCTAGGGCCACTCATGTTTTCGCTCAAATTTGTTTGCTGAAAATAGGCCATCTACAAGCTCACACTGTGTTGTGTTGAGAAGTGTCGTGAGCTTGTAGCATCATGTGTGACAGGCAGCCTACTCATTAGATGATTATTATTATTATTGTAATGGAATACCCGTGTGTCTTGCATGGGACTTTGTGTGTCCTGGCCACGTCATGTAGGCTACCTTTATGTATCTTGGCCAGTGGTGGAAAGTAACTAAGTACATTTCAAGTACTGTACTTAAGTACAATTTTGAGGTACTTACTTTCAAGGTTCAAGGGTTCAAGGTTACTTTATTTTGTCTCCCGTGGGAGAAATTTGTCTTGGACACACAGACCAGCAGCATACACAATACCATACCATACAGTACAGGACAAAGACAAAACAAAAACATAAACACACAGTGACATGTACAGTCTGTTTTTTCTAGTCATCACCCTCCATAATAATAAAAAATAATAATAATAGCCACCTCATTCAGTATATAGTGCAATAAGACCAACACCTTAGCACACCTCAAAACCTTCTGCCCCGCCGTCTGCCCACCGCAAGGACATCATTGAGGAGTGTAATTGACATAGGGACAAAGGAGTACTTGTACCTATTGTAGTTGAATGCATGGGTCCCGTACCTCCTACCTGACGGCAGTAACCTATACTCAGTGTGTAGGACATGAGAGGAGTCCGACACAATCTTCTTAGCCAGCCCAATGGTGGACTGTGGACATACCCATAATCTTCCCTGCCATTTTGACTAATCTAAGGATCTCAGATTTATACTTTACCGTCAGGTTTCCGAACCAACTGGTGATACCATATCTGACAACAAACTCTATACTAGCTCTATAAAAGATCAGCATTATGTTTCTACATACACCAAAGAGTCTAAGCCTACGGAGAAAATGAAGGCGCTGGTGTATTTTTGCACACACACTTGTCACATGAGTGTGCCAGCTCATTTCATGTTTTTTTGGTGATCGTGGTGTGGTTTCCTATGGACCTGGGATCCACCACAATCTCCTCAGTTTTCCTTACATTAATTTGTAAGTGGTGTTCATCACACCATCCTACAAACCTGTCCACTCCAGTTGCATGGCTACTGATGTCACATTCACTTGTGAGTAGACTGAGGATAACAGTGTCATCAGAGAACTTAAATACATACTGATTGGGTTGTGAGCTGACACAATCATTTGTGTATAGAGTAAACAAAAGGGACGAGCTAACTGTCCCCTGAGGGGCCCCTGTACTACTCACTGCCTTATCAGAGAGTGCCGAGTTAAATCTCACCTGTTGTGGCCTATTAGATAAAAAGGAAAAATACCACTTAATTAAAAACGGATTCACCTTCAGATCAGCTAATTTACGGAGAAGAATATCTGGATGGATTGTGTTGAAGGCTGAGCTAAAATCAACAAAGAGAAGTCTTGCATATGTTTTTGTGTGCTCTATATGCTTCAATACACAGTGAGCTAGTGTAGAAATCGCATCACTAGTTCCGCGGTTCCTTGCATAGGCAAATTGATGCAGATCTAGTGATTGCTCTGTTTCCTTACGGAGCTCCTCAGTTATAATAACTTTACTGGGGTATTGCCAATGTTATAATACTTTTACTTCCACTCCACTACATCTCAGAGGCAAATATTGTACTTTTTACTCCACTACAATTATTTGAAAACTTTACTTGTTTCTTTGTAGATTTGAATTATTATTACAAAACATACATTAACCACTTAAGCCTTATTTAAACTCGTTGTGAGCTTGTAGATCAGCTATTTTGAAAAGATTTTTATACATGATACCTTTAGTCCATGAGCCAGACAAGATTTCATTATCGAAAGAGTGGGCAAAACCATACCTATATTAAATTGTTCATAGGTTCAATACGAGTAAATAAATATATGATAACCTTTCCACAGGAGCAGCTTTTTCATGGTTATCACACATTTTGTTATTTTCCCCATACGTACATGACAGGTGAAAAAAATGACAAAATTTAAAAAAGAGTTATCATAATGAAACTTCCTGAGTTGATTACTTACATGAAGACAATGATTTATCGTATTACAAGTTTTCTGAAATTGTATATTTAAATATGCAAATTAGGTATTTAGTCCATGAGCCAGAGCCCCAAAATTGAGCCAGATATTGAATATTCCCTTGTTAAAAACCTTTGACTCCAACATCTTAACAAAATTAAATAAGAATGTTGACTCTGGCTTTGTCCAATGTTCCAATGTTGATTCTGGAAAGTTATGCAAATTTGGGCATATTTTCCTAATGCCTAATTTGCATATTTAAAAATACAATTTCAGAAAACGTGTAATACGATAAATCATTGTCTTCATGTAAGTAATCAACTCAGGAAGTTTCATTATGATAACTCTTTTTTAAATGTTGTAATTTTTTCACCTGTCATGTACGTATGGGGAAAATAACAAAATGTGTGATAACCATGAAAAAGCTGCTCCTGTGGAAAGGTTATCATATATTTATTTACTCGTATTGACCCTATGAACAATTTAATATAGGTTTGGTTTTGCCCACTCTTTCGATAATCATTGCTCAATTTTGGGGCTCTGGCTCATGGACTACTTGTGAAACGGGACATTCTGCACAATGAGTACTTCTACTTTTGGTACTTTATATATTTTGATGCCAATACATTTGTACTTTTACTCAAGTAAATTTTGACAACCAGACTTTTACTTGTAACGGAGTGTTTCTAAATTGCAGTATTGATACTTTTACTTAAGTAAAGAAATGTAGTAGCCTACTTTTTCACTGATCTTGGCTGCTGTATCGCCCTGGGATGGGTAAGGTGCAATCCTATCAAATCCAATAGAACAGTGGTTCATATTAGATTTAAAACATTTTATGCCAGAGACCCCCATAAGAGAAAATGCTTGTTAGATTATATTTAATACAGACTTCTACAGTCTACTGACTGTAGGTGGTGGCAGATACCAGTGGGACAGAGATATGATCTGAAGAACAGTCAGATTTGATCCCATTGGCCTAACTAGTCTATGAAATAATAGTGAAATGAAACTGTTCTTCATTTTGCCAGGGACCCCCAGGAACCTTAGGGACCCTCACCCCTGGGACCCGGACCCCACTTTGAGAACCACTGATAGAAGGCAAACACACGTCATTTTGGCGCCATCTGACTGACATGAGGAATAGTCCTTGCCCCCCTCTGACGTCAGAGACGCTGCGGCACCTCCCCCTCGTTGCTCATTGGAGGAGTTCGCTGTCAGTCACCCAATCGGTGAGGTTTTGAAGAGACTTGAGGCAAGAAGTCGCGCAAGAAGGACAGTGTTTTTCCGACCTCCTCCCAAATTTATTATTACCTCCTTATTACCGCTGATCCCAAGAATGTCAGCGCACATCTGACTGACGCAAGGTAAGACACTTCTCTCATCTATTGATCACTGGCTCATCTGCATCGATCAAGGCTTTTACATCCACACATTAGAGCTCCCAGAGTTATTGGAGGAAAGTTGTCAAAGATTCTCATTCTCTTTGGCTATGAATTGAAATATAGATTAATGCGTAATGATGAATGAGTGATTTGCGGTGTTGTGCTGCTGTATCGTAGGGATCTGTCTGTAGAAAGGATTTAGTTATTAGCATGTCTTGTTTTTATTAGATTTGTCAGGCTCTATTCGTGTCGCGGGTAGGTCCGAGACCCCCGTATAAAGTCAGTCATAGTTTGTATCCGTTTAGCCTACAGTGTCATATTTGTCTTTTATACAGTTTGTAAACCTCTTTAGATAAGTGTCAGTTAGTTAGGCCTATTCATAACAACCTACAGCTGTTTTCTTTGACATCAGAACAAACTCCTTGCATGCATAACTTGTGGCATCCTATTTGCATCTTCTTTGCAGATATAATAATACAAATAATGTTTTGATTGAATACTTTATGAACCGTTTGCCAAAAAAAAGCACAGAAAGTACAGTTCTATACAAAAGGATGCTAAAAGGATTAAACCCAAGAAAGCACTATGGCTTGTTTCCCCCCAATGGAAACAAGCCATGCTTTCTTAGGTTTAATCTGCTATGTATTCAATTCATTGAAACATTTAATGACAAACAATAATATTCAATAGGCTACTATGCTATTGTTAGTCTCTGTGTTATTCTCCTATGGTCTGTCAAACAGATTGTCGGCTGTTGAATCTGTGGCTGCTTAAGGAACGCATATTTATACATTTGTGTCATGTTTTGGCATGCATGCAAGTATATACAGCACAGCAGTAGCCTATAAATGACCAAAAGCAGATTTGAAAAGTAACATGACATGTTGGATGTGGGACAGCAGCCCAGCAGAGTGGTTGTGTGTGGTTGTGTGTGTGTGTGTGTGTGTGTGTGTGTGTGTGTGTGTGTGTGTGTGTGTGTGTGTGTGTGTGTGTGTGTGTGTGTGTGTGTGTGTGTGTGTGTGTGTGTGTGTGTGTGTGTGTGTGTATTCACAAAGTAAACATGTCCCCTGTAAAACAATAGAAGGATGGGAATGCCCCCTCCTCCCATTGTCTCTCTGACCGCTGACATCCCATCTTTATGGTCAATCCTGTCTTTCATTACATGTTGCACATTTATCTCAAGCCGCTCAATTTTATTTATTTAATTTAAACCATATAATCTGCGGTTCTCTGTGTCATTCAGGACAGTGACTCACAATTTTATAGAGTTTGTTCGTTTCTCTTGTGTTTTTCCGTGCAGAGTTAGAGTTAGAGAGTTAGAGCATCAATGATTGATAGTTAGGAACCATAGGCTATTGGTTCCATTTGTAGCCTACACTCTCAGAGTTAAATTAACACTGAAGATAGATAACTTCTTTGCCATTCAACAATACATAAACAATAAGTGTATTCTATTGGTTATACAGTTATAAAGCACAGCTCCTAATGAAATGCATGGGGGTCCGTGGTCTAATCTAATTCAAACTGATGGTCCTTGACATTAAAAAGGTTGAGAATCACTGAGTTAGAGTTCATTGTTGTTGATCATACTGTAATGCAGATCCAGTGGATTGCAAACTGACCCTGTGTTGCCCTGTCATGTCATGTGAGTTTATGTCCTAAGCAGTGTTGCCAGAGTTTGCAAAAGAAATAAGCACAAACACAAATCTGGTACAGAGGTCCCTGCCCTGGCACAAAATATTTTCAGATGTCCGCATGGACAAATACATATTAATTTGGGGGTCCTTGACATGAAAACATTTACTTGAACAACATTAGGAAACAACCCCAAATAAGCAACTACACTTTACAAACAATCCCCAAAAAACGCAACCCGCAACTACCAAATTATTACAAGCAACAGAAAAACAAGCCCAAAGTCGCTTATAATAAGCAGACATGGCAATACTGGTCCTAACCTGGCTAATATAATGGTGCATTACTTCTGTGATCCTTATATCCATCAGACAGGTTTAGATGGATCATCCCTTTACTGTCTTCCATTACATTACGCACATACTGCTTCTGATCTATCACATGTCCTGGTTTAGCTCTGCTGCACTTGGCTTTACATAACACCAGCACACCAAGATAGAGGCACATCCTCTCACATAACAATAGAAGGAAACTCCAAACAAAACAAAACAAAAAGATGAAGTTGGCAAGCACAGAAAGAGCTATATCACAAATGTAAATATTAACCACTTGAACCCTATAGTCAAGTCAAGTAAATTTAAAGCATGTTTAAAAACAACCAGGTTGACCAAAGTGCTGTACCACACGATAAAACGACCTCAGAAATAAACAGCATTTTAATTATTGATTAAACACTGACAGACCTTAAGATAGAGCCTGCAACACTATTCTGGGGAGAACATTCAGAGAAAATAGCAGATCTGCAAGCACGCAATGCGTCGTGAGCTCGTAGGTCGGCTATTTTCAGCAAAGACATTTGACGTGGGGGGGGGGGGGGGTGCGGACCTAGTATAGCGCCCTGGGGGACTCCGGTCAACAAAGTACAGGCTATAGGGTTTAAGTGGTTAACAATGCAAGTTATGGGAACAAGATGACACATGACATGTCTGGCCTCAAACGACCACAGTCCCAATCAACCTTTCACAACAAGAGCTTCCTACCTCATGAAATGGCCATTCTGGTTGTTCTCCTCGTGCACATAATGTTGTTCAGCCATGTCACTGATTATAGCCCCGGTTCAAATAAAAGTTGGCTGTGGCACCGGAAACACAAACTGTGCTGATGTAAAAATATCACACTTATAAACTGTCACTGGCGTATGATGTAGACGTGTGAGAAGTCTCTGAGAGGTGGGAGAGGAGGAGGAGAGGATGAGGCAGGCCAGCACATCAGCAAACCATGCAGCTGATGAAGACTGTTGTTGTGTGTTGTTGAGGCCCCCCCATGCTGCTTCTTTCACAGCCAGATGATATCTCTGGACATTGTTACTTACTTTACTTTGTTTGTTCATTTAGATGGGACACCGCATATTAATGAGCGATACATATCAATGTAATGTAAATACACCGGATTTAGCAAAGATGCTAATTAAAGGTAGGGTAAGTGATATTTTTGGGTTAAAACAAAAAGTATTTTGTTAAAAGGTTAAAGCACTATATTCTGATAGTAATCATTGCTATAGAGTGTTTGTTCAGTAACAGGAGTCTCCCCGTCTCTCCAGCTCTTTAATAAACAGAAAATACATTTTCTGGTAGGTGTCAAAATCACAGCCAATCAGGAGAAAGTACCAATTTTTAAGCTTCATTTTTATAGTGTTCCTGTTCAAATTTTGCCTGCTCATTTCTTAGTGTCATCACTTTCAATTTCACTTGTTTAATCTATATCCTGATTGAGTTCTCTATCCTGATTGGATAAAATTGGAAATGAAACTGAAACTGAAACGAAAATGCATTTTCTGTTTTATAAAGAGCTGGAGAGACATGGAGACTCCTTATATGGACAGGACACTCTATAGTAACGAGCACTATCAGAACATAGACCCATTTTGCAATTATTTGAATAATTGCAAATCACTTACCCTACCTTTAACATCCGCTGTCCCCACAAAAGAAAAACATAAAAACAAGCAGACAATAGAGTACATTACATTACACAGGGAAAACAAAGCATAATACATAAATACAAAAACAAAAAAGGTTCAAAACAGGTACAAAAGGTGCAAAGTATATCTAAAATACATTTTTACTTGGCTCATATATTATTGCACTAAGAAAATAGCGTTTTAGGGGGGCAATATATGTGTGTACTAAAGTGAATTGTGTATAAAGTGCAGTATTACTTTCAAGTAGTACAGGATACGTTGTCAAATAAAGTGCAGGATTGATTATGAATGGTCGCAAGTTTTTTTTAGATTGTACTTAGAAGGAGTATTGTGTTTGTTTCTGACATGACATTGCAGAGCACTTAAAGCACAGATGTAATTGTGCCAAAGCCAACTACCGTACTCTAAAAACTAAATTACACGTAGGCTGCAGAGAATGAGCCACTCTCATCCCGGCATCCCTATTTTGGGCAAAATGTTAAAAATGCTTTACAAAGAAAATAGAAGATCTACAAGCTCACATCACGAGACGTGAACTCATAGATTGGCTATTTTCGAACAGCGCTGTACGATACAGTATAAAACTTAGGTGGTTGAACAAATGAGAATAACAGACACTGACAAAGGCTGGTTAGCCAAAAACGTTTGTCCTTTCTGAGTGCGACCCGTCACTTATTTAAATGGTATTGGTCTAAGAGGATATTGCACCATAGGAGTCGGAGTGCGGTGGTAACAAAAAGTTTATCTAAACAAATGAGGTGACCACTAAATATCATCCCCTATATGCCACAGGAACGAAACAGCCAAGTCCTCATTTGAGCAAACAGGCAGACCAGTCCTGCCCCCTGACACCCTCCCATCCATCCCTCCCTCCCACGTCTAATTCCTGTCATGTTATCTAGGCTACTATCACCCGGGAGGGTCATTGCAGCGAATCCAAACACTTAGCGCCTGTTACATGTCCAAGCGTGAAGCGTTTCAACAACATTGATGAGCTCACATGGGACAGCGAAACGGTGGCGCTCATTCTGCAACAGTACCCTGGGGTATGACTTACTGTCTGACCTCACAAAAATAGAACTGCTGTAAATTTAGTGAGGGGTGTCACGGGGGGGGGGGGGACTGTAGGAGTCTGATACTCAGGATCACAGTGAGATGAAAATGGAAGTTATTCTTCCTTTATTCAGGTGCACAGTATAATGCTATTCCGTTTCCTGCGTTATAGCGATCACATCTTCATTTTGAAGATGATTTTTGCTTGTCCTGGTTTGAGGTGAACTGACTTGGCCAAGTGCTGCTAAGACTCCTGAATAGTGCCTGAAAACAAGCAGCCATGTGTCTTTATTAACGCCACATTGGTTTAATTTCACCATCTCAGGTTTGAGAGTCCCTTAAAGCGCTGTGTGGTGGTGTGATGCTTCAGTGAGTGAACACTGGAACCTGCGGTCTGATTTGGAGCCAATGGTTTGTTATTCTAAGGATAATCTTGGAGATAACAGCTGTAAGGAATCATTCCTTGCTCCAGCATTAAGCTGACATTCACTGATTACAGTCACAACAGTAAATCTAGGAGTGTGTTTTCAAACATTCCAAACACACACTTATGGCCTGGTCTATGAAAATCACTCTGGTGCCTTTATCATTTAAAGTTAAAGCATTTTGTTCTCAGGCAGTAATTAGCGCTAAGTGTCGGGGCCTACATGGAAGCTGATAGCTGAAGGCTTTCCCCATAATTAGCAGGCACCCACCCTTTGAAAATGGAAATTACCACGTTCCGCATTGGTGCCAGATTTCTCTGATTGGAGTGGCTTCTCAAATTGCTCCTCAAAGAGGGAAAAGCCCTTCAGAAGTCGAGTTCAGAGTTTGGAAGATATGCAGGCTGATGGTGTTTCTGTCTTTAAGTCGGAGTCATTGTCTGGCTCAGTGTCAATTTACTGTAAGCTTTCACACACTGGAACCCCCTTTACGCATCAGATCATTAGCTCTGTCTTCTGAACTCTAACTTTTGTGTTGTAGTATTCAGTATTACCGTGATGATAGGAGAGACTTCTCTGTTGTTGTTCTGTAGGGGCGGCTGAGGCTGAGTATTGGGAAGGTTCTCGGTTCAATCCCGACTCCTCCTGGCTGTGTGGCGAAGTTGTCCTTTGAGCAAGACAATGATCCCCTAACTTAACCGCTCCCGATGAGCAGGTTGATGTCTTGCTCCAGCATTAGGCTGATGGTTTCCTCCATTGTCACTTCGTCTGTGTGTGTGTAAAGTACTTTGAAGGGTCGGACAGACTAGTAAGGCGCTTTTTTATAAATGCAGTCCATTGACCATTTGTGACTAAGGCAGGGGTCTGGGTCTTCAATGGTTTTCAGGCCAAGGACCCCCTAGCTGAGAGAGAGATGAAGCAGGGACTATACATACTGTATAAAATTGTGTTGCAGATTCAACTTTTTCATAGATAGCTTCATAGACTTGTTTGACAGTGTTGTGTTGGATTCATGTTAATGTGTATTTTCAGGCAGTTAACCACTTAAACACTCAATACTTGGAAAACTTGTACTTGGGCTGCTCTTTGCTGAAAATAGCCGATCTACAAGCTCACAACACCTCGCGCTGCGAGGCGTTGTGAGAGCTGCGAGGCGTTGTGAGAGCTGCGAGGCGTTGTGAGCTTGTAGATCTGCTATTTTCGGCTAATGTTCCCCTCAGAATAGGGATGCTAGGGTTCAAGTGGTTAATGTAAAAAGAAAGGTTCCTATCACACAAAGATTTGGCGTCCCGCCTGTAGTAACTTTGAGGACCCCCGAGGGGTCCCGGACTCCCTATAGAAGACCCCTGGACTAACGTATTACTATAATGCTTTATGTACAAAGTGCAGCACAGCTATCTGTGCTTTATGGGCGTTAACGGCCTTACGGGAACACAGCTGTTGTCAATAACACCACTTCCCATTGTATAATAATACATCTTTGAAAGTTGTCACTGTAGCTCTATCTCTCTATCCTCCCCTGGTTGCCTGTGCTCTGGACTGCATGAGAAATACTGATTGAAAAATGCTGGGCTAAATATAACCACACCAAGTCAACTGCTAACATGGCTTGGGAAAGAGGCACTTATCAAGCCCTGTGCCCTGAAATCCAGTAGAATCAAAATCTTCTCACAACAAGAACCCAAAGAATCTGCTTTCAGAAAGACTTCCTGTAATACTGGCCTTCATGACAGCACGGCATCATGGAAACTCCATTAATTGTTATGGATCACTCACAGAGCAGAAAATTTGCTTGGCAGCGGATGGAAAATAAACATAATTATTCCCCTTAGGATGTAGAGATGATGTTGTTTCTCTTGTCCAGGAGAGAGAGAGAGAGAGAGAGAGAGAGAGAGAGAGAGAGAGAGAGGTCTCTCTCTCTCATGGATATAAAGAATATTCATATAATATTTAATCATTTATTCAATTATCAATTATTGTTGATTTGGGACTTGGTTAAAATGTGGAAGTAACGCTCAATAGTTCCAAACACTAGTGTATAGTTCCAATACACTAGTCCATGTTGAATCCTAATATTGGCTATTGATGAAGGACGTGCGATTCATGAACTACAGCATCGCGTTGCGGCGAGATCACAGTGATTTGTTACTCTCTAATAACCTATTGTAGTTCTCCAACTCTACTCTAAAACTACAGTATAGAAATTGGATCTAAAAAGTTAAAAACCTTAAAGAAATGTATTGTGTGTATGCAGTGCTGTGCTGTAAGCACTTACGAGATAGTATTGTACCTAATACCAGGTATTCAAGAGTAACAATATTAATACAAAGAGCACACTCATTTGTTTGTACTTTCTGTCCGCTATCTCAGTAAAAATCTTGTCCCCGCTGTCTGCACTTTTAATCTTGCAGTACAGTAGCATGCATTATTAATTTCCTCACTCCAAATTCCCATTCAATTATGAGATCTCATGGTAGAAGACATTCTCAAGCCGTTCGCTACTATTCCTGTGAAATGTGATGCTGCACAATAAATAGTGACACCACACAGTTTGGTACCAGTGTTGCCATGTCCGCTTATTATTAGCGACCTTGGGCTTGTTTTTCTGTAATGTTACGGGTTGCGTTTTTTTGGGCTTGTTTCTTAAGTGTAGTTGCTTGTTTAGGCTTGCTGTCTAATGTTGTTTAAACAAGAGGTTCTCAAACATTTTCATGTCACGGACCCCCAAATGCATACGTATTTGGTGTATTTGAAATGTTTCAAACATATTCCAAATATTTCACATTTTATTTAAGATTCCTTGAAAATAGACGTGTTACATTGCGACGCGTTTGAGCTTGTAGATCGTCTATTTTCAAATAGTCGATATATATAGGGTTAAAGTCGTTCAACTGATTTTGATGTGTGTGATCATGCAATCTAGTCGCTTCTTTTGGGCTTGTTTTTCGTAGACCGGTCCGCTTGTTTCTCTCACAAAATCTATCAACACTGATTACAATACACGACCGGGCCTTTCCCACCGGATCGCTGTAACTTGGTGACGGCCCTAGTCACTGCCTCACATTCCAGGAGGATAGCACTGCCCGGCTTTCCTCCTCCGTGGTGGAAAATAGTGCCCGGACGGAGGTGCCTCTCGCTGCTCAAGTCTTGAGACGGCGCGCCTCTGTCGTTGTAACAGTTTTTTTGCCTAACTACTTCCTAACTTAATATTAGGGGTTGTTGTCTGTTCTCACCAAGTGGGCTGAGTGGTCCGCCTCGCTGGGGGCGACAAAAACTATGCCTAAACCTAACCTTAATCCTAATAAAATAATTTGCAACGCATTTTAGACAAGACGTATGAGCAGCGCAGGGAACGGAATTCAATCCCGAAGCGTCGGGATTGGAAGTCTAACGCTTAACGTTGCACGCCACATAGCCATCTGGTGTTGCACTGTTTCGGGAGTTATTTAAAGCGGTCTGCTTATGTGAGAGGCCGTGAGGCCAAGGGGGCGTTGCAGGGCGAGTTACAGCGATCCGGTGGGAAAGGCCCGTTCGCGTACAGCACAGAGCTGATTACAGCACATCACGGCTCACAGGTTCATTGAAGAATTCAGCGTTGCGTTACTTGCGTATGAAGCATTAAGTCATTACAGGCTGAGTCTGTAATTAAGTCACTTCAGCTGTGAGGCTAACATTATCAACACATTATGTATAACTATATTAGAGTGTCCACACACCCATACACACACACCACATTGTGAATGACCTCATAGTTTACCGATGGGTATTTTTACCTTAACCATGTGAACCCTACTGTCCCTATTCTGAGGCCGAACACTGGGCCAAAATAGCTGATCTACAAGCTCACAACGCATGCGTTTTGACCTTGTAGATCGGCTATACTCTCGGGATTTGGTGTACACAGTGGTGTACTGTGAAGTACATTTACTCAAGTACTGTACTTAAGTAAAATTTTTAGGCCTGTTTGCCTAAAAATGCTGTGTTTTGAGCTTGTACATTGGCTACTTTCGTCGAGGGGATTTTGGCGTACAGGGAGAAAAGACAGGCAGACCTCAGTATAGAGCCCTGGGGGACCCCGGTAAAGTAAGTATACAGGGTTTAAGTGGCTAATAGTTTGCATAGTTCTTGTGGCGCTTTGTAGGGCAACCATTTTTAAAGATATGGACCCATGGCCCTGTCATTAACTGACATTCTCAATCCAAGAGATGCTCGCGAATTAGTATAATTTCCACCGAGGAAACAACTGACAAATAATCACCTACTGTATAGTTCAGTAGTTTCTGAGGAGCCAATAGCACTGGTTGACATCTGGAACGCAGTTATGAGAATCAAACATCTGGATGCACCAATTGCTACTGTAGTGAAGGAAACAAATGGGTCACAGACTCGGCTGTACTGTATGCTTGCTTTGTTGTAGGCCAACCGAGTTCTGGGCTGGAGTCTCCGGATGCTGTGTAGTTTCGATTGTTTTGATGTATGTACGCTACACAAAATGCAGAGGTAAAGTGAAAAGGCACAGTAATGAATATCGTTGCTGTCGTGTAGAAATCTCCAAAAACTTTACTTTTCAGAAAAAGAAAAAAAAATGTGTTCCAGTGGATCCAATTGTTTTGTAATTGTTGGATACTTAATTTTGATCCAATGTAGTTGCAAGCTCTTGTTAATGTTTTTCATTGGTTAAATATTTCCACAGACACTTTCAGTATTTTTCAAAAATAGCCGATCCATACACTCACAACGCGCCGCTTTGGAACACGTTGTGAGCGGCTATTTTTGCTACTTTCGCATGACACTGTTGTATGATGAAGTAGGGCATTCATTTATGGAAAAGTATAAAAGAAACTTCAGAAAGTTGAAATATGGAGATGGGACGACATACAATGATAAGATACAGAAAGACGTATCCCGAAATCATGCCAGTTTGTGTTGGTGAGTTCAAAACAATCTCAAAAGCCACTCAGCTTTTGACTGTTTTGGTTGGCATTAGGATTTGCTTGTGTTGTTTGGAGCTGGCCAATGGCATTTTAAGACAAAACCCACTCTTCTGGGGTCATACAGCTGACAGTTTGTAGAGGCGGTTGAGCGACGCTGGTACCAACAGGCCTGGATATTGTTTCATAAGTGTGGCTCACCGCAAATGAAAACAGGGGACTGTTTGCTCCCAGAATGCAATGTGACTCTGAGTCCTGCAGCCGGGGAACCAGAGCCAGAACAGCCTGGACTGTGACTGGCTGCAGAGGCCAGTGGAAACAACAGCTAATGGGTGAAAAATGGGGAAAACGAAATCTTTGTTTCAGGGTGGGGTTTTTTCATCTGCTCCTCTGGGGATGTGTTACTGGATGCATGGGACATCATCAGTGCTTTATGGAGAATGGGATGATGTGTCTTTCTGCAACACAGATTGTTTTGCAAGAGTGTTGATCTGTGATGTTCCCGGTGGTTGCCAGCGTTGCCATGTCTGCTTATTATTATAAGCGACTTTGGGCTTGTTTTTCTGTAAAGTTGCTTGTAAATATTGGTAGTTGCGGGTTGGGTTTTTCTGGGGCTTGTTTGTTAAGTGTAGTTGCTTATTTGGGCTTGTTTCCTAATGTTGTTTAAACCAGTGGTTCTCAAACATTTTCATGTCAAGGAACCCCCAAATTATGTATTTGTACACAGACCCCCCCCCCCCCCCATCTAAAAAATATTGTGTGCCAGGGACCCCCGTACCAGATTTGTGTTGTTAAAATGTTTCAAAAAGTATTCAAAATGTTTGAGATTCAAGATTTTCTTTAGAAAATAGCAGCTCACAGCTCGCTTGTAGATCAGCTATTTTGAAATAGCCAATGTACTGTATATGTTTAAAGTGCTCATGTGGCCTTTCCACTTCTTTTGGGCTTGTTTTACTTTTCATAGACTTCGTTGCTTATTTTGACAGTGGTGGTTGCTTACCATTGACTTCTTCTTCTTGTCGTGTCCACACAACAATGACTGAGCGTGGGTTCATAATCTGTGCCATCCTTTGTTATCCCTTTTCCCTGCCATGTCTCACTCTGACCTGCCTATAAAGAATAAAGGATGGATGCCATAGCATGTATTCTGAAGATTCCTACAAGATAATCTTGCTAAATGGACCAATCAGTGCCAAGTGTATTGTGCACACTGCCAGGCTGAAGAGGTGCTTCTTTGAAATATTTAACTTAAATTCTCGGATCAGATCGTATTGAAATACTTTCCCAAATTTTTTGTCGTACGGCATGGTCAGTGGTCACATGAAGTCCGAGATCCACACATGAGAGCCGTTCCCATGTGGATCCCGAGTCAAAGTCCTGACATTTTGTTGAGGAACCGGAATCGGTTGCATCACATTTGGAACCGTTTCCGGAACCGGTTTATTACACTGTCAGTGGTTCTCAAACTTTTTAATTTCAAGGACCACCATCTGGGAGTGTACAAATGGAGTATTACGGTTCCATTTGGTTCCATTTGTACACTCTCACAGTTACAGACCTGTAAGTGTCCTGCACCTCACTTTGAAAACCACTACAATAATATGTTTGCAATACCGTGTATGTATGATTAGATTTGTCATTATCCAAAAATTGGAATGAAAGTCAAAATTAAATATATATTTTTAAATATATAAGAATCGTTAAAGAGAAACGTTAAGGAATAAGACCGTTAAGAGGGAATCGTTGAAGAACCGGAATCGTAAAAATCCTTTCGGATCCCAACCCTAGTGAGGACATGTGAAAATCGAAAAATCTCTTCTGTGTCTCACGGCTGCTTCGATGTAATCTTTTTCTGTCTCCGCTAAGACAAAAAAAAAAATGGAGAGGGGGGGGGGGGGGGGGATTGCTCACACTCCTTTTACAAAAAGGACATTGTTTCCAGCGAGCGTTTCCCACTACAAGAATGTCTTCGTGTCCAGTCTAGTCTGCATGGTGTTTGGATCTCTACAGTTCCTGCACGTGACACTGAAAGTTGTCAATGGACCCTGGCATCCAAGTTCAACAGCTCCCACTCGCTACGCTTAAGAGAGGTTCAATGACAGGGAAGTGGACCCGTATATCTGTCTGCCACTCCTACAGGCTGTATGAGGATCCTACGTCTCCCCCTCCTTAAAGGTTCGATGACATTCATTTTCACTTTTTTAATTTATTATGTTTTTTGGGGGGTTTTATGACCTCAATTACACTAAAAAAATCTGAACTTTGAACATTCAGTGGATTTTCTGTGGTCTGGGGTTTTCTGAATAATTAGGCTGAAAAGTAATCTGAGCTTGGCCCTTCGACAGTGAGGTCACAGTCGATTAATCCCGCCCACTCTCCTCCTTGCCCCTCCCCTCCCCTATCCTTTCCTTTGGGGGGGGGCGGAGCAGAGGCGATGATTGACAGGCAAAATCCCTCACCAGCGACACCCGCAGGCAAAGATTTCTTTTTTCATTGCAGTTGAAAAGGCTTTAGAAATGTGAGACAAAAACACCTACAGTGAATCACTGGAGTGGAATTTTCAGTTAAAACTTTTTGTACACGTTTGAAGGACCAGGACAAAGACTCTGAATGTGGTGTAAACATGAATGTCATGATACCTTTAACAGCTTGTTCATGACACTTTTAGCAGCGAGTGTGGGAAGCTTGCAAGCACATAGCAGCCTTTGTCACGTTTTGTATGCAAATAGAGCTTCCTCCAGAGCTGAACTCATGTGGACGAGACTCTTGTAAATGGTAAATGGCGCATTTTATATAGCGCCTTTTATCCAAGGCACATTGTGCATTACATTCACCCATTCACACACACATTCACACACCGACGTCACATGGAGGAAACCACGCAAGGCACCAACCTGCTCATCGGGAGCAGTTAGGGGTTCAGTCAGTGTCTTGCTCAAGGACACTTCGACACTAACCTAGGGGGAGCCGGCGGGGATCGAACCGGGAGCCTTCCGATTCCCAAGCGGCCGCTCTATACCTCCTGAGCCACAGCTTGTCTTTTGACATGTGTTTTGAAGACGGAGTCGTCACATGTGTCTGATGACAGGCACATCAAGCCTGTGGACCCCCCCATTGGCCTTTATTGAATTCACTTTGTGACATTTTGAACCTGGACTCAGTGGGGAGAGGGGGAAAGTTAAAGAGGGGGTGGGGCTGGGGTTTTTTTGGGACTCAAGAAAACAAGGAGGCCTCACAAAATACTTGACGAAAACAGCGTCACCGACCAAAAGTGGCATAATGCCTCATTGTGGAGGCTGAATGTGGCGGATTGTGTTTGGGCTGGTGGAGAATCTGAGGAGGGAGGGGCTGGAGGATATGAGACACATGTGATGTCTGCTGTTTGAAGTTTCAACCTGATTTGGATGAAGAAAAAAAAAAAAATTAAATCATTGAGATTCCTTTTCCACATGAAACGTTTTTACCGTCTGTTCCCCCGCGGCACGGCACAACGGTCCCAGTGAAGACTGGGGTTTTGGTGCCGAACTAAATGTTGATTCAGACCGGCGCTATTTTTCTTCCGAAGCGTTCGGAATCTTGTATGCTCCCAGCGTACAACAGCGTCGTATAAATCGCCAATCTACAAGCTCACACACCATGTCGCGGATTTAGTCTCTTCGCAAATCTTTGGTCTGAACTAAGCTTAGGATAACAGCTAGATGTAGATGGAACTATAGGTGGCAGGGTGTTACTTCCTTTAACATGCAGGGCCTCAGTCAGCGCACAGCACACACACACACACACACACACACACGCGCACACACACACACACACACACACACACACACACACACACACACACACACACACACACACACACACACACACACACACACACACACACACACACACACACACACACACACACACACACACACACACACACACACACACACACACACACACACACACACACACACCACAGCCTCACACTAGTGACATGTTATCTAAGCTCAGCATGATGTATCATGTGATGTTAGCCTCTGTGTGTGTGTGTGTGTGTGTGTGTGTGTGTGTGTGTGTGTGTGCGTGAAGCGTACATGCTCTCAGGTTTGCAGTGTTTTCCTGTGTCCTGCAGGAAGCTGTGCTTCAGGCCAGGACGATGTGCTTCCTGTCAGCAGCAGACCCCAGTTCCTCCACTCACACAATGGGAGGTCTCCCTGGGGGCGCACAGTGTGTGTGTGTGTGTGTGTGTACTTGTATTACTATACTTTTGAGGGCCAGAATTCCCCACAAGTATGGTAGTAATTTGATAAATAGACATTGTGAGGACAATTGTCCTCGTCGTCACAAGAGAAATGGTTGCTTCATGGTTAGAAATGATTTGAGCATTATTATTATTATTATTATTATTATTAGTTAAAGGCGTGCTATTAGGAAAAGATTCAGGTCGGGGTCAAAGGTTAAGATTTAGGGATTGGGGGTTAGAGTTGTGCCTGATTTCTACTTGGTCACACACTGGAAAATAGTTGATCTCCAAGCTCATAGCTGTAGATCTGCTATTATTCAGGATTTGTTGGCCATTTTCAATGCTGTCCTAAAAGTATCACAAGTGTTAATATGTATTTGTGTGTGAGTGTTTGTTTGTTTGTATGTATGTATGGGGTTGTGTGTGCCATGTACGTATGTGTGCACGTTTCTGTGTGTGTGAGTGCGTGCGTGTGTGTGTGTGTGTCTGTGTTTGTGTGGGTCTTCTCAAGAAGTGGGGGTGGGGAGGGGGGTCTTCCCTTGAGGAAACTGCAGATTTATCCCAGCAGCTGAGAGGCCCCTGTGTGTGTGTGTGTGTGTGTGTGTGTGTGTGTGTGTGTGTGTGTGTGTGTGTGTGTGTGTGTGTGTGTGTGTGTGCGTGTGCGTGTGCGTGTGCGTGTGGGCATGCTTCCATGTATGTGTGAATGGTGCATTCATTGTCATGTTAAGCAGCAGGATGGTGAAAGCTGTACAACATGGACTGAAAGGGAGGATGTTTGAGGCTGGTCCACAGAGGGCAACAAAAAAAGATCTAATCCTTGTGTTTGGTTTACCGTATGTATGTCCTATCCGCTGTTGTGGAGATCTACGCCTCCTCCATTTGTCAGGCAGAGCGGGAAAAGGGCAGTGTTGCCATGTCCGCTTATTATAAGCGACTTTGGGCTTGTTTTTTCTGTAAAATTGCTGTAAATGATTGGTAGTTGCAGGTTTTTTGGGGCTCGTTCCTTAAGTGTTGTTGCTTATTTGGGCTTGTTTCCTAAATGCTGTTTAAACCAGTTGTTCTCAAACATTTTCATGTCATGGACCCCTAAATTAATAAATATGTATTTTTCCATATACAAATATTTTGTGCCAGGGACCCCCATACAAGACTTTCAAAAAATATTCAAAAAGGTTCACTTTTCCCAAGATTTTCTTTTGAAAATAGCAGATCTACAAGCTCACAACACGTCGCGTCTCGACGTGTTGTGAGCTTGTAGATCGGCTATTTTCAAATAACCGATTTAAAGGTCTCATGTAGCCTAGTCGCTTCTTTTGGGCTTGTTTTTATAGAACTGGTTGCTTGTTTCTCTCGCAAAAACTGGCAACACTGCTTTCAATCTCTCTCTCTCTCTCTCTCTCTCTCTCTCTCTCGTTTTCCTTTGCGGGAAAAGGGTGTTGTTGGGGATGATGAGGTCACTTTTCCACAGTATGGCCTCAGGCGAGGCCACACAGTGGGCCTGGGACCAGCGCTGTGTTTTCCTATTCTAATGAAGCTGCCTGGTGGGCTCTGTTCGTCCTACAGCCCTGTCTGTGACCTCGCCCATCACTGAAGCTCAGGACTCAGTCACATAGCATAGCATAGCATTGCCATATGCAGAATTGGGGGGTAATTGGCGACATGACATTGAGAAATAGGTCGAAAGTGCAACATTTCGCCCCAACATTAACCCCAATTCTGGATGGCTATGGTATGTGACAGAGTCCCGAGCTCACAGTGATGGATGAGGTCACATATGGGTCCCTGCATGTAGGACATAACATGATACATGTATGTTGTCGTCCAGGAAGTGTAGTGTTCCCTGGGGGGTTGTGTGTGTTACTGAAGGCCATTTGAACCAGGGAATCAATCAACCAGTTATTATTGCTAATGTAGGAGAAAGTAAAAGCATCCGCACACACACTTGTGTGTGTGCGGATGTTTTTACCTTCTCCTTGATTCTTGCCTTGATGTCCAGCACCTGGCTTAAATACAAGATGTGCACACAATCTCCTCTGTGAATTATTGCTAATGTACACATCGTCGCCCCACGAATGGCGCGTTATGAAACTGAAAGTCGAAAGGGTTGTCTGACAGTATTCTTGTAAAATCATGGGTTTGAACGCGTTTGTGAATACAGTATACCGTCTATTAATAAACGCAGTTACACTGTAATGAATTGAGTAGGCCTATGTTATAGATGATTGTTAGAATGAGATACTCCCCCCCCCCCCACACACGTGTTAGACCTGGGTTTCGATCCTGGGTGTTAGTGTGTCACTTCTTCTACTGCTGCTCTTTACAAATCTGTCTGGAGTTCCACTTCCAGCTAAAAGTCAAACTGTAAATGGAGCCTTGAATCCAGCAGCAAAGAGCAGTCAAATGAAAATGAGTGAAGTTCTTGTAAAGATAATTGGACATAAACCTGATTCAGAAGCAGGTACTGTAGTTGTGAAACAATGTAGTGTGTCTTTCTGCCATGGAATCCATCCAATGAGGGCTTGATAAAGTTAAGGCGGTATGTCTGTAATTACGTTTATATCAACTCATAGCCGGGAACATTATTTTTCATTCCGTCTTTAAGGGATCATGTGACATTTAGTTCTGCGGTTGGGTATACGAGATGAGCGCCTTCTGCTTGAAGAATGTGTGTCTTGTGTGTGTTTGTGTTTTTTTTTGCATGTGCCTGTGTGTGCATTTTTATGCGTTCGTTTTCATCTGGAAGTGTGCGTGCATCTCTCTGCATGTTTACGCATGTTTTCGCGCGTGCCCAGCAGAGAGTGTGTGTGTGTGTGTGTGTGTGTGTGTGTGTGTGTGTGTGTGTGTGTGTGTGTGTGTGTGTGTGTGTGTGTGTGTGTGTGTGTGTGTGTGTGTGTGTGTGTGTGTGTGTGTGTGTGTGTGTGTGTGTGTGTGTGTGTGTGTGTGTGTGTGTGACAGCGTGGCTCTCAGCTGGTTAGGAGTGGGGGTGTCGAGCGGAGGAATGCGGCCTCCCTGCGCCCTGTAATTTGCTGCCTGTCATCAACTGGGAGGAAAAAAAACACCACAGCAACATGTGAGTTGCTCTGTTCTCTGCTCAGAGGAGAGGATGTGAGGAGAGGAGGTGAGGAAAGCTGGCGTAAGGAGGAGAGGAGAGGAGGGATTAAAGTTTTCAGTCACAACAACTGACTTAAATCCTTTGGATTCCATAGAGTCCAGTCTAAACTCCTGGCTTTCTCTCTAAAGCAGTGGTTTCTCAAACGTTTTAATGTCAAGGACCCCCATAACTATGAGAAGCAGGAACATAGGTTTGTAAGGATAATACCAAAACCAAATTCTCTTGATTTTTGCTAATTTTTTAGGAAACAGAATGTTGTTGTGTGTGTGTGTGTGTGTGGGGGGGCTGCTTTCACGCTGTTTCACAAATCACAAATTAGGACTTTGCGTAACATAACTTTTCAGTCATGAGATTTTCATCTTCTTTTTTTGGTTGCTTTCATCCCTGACAGAGGATAGCAGAGGAAGTGGAGTTATGAAGGAGGGAGAGGGAGTGGAGGAGGAAGGAAAATTAGAAGAGAGGAAAGGAGAACAGAACACAATAGAGAACAACGATAAAGGAAATGGGGGGGGATCATAGGGAAAGGTGGATGAAGTAAAGGAGAAAGAAGAGAGGATGGGTGAGGACGGATAAAATTAGGTAGCAGGAGAGACGCTGCTTCACACAGATGTTTGTGGATAGATGGCTAGATGGATGGACGGAGAGAGAGACAGACAGACCTTTATTGAGTTGTCGTCATGATAATACTGGAGTTATGAAACACAGGACAGACACAGAAAAAAGATACAGGTAGAGTTGAAAAACAAAGGGAGAGGTATGTATAGGCTACTACAACAACAGTATTCTTGCTTGGCCCTCTGCACTTGTACCGCCTGGGATTAGCGTAACATTGATTTATTAACAGGTATAAATATAGTCAAAGTATATTAATAGTATTAACAGAGGTATTAACAGGTAGTCAAAGTGTGCATAGACAATGTATCCTCATTAGTGTGTGTAATATATATACATATATATATCTATATATATATATGTATATATATTACACACACTAATGAGGATATATACAGTATATAACTAAGTGGAAAGGCCGGTTATATGCACGCAGTGCTACTGTATACATGGTCAGTGTTTTGTTTTCTGTGGCATATTTTAACATTCTTCACTGCATCAGTACAGTGTTTGAGTTGAGCAGCTGTGTGAACCAGATGAATAACTGGCTTTGTGCCGTAGACGGTCCAATAAAACTGCCAGCGCTGCATCTATGAGACATCACTCTATTAATCAAATCACAGTTTGCCAGCTCACTGGCTGCGCCTGCAGGAGAGAACACTGCTTGTTCACACACATGTCCCGTACATTCTGTCCCAGTCCTACTGTTGTTCGGTCTGATGGATAGAATGCTGAGCTTGCGTTGATTTATATACAAAAATAAAAAATAAATGCCTACCTTGGTCTAGAAAAACGGAAGCTCGGTCACACAATTGCCTTCTCTGGTCAATCCTCGAACACCCATAGTGTACACATATTTGTTGACCAAGCGGCCGAACTTAAGTTTCTCAGGACGGTGGCTGGCATCTCTCTTTTACGGATAGGTTAAGGAGTTCGGTCATCAGTGATAGAGATAGATAGATAGCTTTATTGTCATTCAACTATACAGTACAGGAAATGCATAATTGAATGAAATTCCGTTCCACTAGATGGCTCCTAGTTAAAAAAATACTAAAATACTACTAAAATCACCACAAATAAAATCAGTCAGTCCTTGAGTCCTCAGCAGTATATAGGAGAAAGGATAGAGGATATATTGCTCTTGTAGGGTATTAGGGCACTTTTTGTTAGAGTTCACAAGTCTGATGGCTTGGGGAAAGAAACTCTTGCGAAATCTGGCTGTTCTGCACCGGATGCTGCGGAACCTTTTGCCAGAGGGCAGCCCAGTGAACAGTCCATGATGTGGGTGGGTAGGGAGAGACTCAGAGTAGAGCTGCTGCTAATTACTGTGGAAATGAGCCAGTTGAGGTGGTTCGGGCATCTAATACGGAAGCCTCCTGGACTCCTTCCATAAGGAGGTTTTCCACACCCGTCCAGCTGGAAAGATATCATCACGGGGCAGACCAAGGACCAGATGGGGTCATTATATCTCCACGCTGGCCTTGGAACACCTCGGGATCCCTCAGTTAAGCGTTACGCTAATGTGGGAAGTCTGGGATTCTCTGCTGGAACCTGATTCCGGTAGAGGATGGATGGATCATTGATGGATGGATATAATATTTGTTCCGATCTGCTGTCTGGGTGCTTATTTGAGGGGTATCTCCCACACTACTGATTCTGCATTATGTGTAAAGGTGTGCTGTGTAGAGTAATATAACTAAAGACTCAGGGTTGTGGGGTCCCCAGCTATATCGTTGATTAGGAACCAAGTGAAAAATCTACAGATCTGTAACCCTGAGAGTGAGCAAATGGAACCAAATGGACCATTACAGGTCCATTTGGTTCCATTTGCACACTCTCAGAGTTATGGGGTTCGGTGGCCTATACCAAACTGGGGGTCCTTAAAAAAAGAAAAAAGAAAATTGAGAACCGCTGTTATAATGAAAAAAAACACGACACTCACAGCTGTTATGTTACTTACTTTAACACTCACCCACCGTGTTCTAACAGCATAGATTCTATAATGTGTGTGTGGTGTATTTCCCAGGGGTCAGAGGGGTCAGCTGACATGGTGACATTAAGCAGAGGTGGATTCCTTCCCCTGCTGATAACAGTAGAAACAACACTCTACACTCCTAGCTGTGACTCCTTTGCTTTCCTTTCGTTTGTTCCATCTCTATTTTGATCTTACTCTCACTTTCTATCATTGCTGCTACACTGTCTTCTTTCCTTCTGTTTTTCTTTTCTTTAACCACATGAACCCTAGCATCATTCGGTGAAAATAGCCGATCTACAAGCTCACAACAACAACGCGATGGGTTGTGGGCTATTTAGTGTAGAGGGAAAACAGTTGGCCTAGTAAATGGCCCTGTGGGACGCCGGGCAAATAAATATATGGTTTAATGGTTAGACTAAATAACAAATTATGATTTTATCCTTCATTGAACGGCCTTGCACTGTACATAATCAATTGCAGTAAAGGACACAATGTCAGTATATACTAAATTATATACTTATATACTGTATACTCTCTTATATACATGCAGTATACTGTATAATGTGTGTTGGAGAAAGCCCCTCCCTCCCAGTAGGATGAGACAGTATCTTGGTATGTCTGTTGTTGTTGACATTGTACAGACCTGTTGTAGCTTGCAACTTGAATGTGCCTTGGGCTATGGACAATAGATCTGTGTGTGTGTGTGTGTGTGTGTGTGTGTGTGTGTGTGTGTGTGTGTGTGTGTGTGTGTGTGTGTGTGTGTGTGTGTGCGTGTGCGTGTGTGTGTGTGTGTGCGTGCACGCTTTCTTTTCATGCACGCAGTGTGCATGAAAAGAAAGCAAAAGAATGATCTTGTGTGTTTATTATAAAAACAGTAGAAAGACTAGAAACCGCACACTCTAGTTTTTGGATGCACCAGTGAACTTTGTTATCTGACCCAGCAAAGCTGTGTGTTTATATCACTGTATCTCTGAGCACCGAGTGGGAAGAATGTGTGTGTGTGTGTGTGTGCGCGCATGTGTATGTGCGCGCGCGCGCCTGTGTGTGGTTCATGTGGGGATCGACCGCAAATCCCCACAAGGGGATACCAGTCAAAACTGACCTTGTGGGTTGATGTTTCTTGGTTCCCACGAGGGAAAGGTTTTTAGAGTAAAGGTTTCAATTAGTAAAACATTGAGATTAGGATTAGGCAATTCAGGGATTAGGTTTAGGGCTAGAGTGAGAGGTTAGTTTTAGGGTCAGGGACATGGATTTGAGGGTTAGATTAGGTCGGGGCAAGTAGGTTAAAGGTAGGGTAAGTGATATTTTTTGGTTAAAACAAAAAGTATTTTTTTTAAAGGTTAAAATACTATATTCTGATAGTAATCATTGCTATAGAGTGTTTTTTCAGTAACAGATGTCTCCCTGTCTCTCCAGCTCTCTTAATAAACAGAAAATACATTTTTCGGTAGGTGTCAAAATCTCAGCCAATCAGGAGAAAGTACCCATTTTTAAGCTTAATTTGTATAGTTTTCAGTTCAAATTTTGCATGCTCATTTCTTAGTGTCATCACTTCCAATTTCACTTGTTTAATCTGTGTCCTGATTGAGTTCTCTGTCCTGGTTGGATAAAATTGGAAATGAAACTACAAAAAAAAACAAAAAAACTACAAAATACATTTTCTGTTTTATAAAGAGCTGGAGAGACATGGAGACTCTTTATATGGACAGGACACCCTATAGTAACGAGTACTATCAGAACATAGACCCATTTTGCAATTATTTGAAACTTTGCAAATCACTTACACTACCTTTAAGTAAAAAAAAAATGGCGTTCTTAATGAAAAATTGCTTTTGACGTCCCCACAAGGATGTGTGTCGGGGAGGAGCGTGCCTCATCGACCTTGAAGTTATCTTGTTTTGTCTGCGTTGTCTAGAGCAGTGGTTCCCAGACCTTTTAGCTCAAGACCCAAAAGAGAGATTAGCCCGGGACCCAAACTAGTGAAAATATCTACAAGCTCACAACACGGCGTGAGGCGACGCGGTGTGAGCTTGTAGATTCTTCTTAAACCTTTTTTAAAATTATTTACCAAAAATATTTTATGAAATACTTTTTGAAAAATTTTGGAATTGTTTTTAATTGATGAAAAGTTGTGATTTATTATTAAAAAAATCAAATATAATATAACGTATATATTTTTTTTAATGTAGGAAACAAAAAAAGGGATTATTTACTCGCGAGTCGCGACCCATAAAAATTGGTCCGCGACCCAAACATGGGTCCGACCCAGGACCCGAAACAATGGTCTAAACTATGTTTAGACTGTTCTGACTCTCTCTCTCTCTCTCTCTCTCTCTCTCTCTCTCTCTCTCTCTCTCTCTCTCTCTCTCTCTCTCTCTCAGTGGGTGGGTGCAGTAGTGACGCCCGGCAGGAGAGAGAGAGGGAGGTGTCCAGCTGCAGAGATCGGACAGCTGTGTGACTCCGTCACCGCCAGGCCCAGAGAGACGTGCGTACACACACACACACACACACACACACACACACACACACACACACACACACACACACACACACACACACACACACACACACACACACACACACACACACACACACACACACACACACACACACACACATAGAGCAGAAAGGTAAACTCTAATAGAGACGTGCACGTGCACGCACACACACACACAGCACCACAATAAGTACCAAAAATAGCACACCTACAAGATCGAAGTGCGGCGCGAACTGACACGCTTTGAATTTGTAGATCTGCTATATTTTGCTATTTTTTTATTTGAATCCTGAAAAGTAACAGCTTTGGACATAGAGGTTTCCACCCGACAGAGACGATATGCTGTATACAGTGACAGCATGTGAGGTTCAGTACAGTATGTGTGCAGACTGCAGATGTGTTGTGAAGAGTGTGTATCCCAGAACCAGAGCTGACGATTAGTAATTTTGCAAACGTTGGGGTTTTGGGGGTTTTAAACATGTCTTTTGGTTTCAAAATTCCTGCTATGATCTTTATTGCAGTATATTATTACAGTCAGACTCAGAGTTAATGTCGGTTTGGTGCATTCTACTCAGTATACTCACCCCATACTTCATATATACAGTCAAATCCTCAGTGTTAATTTATCCATTTGTAACTCAGAGTTTTAAGGGAAAGGTATCGTCCAGCGGTGGGGACATAACTTTTCTGCATTCACCAAGCAGATGGCTTGCACAGATGGCTTTTTGATGAGCGCTCAGTGGGGAACTGCTATTTTCAAATAAGTATAAAGGGATAGTGGTTAATGCATGTTTTGTAATTATAAACAAAAATCTACAAAGTAACTAAAGTTTTCAAATCATTGTAGTGGAGTAAAAAGTACAATGTTTTTGTAGAAGTAAAAGTGCTGAAATGTTTAAATACTCCAGTAAAATAAAAAATCCTCAAATTTGTACTTAAGTACAGTACTTGATTACATGTACTTAGTTACTTAAATTTCCACCACTGCTGATTATCATACGGCCTCTCTACTCTACCCACTCAGTTACGGCCACCACAAATAAATAAACTTGGAGGGTTTTACTGTGTACTGGTCTATGTAATCAGACACTCAAAGCGTAAACGCACTCAGTCACCCGTTCCACTGTAAATGAAGTTTTACTACAAGGCTACATTTTGCTCTCAAGGCAAGATGACTCCGTTCCCAGTGCCTCTTCTCTCTCCCTGGTGAACCAGTGTGTGTGAGACAGCTGTTGGAGGTTTTAGCGCTGGTGGTGAGCGTCACGAGGACAGTGGTTTTACAGTACAGTTAACAGGCTGATCCTCTCGATAAAAGTAACGTCGGACTCGGCCTTGTGGCTTTTGGACCCAGTTCAAAACCTTTTATGGGGGCTATTGTTTTGGCTGCATTTCCCTTGCCTTTCATCTGTTGTACGTGTGTGCACGCACGCACGCACGCACGCACGCACGCACGCACGCACGCACGCACACAGGCACGCACGCACGCACGCACGCACGCACGCACGCACGCACGCACGCACGCACGCACGCACGCACGCACGCACGCACGCACGCACGCACGCACGCACGCACGCACGCACGCACGCACGCACGCACGCACGCACGCACGCACGCACACACACGCACACACACACACACAGGTATCCGCCCACGTTGACTTTTTAGGCATTCATAGTTACTTACAATGAGTGTAACAGAAGAATATAAATTCTATCAGTGCACGGGTTAGGGTCATAGTGCCCTGACAATAGAACACACACACATGCACACACGCACGCACGCACGCACGCACGCACGCACGCACGCACGCACGCACGCACGCGCACACGCGCACACGCGCACACACACACACACACACACACACACACACACACACACACACACACGCACACGTTGTACATATTGGACATATTGTATACACTCATAATAACACACACAGCTTGAAGGTGTGAATGATGTCATGGTGAATCCCCTGTCAACACATCCATCACATGTACCTTGACAGAACCTCTTTGTCTGTCAGACGTACGTCTGTACAAACTCTACAGGAAGCATGTTAGTCATTTATATATGATATACTCGCCTCTATACAGGAGCTGACAGTCTAAACATATCTGTTGCTGTCGGGCAGAAACCTTTTATCTCCATTTTCCAACTTCTTGTGTTTTTTCAGCGTCACACAAAAGCGTCAAAAGTATAGCAGATATGCAAGCTCGATGCGACATGTTTTCTTTAGCTTGTAGATCTGCTACTTTTGCTATTTGTGAATTTGAATCATGAAAAGTACAAGCAATTTTTGTCATATGAGGTTTCCACCCGACAGAGACAATATTCTCCTTTAATGAGTACAGGAGCTGACTTTCATGTATCTGATAGTCTTATCTGGAGACACTATAAAACACGTTACAACAACCGATGGTATGTACAGTACACTTATTATTATACTGTTCAAGGCCAGTGGTGGAAAAGGTACTAGTAATGTTGTACTTAAGTAAAAGTATCAATACTGCAATGTAGAAACAAGTAAAAGTCCGTTAATCAAAATTTACTTGAGTAAAAGTACAAACGTAAATCAAAATATACTTAGATTACTATACATTAAAAATTTATAAACATCCTTTGAAAATAGACAAAGTTTAAATAGGGCTGAAGTGGTTAATGTATGTTTTGTAATAATAATCAAAATCTAATCAAAAAAGTAACTAGTAACTAAAGTTTTCAAATAACTGTAGTGGAGTAAAAAATTAAAAATTTGCCTCTGAGATATAGTGGAGTAGAAGTAAAAGTATTGAAAATCGGAAATACTCCGGTAAAGTAAAAATACCTGTCAAGGTTTTGCAATGTTACATAATTATCAGAATCTGCTTTGGTTGCGTTGGTTTACACGTTGAAAGAGCGACTCGGAGAGCTGTTTAACTGTGCAATGTACAGTAAGTCAATGAGGGATAATACTGTATTCTAGCATATCAATTTCTAATCAACATAGCTAAATATTGAAAATAGCTCACCAATATTTGGAGTTACATCATGGCAAAGGAAAGCACACAATTAAACCTTTAACAAAGTGTAATTTGCTTTAAGGGGAAAGCGTGAGTATGAGAATAGTATACTAGTCTGTTTTGGGAGCCAACGAAGTGTCACACAGGCTAACGAGCTATGAGAGCACATATAAAGTTGTCCAGGTCTTTCTGTACTTTGTAGTGGCTTTACAGCTCCTGTAAAGAAGCTTCTATATCCGTTGTTAAAAGGAGAGCGCAGAGCCACTTACTGTAGCTCGTTCAGAGTGAAGGTTTCCTGTGTGTGTGTGTGTGTGTGTGTGTGTGTGTGTGTGTGTGTGTGTGTGTGGGTGTGTGTGTGGGTGTGTGTGTGTGTGTGTGTGTGTGTGTGTGTGTGTGTGTGTGTGTGTGTGTGTGTGTGTGTGTGTGCGTGTGTGCGTGTGCGTGTGCGTGTGTGTGTGTGTTAGCAGGTCTCTAGTACCTCCACAGTGTTGGAGGAGTCAGCTTCCAAAACCAGACCTCTATAACATCTGGAAAATGTGACTCCTATAATGCTACACAGTAAAATCCTCAGTGTTCATTCAACTCTGAGCAGTGTACAAATGTAACCAAATGGACCCGTTAAGGTGCCATTTGTTTACATTTGTACATGCTCCTCATCAGAGTTACTAATTAATGCAATAACCTGAGTTTAGTATGGCTAAGAGGCGTAGCAAGTATGATGCAGAACGGAGTGCCTCCAACTCTATAGCTGTACTAAAATTGTGTTAAACCACAGCCTTGCGTGGCTTATTACTTTTCTAAAATGGTTACCAAATATGGCAACATGAAAACTGTTTTAATAAGAATTTCACTGCAAGAACAATTTGTAGCCGTGCGTGTTGCAGTATCTGCCTTGTTTTAAAGATTTGTAAAAATGTGCACATATACAGGACGAAAAGGAACGCTCTTTGCCATACGGAAAAGTAATTTACGAACGGTAATAGATCCTTGGAACTTTGCGTTGAATATTGTAAACAAGATGTTGGTGCTTTGACACTGATGCATGCGGTTCAGATGTGTGTCTAGCGAGTATTTTACAACGGGATTCAGCCATTCAGAAGCAAGGACTCGAACTATCCGTCTTAGAAATATAAATGAACACTTTTTACTGTGTCTTACAAAATTAAAAAGTCAACTGTACTGCACTTTTAAAACGACAGCTGAATGTGTAGTGAATGTGTGTTTGTGTTCTTTCCGTCCCAGGTGTTGAGTTGACTCCGTCAGGTTGTCAGCTGAAGCTTCCTCTCCACAAACATGACTCAGTCTGTTCAAGCGCCCCCAAAGCTGCCTGGTAAGTCAACATATTAGGACACTTCATGAACCTGAGATCCTCAGGTACTGTAGGTCCTCCTTGGTTGTTCCTAAAACTGATTGGGCCTTTTCCGGCACCAAAGCTGTGGAACGCCGTGCCCGACGATCTAAGGCTAACAAACCTAGTGTCATATTTTAAATCACTTCTGAAAACCTACTTTTATGTTGAGGCCTTTTCATTTTGTTTATTTTATTGACATTCTGTGTTTTTCTGTGTTTATCCTCATTTATACCTTCTCTTTGTGTCTTCTATGTTCTTTGTTGTTTACTTTTGATCTTTTATCTCTTACATGTTATGTTCCTGTAATTGTTTGTAAAGAACTTTGTAACCTTGTTTCAAAAAGCACCATACAAATAAAGTTTATTATTATTTACAGAACTGCATGTTCTCTAGATTCTCTTGTCTAGATATGTAGTCTAGACAAGTGGTTCTCAACCTTTTTAGGCCGTGACCCCCCATAATAATCATATTTGAACTGGGGACCCCCAAAAAATAATCATATTTGAACTGGGGACCCTTGGAGGAGTTGAGGCATTACATTTATTATGACTCAGTTCTACAGATAAATATTGTGAAAATAGCCGATCTACAAGCTCACAACGCCTCACTTTGCGAGGCGTTTTGATCTTGTAGATCGGCTTTTTTTTTTTTTTGCCTCCTTATATTATTTGACAATTTCACCAATGCTTGACCAGTTTTTATAGTATAGTTTATTACTTTTGATGCAGCAATGGTCTTTTTTCATAAAAAATAAAATAAAATAGGTAGGATATTAAAAAGTCCTTAAATTGTCACTTTACTGTCATCTGGGGACCCCCCCAAAATCATGTGGGGACCCACAGGTTGAGAAACACTGGTCTCTAGACCTTCTCTAATGTCTATGTTCTCTGTGTGTTCTCATGCAGACCTGGGGGCTCCATTCCTGTACTCCAGCCAGGAGGAGACAGAGCAGCAGGGCTCCTACTCTGTTCAGACCCCCTATGGCTTCCAGCTGGACCTGGACTTCCTCAAGTAATAATAATAATAATCATAATAATAATAATAGTACTTGTTTTACTGTATGAAAATAAAAATACATTTTGCAATATGCAAAATTGCCATATTGCCATATGCAAAAAATACATAAAAACAAAAAAATACTTGAATAAATAAATAGGAAGTTCAAATTGGGAAACAATTTGAACAACAATCAAAAGAAATCCAGTTATAAATTAAATGAATAAAAAATTCAAAGAACCTGAGAATAAAACAATCCAAAGTGTTACATACAGTAGAAACTAAGGGCCCTATCTTGCCTTACCTCTTATGCCTTAACTTTTAGCAATTTTTTACCATTTTGGAAAACATTTTAAAATAGTTCAAATAGTAGATCAACTATTTTAAAATGATTTTGAAATTAGCAAAAAATGGTTTAGGCATAAGGGGTAAGGCGGGGCACAAGATAGGGCCCTAAGTCTATGGAGGTTGTGATTTAAAAGGTGCTTGTGAACGTTCCAGGTATGTGGAGGAGATCGAGAGTGGTCACAACCTCCGGCGCGCTCCCCTGAGCTCCGGCCGGCGGAACAGCCGCGGGGTCAAGGCCTCCTCCTCCTCCATGAAGAGCCCCAGCGTGGGGGGGGGCCGGGCCAGTGGCTGGACCTCCACCGAGTCCCTGTCCTCCCCGGGGGGCAGCGAAGATGGCCGGGTCCCGCCTCCACCGCCGCCCCGGAACCGCATCGGCTCCGCCCCCTGCGAGGGCCAGTCCCTCTCGCCTCTCACCGTCCTCTGTGGCGCGTCTCCGCTGTCCGCCGGGGCCAAGGTGCCCCCGCCTCCGCCGCAGCGCAACCCCAGGGTGGAGCGCACCCTGCTGGAGACCAGCCGCCGGCTGCAGCAGGAGCAGAACCACCACCAGCACCACAACGGCAGCGGAGGGCGCTTCCAGCTGCAGGACCCTCCCAAGCCCGCCTTGAAGACCACCGCCACCTCCCCCCTGGTCCTTGCTCCTCCTCCTGGTGGGGCCTCCACCGCTGCGGACGGCACGGTAAGGCCTAATAGCCTGGTCGCAATTATTTGAGATCATCGCAATTTTGTTTGTACGAGCCTCAAAATCGTTTCCATCCTTCTGTATGAATTCATCTGTTGAGTTTTTTTAATACATTTTTACACATTTTGCAAAATAACAGAAATAGCAGATCTACATTTACAATTAGTTTTCAAAGTATGACATTATTAAATGGGGCCTGTTTTGATTATTGGTACGGGTCATATTGTCTTTATACCGGGAGTAACATGTGCATGTTTATATTATTTGTCATGTCTGACCTGTGAAAGTTTTGTTTACAAAAAAAACTATTTAAATGTTCAAAGCAAAAAAAACTAGATTAAAATGTTAATCGTGATTTTTTTGTATGACAATTAATCGTAAAAGTAAAATGTCACGATCGTTTATAGCCCTACGGCTCGGCGCCACTGCAGACCTCCACGCCGGCTACTCCATCATCTCAGGGCGGCTGGGTCAAACCCAGCCCGCAGACGTCCGGACGCAACACTCCGGGCGTTGGCGCCGCCGGCGTCGCCACACTCCCACCCAGCCAGCTGCAGACGGTCAGGGAGCAGATGGCCACGGCTCTGAGGCAGCTGAAGGAGATGGAGGAGAGGGTGAAGGGTGTTCCGGCACTGGAGAGAGAAGTGGCCAAGCTTCGCGCGGAGAAAGACATGCTCCTGTTGTCACTGCAGGTAGGGATGGGACGATGTGAAACATGTCACGATTATTTTGGCTAAAAGTATTGCGATTAACAATATTATCGCAATAAAATATGCTTAAAACTTAAAATGCCACTGTTGTTGACCACTTGAATGCCCAGCATTCCTATATTGGAGAACGTTCGCCTCTTTACAGGTCCATTTTTATCAAGTATAGAGAGTTTAAATGGTACTGAGTTCACAGCTCAACAAAAGCGAATTCATCGACCGACAATTTCACGACAAATTTAAATCTTTTTTATAAAAGCTTTTTATAACAATTATTGTCCCATCCCTAACTGCAGGAGAAGGAAGCGGCTGAGAAGCAGGCCCAGATGCAGCAGATGCAGCAGATGCAGCAGATGAAGCAGATGCAGCAGGAGCAGCAACAGCAACAGCAACAGCAACAGCAACAGCAACAGCAACAGCAACAGCAACAGCAACAGCAACAGCAGCAGCAACAACAGCAACAGCAGCAGCAACAACAGCAACAGCAGCAACAACAGCAACAGCAGCAGAAACAGCATTCTTCTACGGAGTCTTCCACCCAAACTACAGAGGCTCTGCTAACGCCAGCAGAGGCTCCTAAGGTCCAGAAAACTCCCCCCGCCTCACCTGCTCGCAAAAGCCCCGCGAAGTCCGGGGAGCTCAAGAGGCTAACGGAGAAATTCGAGGGCAAAGGCGAGAAAGCTGCCGGACCCTCAGAAAAGGTTCAGCAGAAAGTCACAGCGGTTGTCGTCGAGAGGAAATCGGTGTCCGTCGGGGACGACAGATCGATGGATTCGGTCATTTTCTACTACAGCCAGGGTGTGAAGGACGTGTCCGAGGGAACCGAGGTGGAGGTCTGTGAGAAATGCACGGGGACAGAGGCCACGCCGGTCCAGGAGGCGGGGACACAGGCCAGGGTGGAGACGGCGGAGGCCGAGGTGTGGGTGATGGAGTCGCTTCTTGGTCTGACCAGCGAGGCACAGCGGGAGATAGACACCTTGCAGGACACTATCAAATTCCAACAGGAGTCCATCGGATCTCTTGAGGAGCGGTTAAGTGTAGCGGACAGAGAAATGGACACTCTAAAAGCCCAGGTGGAGGAGACAAAGTCTAAAGTCATGCTGGACAAAGGGGTTCTGGCCAAACCAGACATGGCGCACGCACACGTAGAAACACACAAGTCCACCTTACAGCACGCAGCAGTTTCATGTTGCCCGGACGTTGCTGACGCGTGTGTAGGGGACGATCTACCGACCAATCAGAACGAGCAGAGCACCCAGACCGACGTCGAGGAGAAACCGGCAGAGCCGGAGCCGGAGCCGGAGCCGGTTCCGGTTCCGGTTGCCGTGGTGAGCACCGGGAGCCAATGGGAAAACGTGTTTGAGGAAGTGGTTGGAAAGCAGGAAGTAGCTGCAGCCGCCATAGTGCCAAAGAGGAGACAGATGACCATCGCTGAGTACCAGGTGTCTCCTGAGGAGGAGATGGTCAGTGGTGCGGAGAAGAAGGATGAAGAGGTCAAAGTGAACGCACCCAGCAACCCCAAGACTGGTGAGTGTTCATGTGCCTTCACAGCACCTAGGGTGACCACACCAAAACAACACAGAGTCTAATTATTCAATCTCCATTCATCGCTCCATAGTAAGTTACTTACTATCTGTGCAGTTTGTGAACGAAGCCACAATAATCACAGTGCGGTGCTTAGTATACAGGCTGGCTGCATGTCCTGACCTAGTCAGTTCAGTGCACAGGGTTTCAAAGTGGGATCTGCCAGGCGGGGCAATTGGAAAGGGAGAGGGATTCATATATTTAAAAAATATCAATTAAAATGCAATTCATAAAACTCATTGTGGCAGTTTAAATAGCACATCTACAAGCTCACAATGTGTCACGTTGCGATGTGATGTGAGTTTGTACCGTAGATTTTAGAAGAGATTTGATGTAGAGGAAAATACTATAACTGAACTAGTATAGAGTCCTGGGGGACCCCGGTAAACAGATGTACAGTAAACGGTGTACAGAGTTTAAGTGGGGACACTTAAACTCTGTAATGTGATCCTATGTGGGGACAGGTCCCCACATAGGATCACATACAGTAGTACAGAGTTAGTGTCGAAGTGTCCTTCGGCAAGACACTGAACCCTACATTGCCTCCAATGTAGGTCGGCGCTAGCTTGCCACCATTGGTGTGTGAATGTGGGAAAAGTGAGGACGCTGGCGTCGACTGTTCGCCGCTTCACCTCCCAATGTCCCCCCTGTATGAATGAATGAACCATTGTAAAGCGCTTTGAGCACTTGGAAAAGAGCTATAAAAATGCAATTCATTACATGTAAGAGAATCGGACTGGTTGGACACATGTTGACAGCTAGAGACAGTCAGACAACAATGAAGAATGAATCATTCCATACAACTGGCAAATACTGTATACATCCCATTGAAAAACAAGCAGTTGTATTAATATACTGTAATATGTGGAAAAGTACCACGTATCTTTTTGGACAGCTTGGACGTCGATTCCGTCTGTCCACACAACTCCACATCTGTTATTGTCCAGCTGAGTGTTTAATGTCCCTGCAGAATGAAACATTGGACATCTAATCAACTTAAACCCTCTGCGTTTTGGTTGGAATTCCCCCTTTTCCAAAAGTAGAGTGAGAACTTGATGACTGCTTGAATCCATTAAGTTATAATATGTGATTGCCTGGTTGTCGCACGCAAGCCCCGCTCTCTATGAGTGCTCTTTATTCTGACACTAGTCTGTCTGTCTGTCTGTCTGTCTGTCTGTCTGTCTGTCTGTCTGTCTGTCTGTCTGTCTGTCTGTCTGTCTGTCTGTCTGTCTGTCTGTCTGTCTGTAGTGAACCTATGTGATCCCCACCTTCTATATTTAGATACATTCATATTCAGCATGACTTTTTTTAACCACTTAAGTGCTATATACTTTGTTGTACAACAGATAGCGGTTATATCCAGGACATGCATCTGTATTTGAAGCTGGTGAGAGAGAGTTGTTTTGAAAGAGTCCCTTTTTTAAGACAGGGTGTTTTCCAAACACATGTGCACACACAAGATGTCTGTCTAATTCTGTTTAATAATACACAATATTCCCTCTAGTGTACTGTTCAATGGAAATGCATTTGTTGTACGGATGAATCAAAACAATTAATGTAAAGTACAAATTGAGTACCCTGAAAAGCACTCGAAACAATTGTATTATTAACATGGTCAAGCAACTGAATTGAATGAAATAGTGTTTTCTGCTGTTTCACACGGTGCAGGCTCTCCGAAATAAAAAAATATAAAAATACAAAAGTTAGATATTTTTCAACGTACTCGAGGCAAATTCCGTAAGCAACTAGCAATTAGGACTATCACAAACACATTGAGTGGACTAAACGGAAGTATGGACATCACACAGCTTAGTGAAAGTGAGGCATAAAGGTATATAACCCCAAGTATCTGGTTCTCTAAAGCAGAAATCTAGCTGTGCTATCCTGATTTTTTCCTGGAAAAGGAAGCCAGCGTTTTTGTTTACGTGACATTTGTGAGAAAAATAAATACAAATACACACGTTGCATTTTCTTAAACAAATATATTTTTTAGCCTTTTTGGGGTCTTTTTGAACCCTAACCCTCATGCCTCAGTTATACTTATTGTTGCATGTCACGCACCGAAAATAGCTGATCTAACAAGCTCATTCTATTTTATGTGTGTGACACCAGCGTGTAACTAAGTATAAATCAGCCATAACTCTAACCCTAACCTCTAAACCTAACCTCTAAATACCTACCTGAATCTTTTCCTAATTGTAAACTCAAAACAACTTTTTTAACCATAAAGACAAGCATTTCTCTTGTGAGGACCAGGAAAACTGTCCTCACGTACAGTATATTTCTCAAATTCTACTTTACTTGTGGGGACATTTGGCCCTCACGTATAGTATAATAGTAGGCACACAAGCACGCACACGCACACACACACACACACACACGCACACACACACACACACACACACACACACACACACACACACACACACACACACACACACACACACACACACACACACACACACACACACACACACACACACACACACACACACACACACAGCTTGAAGGTATGAATGATGTCATGGTGAATCCCCTGTCAACACATCCATCAAACGTACCTTCACAGAAGGTCTTTGTCTGTCAGACATCTGACAAACACTCTCTCACTCTCTCACTCTCTCTCTCTCTCTCTCTCTCTCTCTCTCACGCACGCACGCACGCACGCACGCACGCACGCACGCACGCACGCACGCACGCACGCACACACACACACTTGTTTTTAGGTTCTCCTAGCTCCTCCTCCTTAACATCAGAAGGGAGAGTGATGCTGTCACATCCTGTGTATTGACAAATGTCTTCCTGTCCCTGATGATGGATAATAATCATGTTTTAGGCCATGTGGCTTTGAGGAAAGTACTACAACTGTGTGCTTTGCTTTGTTCGTTGTCTACTATGGTCCCCCAGGGCTTAGTCTCGCGTAGCCAGACTACTATTGCACAATCTCTGGAACTACACCTCCTGAGAGCAGAGAAAGGAAGCTGTAATCTGTTCGTCATTTCCGTTTATGGAAATATATTTTTAAACATCTTTAAAATAGAATTTCCATTTCTGATAAGCAGTAAACTATATAGGCTTTGCTTATTTTGATTTATATTAGGACAAATTTGCGTGACTGTAAAGACATCCACTTTACTCCACGCTCATTTTCAGAGCTTTCGTTGCACAGAACTGTATGACGGAAGCATTTGAAATTTGTGAGTCAACATTTCTGGACCACTTAACACTAACAGTGGTCACATGGGTCCGGCTATTTTCGCAGAATGTTCTCCGAATAGGGACGCTAGGGTTCATATGTTAATCCCTCCCATGTCCATGTGCATCCTCTGTGTCCGCAGGCATGTTGAAATCCATCATGAAGAGGAAGGATGGGAGTGACTCGGCGGAGAATCGAACCACCGGCAAGAAGAGCCTGCAATTCGTGGGCATTCTCAACGGAGGGTGAGTAGCACTGTAGCAGGAAACCAACATTCGTTTCCTCACCAAAACGGTGGTGGTGGGCAGCTCAGTGGGGTTTTAATGTGCAGCCACATGTAATAAAGATGTTGGATCTTTAATAATTGAATATCTTTGCTATCCCCCAGGTATGAATCAACGTCCAGCGAAGAAGAAGAAGAGGAGGAGGAGGAGGAAGTGGAAGGAGAGGGCAGTTCGTCAGGAGAAGGCGAGTGCTCCGACAGCACGGAGGAGGACGAGGCCGCGCTGGAGGAGGAGACGTCGGACGAGGAGCGCAACGTCAACCTGGACGAGAGCGACACGGACGAGGAGGCGCTGCGTGCGGCGGGCAAGGACGCTTCTGACACCGTGAAGGAGAAGTAAATAATACTAATGATAATAATATCTCAGATTTATATAGCGCTTTTCTAAGTACCCAAAGTCGCTTTACATAAAAAAAAAGGAAGGAACCAACTTTATTAAGACAGTGCTAGATTAAAATGATAAAAGGATAAGCATGGGTTGGGGAGACATCTTAACTAGATCTCAGCTGGGAAAAAGCTATCCTGAATAGATTGGCTACAGTATTTTCACAATGTTTGCCTCTTTCTTTGACAATTTGCCCAATTTGGTATTAAAAGTCATTAAATTGTAACTTTAGAAATGTGCAGATACCCTGTATACACTTATACTGTATGTTGGTTTGTTTACTGTTGAGTGAGAAAACAATTTTGCACATTAAGCTACGGTAATCATCATCAAAATAATTTGGGGACCCCTCTGGGAGCCCGACCTGTACATACTGGTTGACAATGTCATTAAAGTTAACTGAAGCAGATGTAGCACCGAATTGGACACCAGATGCAACGCCAACTTTGTTGTAGTTAGGACATCATTGCGATTACCTCTCTCCATCTGGAGAGACATAAAACGGACTCATTGTAATTTCAACTTAGTGCTGCTGAGTTCAAATTGGCACACAGTGCATGATATGTTCACTGTAAGAAACAAGTGTATGACTGACTGACTGTAGCAGATATAAAATGTCTAACCTCCTCCTGTCATGTTTGTATCAGGTTTGAGCTGAGCGCTAAAATGCGTGAAGCGTGTCTCATTCTGAAGAACCACCTGAACGATGACGTGAAAACACTGAAGAGCAAAGAGGTGGTGAGTGTCATGTTTACCTACTGATCTGATTCACTGTCCTTTACACTTTATACTTGACAGTCTAATGGGAGACTGTTGGGAAAGCAAATTGTCGATGAAACCATTAATCGATAGTTGGTTCACCTTATCGGTCGATCATCGATTAATTGATAAGTGGTGATTTTCCAGAGGAACCAGAGGGTGTGTGCCAATTGCAGTGGCATCGCATTACTCAGCCTCAACGCTTTGAGGGAATTTCACGACAATTGGCACAAACATCCACTCGGACTCAAGGATTAACTGATTAGTATGAGGTCAAAGGCCAAGGTCACTGTGATCTCTCAAAATATGTTCATTACATGTCTTCAAAGTCTTTATTCACATGTGGATGTGCGTGCACCTCTTGACCGCTATTGTACAGTAAAAGGCAACTAGTCGGTGGAGGCATACAACCACAATGCAAAATGCCTATAAAGACATGGCCAAAACAAGGATGCCAGGTTGAAAGTGGTCCAATTACACTGTGCGCTACTCAACCCGCGGCCCGCGGCCCGCATGCGGCCCCAACGCAACGTCTTGGCAGCCCCTCATGGTCAAAAAAAAAAAAAAAATGTAAAGCACAGGATAAAAATATACATTTCCGTTCAAATATATGTGTTGCTAATTTTTTTTTCAAAAACAAACAGACAGACATACATACAGGTGCGTCAATTGTTACAGATATAATGCGTAGTTTTCTATGCATTTTGGGTTTTTTGGGGGGTTTGACCCCCAATTTTTTTCGGCCGCACGGCTTCGCCGCGCGCCCAGGATAGGTGTCCGTTAATTAAATCTCTGGGAGTTGGCAACCCTAACCTTGCCATACCTTAGCTTTTGCTGAACTGACATACACACAAAATAAACAGGTACACTTTCAATATGATGTCAAAAAGTACATTTTCTTATAACAATAACAATGTGTAGTGTGTGTTACAAAATCCAAAATAGGACCGTCATTTTTAGCTGGCGGCCCCTTGGACTTTTGGTATTTTGCTGAGTGGCCCCTGAGCCATCTTAAAGGGATACTTCACTTTCACATAAAATAAACATTAAAAAAATATATTAAAAAAAAATGAAAGAAGTTATGGCAAAATAAAGGCCCCCTCACACATTAGTAGGACACTCTAATGCGTGAGGGGGCCATGAATTTTCCATTACTTTTTTCATTTATTTTTAATATATTTTTTAAATGTTTATTTTATGTGAAAGTGAAGTATCCCTTTAAGTTGAGTAGCCCTGAGTTACAGTATACTTACTATACTGTCCTCTCTTATGCTATGTTAACCCGACTATACTGTTAAACAATACTGTATACTGTCTTTTCATATGCTAAGCTATACTGTATTGTACTTTACCATATTATATTAATATGTTGTAATATAGTATAATATACTATACTGTCCTATGCTATGTTAACCAGACTTATACTGTTATATTCTATGATATACTGCCCTATGCTATGCTAGTACTACTATATTGTACTATACTATATCGTCTCTGTCGGATGGAAACCTCCTATGTCCAAAATAGTTACTTTTCAGGATTCAAATTCAGAAATATCAGAAGTAGCAGATCCACAAGCTTGTTCGAGCTTGTAGATCAGCTACTTTTGATGCTTTCGTGTGACGCTGTAGTATGATCAAGTAGGGCTTTAATTTACAAAAAAAAACACAAAAAGTTAAAATATGGAGATAAGAGGTTTCTGCCCGACAGCGATGATACATTACCCAGTACCTACTTACCCGATCCATTTTCCCAGCTCTCCAGTACCCACCTGGTCCAGTTGGAGTGGTTCCGTATCTCCAGTGCTAAGATGGCCCAGCCGCCGCGGGTGTCAGACTACCTGATGGCGTTCTCCGAGGTGTCGGCCATGCTGCTGCAGCACATCGTCAACATGACGGACGGCAACGGCAACACCGCCCTGCACTACAGCGTCTCCCACTCCAACTTCACTGTGGTGGGACTGCTGCTCGACACAGGTCAGCTCAGAGACATCGCAGTAACACACTACTATTACACCAGTGGTTAGGGCTGGACAATTAACCCCATTAAAACCGGGAAAGCATCTGTGTCATTTTAGATTGTAGCGTTGGCTATTCAAAAATAGTAGATCTACAAGCTCAAGCTGTGCTGCGAGCTTTTTTGAAAAATCTTGAAAGTGTGAGGAACTACTGATTTAGAAGGCATTTGTATTCATAGTGAAAATAGCTGATGTACATGCCCATGTGACACGTTGTGGGTGAGTCAAACTAAATGTAATGCCTCATCTCCTACAATTCCAAAAGCTTATCAGGGTTGGGGGGTTCCGAGTTCAAATATGATTATTTTGGGGGGTCGCGGCCTGAAAAGGTTGAGAACCACTGGTGTAGACAGCCATGTGTCTCCTCCGATACACATGGCCAGGTACTTACCCCTTGCACCACCCAGAAACCCATGAATCATGAATCCCAAATCTCTCCTGGCTATAACAGTATATCTATAACGCTGTCATTACAGTCATAGAAGAGATTGACGAACCATTATTTCATCTCTGCATTCCCTGCATTCCCCCGTGCTGTGAAAGTCATTAGGCATTAGGTTGTGTACACATGTCAGTGAGTACTTACAGTACTAGTATTCTGCTGGCTTCTGACCAGACAAATTAAATTCCACTAAACTGTTATCTTAAATCAACATGTTTTGCCTTTAAACACATTTAATCAAGAGTGTAGGAGTACAGGGAGTAAATGTAAGTCTGTCTGTAAATGTGAGTGACAAAGAGTCGGTCTGTGTACTGAATGCTCAAGTGTTGCCAGACTTTGCGAGAGAAATAAGCAACCACGTCTATGAAAACAAGCCCAAAAGAGACGACTATAGGCCACATGACATGAGCACTCTAACTATATATACATTGGCTATTTGAAAATAGCCTATCTACAAGCTCTCTGAGCTTGGTACAGATAATGCAGGAAACTCAATGATTAGTAGTCCTTCTCTTGTTTTTATTGAGTTAGAAAATTATAATATTATTATTATATATTTTTTTTACATTAGGGCACCTGTCGTCCCAAAGGTGTGTGCAGACTCTGTGGTGTGCATGTCCACTTGTAACCACTTGTAAGTCCGCATGGATTCAAGTTCTCAGTCGCCACGACTGATTTCAGTCATTTAGATTCCATATTAGAAGCCAGCATGTCTTCTATGGAAGAACGTTGTTGGCTCCTTTCACACTGTTTCACAAATCACACATTAGGACTTGGACATACAAACATTTTCAGACGTGAGATTTCATTTTTGCTTTAATCCACGTGTCCCTGCAGGTGTGTGCTGTGTGGACAAGCAGAACAAGGCAGGCTACACGGCCATCATGCTGGCAGCGCTCTCTGCTGTGAAGGAGGAGGACGACATGGCCGTGGTGAAGAAGCTCTTCAGCCAGGGCAACGTCAACGCCAAGGCCAGCCAGGCGAGTACTGTCACCTCAACCCTGCTCATCACAGGGCTTTAATTCTTTGGTTCTCAACCTTTTTAACCACTCAACCACTCTATTCTTAGTCAAAACGGACCCGAGATACAACTGTAACTTGGACCGCTTTTCCCATCTACTCCAAATGTCTTTGCCAAAAATAGCCGATCTACAAGCTCACAACGCGTTGCGACGCATTGTGAGCTTTCACACTCACTTTCACCTTTTATATTTTCCCAGTCAGTGTACAGATTCAAACCATATAGAGTTCACAGTAGTTGATACAGCATAAAGAATCTGTACTTTCCTCTGAAACTGCAAATAGTTCTCTTTTCTTCTTATTATCTACATTGGTTACAGGTTTTAGAACCAAATCATAAGGACAACATATAACATTAACGAAAAACAGCACATCCTTAACCCATTAAGACCTGAGGCCGATACACACATCTTCTAAATCCTAACCTCCTGTTGCTATATCAGTGGTGCTCAAACGTATTCATGTCATGGACCCCCAAACTTATATGTATTTGGCCACCGACCCCCATCTCAAAATATTGTTCCAGGGAACCCCAGAAGCAAAGAGTTGAGTAAAAATAAAAGTGCTTTAAATATATATATATATTCAAAGATTTGCAAACATTTTCAAGATTTAAAAAAAATAGTAGATCCACAAGCTCATTGTGTGGCACAAAGTAATGTGCTATGAGCTTGTATATCTGCTTTTTTTTATAGCCAAAGATATCTAAAATGACACGGATGCTTTCCTGGTTTTAATGGGTTAATTCAATGTTATGCTCAGTGTAAATAAAAACAAATTCCCCCATGAAAATGATCCTGGAGCTCTCAAACTTTCCACTTGTGTGGACATTATTTATCCATGATTTACATTTTATTCTGTTCTGGTAATGACTCCTGTTGGCTTGTTCTTGAGTACATGACTCCCAAGAGACTGAACTCAGCCAGTCAGAATGAATGTACCTCCTGGTGTACTCAGTGTGCAAGGAACCCAGGAATGCTTTCCTCCAGAGCAGTGCTTCTCAAAGTGTGATCCGGGGCCCCCCGGGGGTCCTTGAGGGGTTCCAGGAGGTCCAAAATAAGTAATTCATTTCACTATAATTTCATCAGCAAGAAGGTAATCCAATGAGAGAATGTACTATTATTCAGATAATAGGTTTCTCTCTCCCCACCTACATACAGTAGAATTCTGTTCTTAATCTAATCTAAGATCTTCACTGATGGGGGTCTGTCTCTCCCTGTCTTTGCAAGTGGGGGTCTGCGGCCTGATACATAATTATCAATTTGCGGGTGCTTGACAGGAAAATGTTTGAGAACCACTGCTCCAGAGTGTGTTTTCAGTGTCACAAGGGAGTATTTAGAGCTCAAAATGATCAAAAACATTTGGACATGTAGATGAGATTCAGCGGTTTTGAATTCACTTCGTGGGGATGGGGGTAGTCAGAGGAGGCTTAAATGAAACATAGCTTGTATGTCTAGTATGTATGTTCTGGACAGGTATTTGGAAAGTTGCCCTTGGTTCCATGAACCACCAAATGACAAAGTCTGTCACTATCCCGACCCCCTTTAAAAAAGAATTAAACCTTATGGGAAATTACCAGAAGGCGAGCACATAGTGGCCGCTTTCATTATTCATTGGTTGGTTAGTGGGCCTTTTTTTTGCAGAGCTGAGCCCTTTCAAAAGTTGAGAATAGTTTAACTTTTTCACAAATACGCTTATGATACAGACCGCTTTATATCGACCGACCGATCACGACCACTGACAAATGCAGAGCTGCTTGTCCAAGCTGATGGTCTCGATCATGGATGTATTTCCTCTCTATGCCCCGCTGTCGGCCACAGAGGATGTCATACACCCACACCCGACTACCACCAACATCCCACCTTTTATGACTAAAAATAAAAAGCTAAAGTGAGTTCAGTTTTCCCCCTCTTGTTATTCGACATGACGATGGCGACAGGATATTTGCCTAAAATACAGACGAATCCAGTGCCGCTACTCCGTGCTGATAATGTTATGTAAAGAAAATGCACATTACGCGACCCCTGCTTTTTTCATTTTCAGCGCTCTAGGCAGCGCCTTTTCTTCATAAAGGCACATAGTGCGAACACTCAGGCCTGGATTAACGGCACGGGGTCACTGGGTTGCAGCCAGGGGCACCAAGCTCCGGGGGGCACAAAACCCCTCGGAGCGCCAAACGCTTTTTCCTTCTCTATCCCATGCCTGCCTCGTGTCTTGGTACCTGACACTCAAGACTCAACCGCTGGTCTGCTCATGCATATGCATCTAAAGCTGTATGCATTAATTATCAAAACATCATTCTGACACTTCACAGCACAGAAAGTGAGGATGATACACAAAACATGTCAAGGTGCAATGAGTTGACGCTTCAGCATTCTGTGACATAATGATGCGTTTGCAGATGGCAGTTGTGCACATTTCGGAGTTGTGTGCTACAGCAGTTTCAAAATCTAAGCAAGCATCTACAAGAAGTTGCTCTTTGCGGACTTCCCCTTTCAAAAGCTTCTGAATGACTCAATGAATCAAAAGATTATCATTGCTGCCTCTATTGGCGGCCATAGCTGAGAGAGGCCGCCTGGGAAACAGGTTCGTGTCTCGGCCACGGTATACAGTATGTGTCGACATGTCTCTGAGCAAGACACTAGGCACTAAAAAGTCTTAATCCGGCCCTGCTTACACTATAGATTTCTCCTAGATCCAATAAAGGAAATAGCTGCATTGTGCAGTGCACAGAGCATGATGTGCAGGAATCTTATGACTTTTAGGCGTGTTTTTGTATCTCTCTAATCAAGTTGAGTAGCCTGTGTGTTTGGCCCGGGCGCCTGACAGCCGTGTGGAGCGCCAGGTCACAGGACTGTGATTTGTATTGCCTCTAGGGCTGCATCGCTGACTCTCAATCCAATTACAGCTGCTTTTTATTGTTGCTTGGGAGAACAACAACGGATCGTGCAGATTTGCAACTGTGGTGTTAAGGAGGTTTTTGGATTGTTTCTTTTTTTCAGTCAGGGAGTAAAAGTTAAGTAGAAGTTTGGATAACGATTTGGCAGATGTTGCAGACCAGTGACATGATGCGGAAATGAACGCACAGTCCAACACAACACACAGTCCAATTGAACCATTTTCAACTTGGCGTCCCTATTTTGTCAAACTATAAGAAAAGAAGATCAAAAATAGCTAATCTACCAATATATAAGTTAAAGTCGTAAACTGATTTTGATGCTATATCCACTAATTATATTTTGGGACCCCCTGGAACCCCCCCCCCCCCCAAGGACCCCTGGGGGTTCCCAGACCCCACTTTGAGAACACTGATCTATGGGACAAAAACAAAAACATGCATTTTTGGTTCCATATATTTTGATGATTCCTCTGTATGTTTTATTCATATTTGTTTAAGGGTGTCTTTTTGTGTGACGTTATTCTTCTGTACCTACTGTACGTCTAAACGTCTTTGCCCTGTATCTGTAACCGTTTACTGCTGTGCTGTCTCTGGCGCCTGAATTGCCCGCCACGGGATCAATAAAAGTATCTATCTGTAATGTTCCCAGGCGGGCCAGACGGCGCTGATGCTAGCCGTTAGCCACGGCCGCCAGGAGATGGTGCGCGCTCTGCTGGACTGCGGGGCGGACGTCAACGTCCAGGACGACGAGGGCTCCACGGCCCTCATGTGTGCCAGCGAACACGGCCGCGCAGAGATCGTATCGCTGCTGCTGGACCAGCCGGGGTGTGACATATCCATCATGGACAATGTAGGTTCCTGAACGTCTACCGCAGGCATTCTCAACCTGTGGGCCGGGCGGATATTGCAAGTGGGCCCCCGAATAATTAGGCAAAACACTTAAAGGACAACTTCACCCATTTTCAACCTATTTTCATATAATTGGTCCTCACTAATGCTAAAATGGTCTAAAAAATATCTACTCTGACTCTCATAGGAGGGCTGTGGATACTTTAGAAACCCACCCACCAGTGACATCATCATTAGGCAGATAAATAAAAATAAAAAAACGTTTTATTAACGCGCTGCTTTGCTAACTTTCCAGGAATATAAAGCCTGTAGTTTCTATTAGCTTGGATTCCCCATCGATGATGTCACTGGTAGGCGGCTTTCTGAACTGTCCACAGCACTCCTCTGAGACACAGACAGAGTAGACAAAAATGGTGCCATATAATGAGCATTAGTGCGGGTCAATTATATGAAGATAGGTTGAAAATGGCTGAAGTCGTCCTTTAAGATTTTATTGATAATATAACATTTATGTAAAAAGAAATGAATATGAAGATGTCATGGTATTTTTTCTTTAAAACCTTGAAAAATGGGTTTTCATTGCGATATGGATAAATAATAACTTAAAAGTATACTGCGTTAGTTTCACTGATCCAAGCTGGAACACAATCGATTGATGGATCATTAAAATAAACAGGCTCTGAAAATGCATCTGACCAACTGAGGCCCATTGTAAAAACGCCCTCTAAATCCTGACCTATGTTTTCTGAAGAACTTGAAAGGTATGACAACATATAGGTGTTCCAGGTCTAAATGGGTTAACACGGCAGCCATGAACACTTTTTTGAGATTTTCAGGTGGGCCCTGATCCAGAAAAGGTTAGGAACCACTGGTCTAGGTCAGTGGTTCTCAACCTTTTCAGGCCGCGACCCCCCAAAATAATTATATTTGAACTGGGGACCCCCCATCCTGATAAGCAATTATACGTAGCCTGCGAGTTGGTTCTGGCAGCATACACTCGAGATGTTACATGCATGCTCATTCTATGTGGCTGTTTACAGCGTCATGCAAGATCCATACGTCATACACTGACGTGGCAACCAGCTGTCCAATAGGGCGGGTATTTAAGTTCTCTTGAATCAGGCTTTCCATCCACTTGTGTGTTCTGCCTTGTTGTCATGCAGCGTTTGCTCCCACCACCACCCCAGCACCACCAGTAGGCTCTGCTATTGGTCTGTTCCCCATGGGGGGTTGATATCTATCTCCCTGCTCTTAATGGTTAATGACGGTTGTCTGAATCGTGCTGAGCAGGGAGCAAAATATAGCAGAGCCTAAACGCCAAGATAAAATATTACATCCACACTTGTATTCTCATTCTATAATATTGTTTCAATATATTCGGTCTATAATATTGGTTCAATCTATTGTATTCTCATTATATAATATTGTTTCAATATATTCGGTCTATAATATTGGTTCAATCTATTCGTGAGTTATCTGACAGAACTTGGAATGTAGGAGTTGAGGCATTCAATTTTGTTTCTGACTCGGATCCACAGATAAATATTGTGAAAATAGAAGATCTACAAGGCGTTGTGAGCTTGTAGATCTGCTATTTTCACTATTATTGTCTCTTTTCTTATGTTATTTGACAATTTGGCCAATGTTTGGCCGGTTGTTATAGTATAGTCATGTCGGGACCCCCAGGGGGTTTCAGACAGGTCTAGTACTCATGACAGCCATGCCTAGTGTTTTTAGACTGACCGTCCCATAATGGAGAAGTGTCCTGCCAAGATGTCCTTGAGCACCTGTTTACTCTTTGTAAGGTTTAACCACTTAGCTGTCCCTATTTTGGACAAAAATAAAAAAATAGCTAAAATAAGTTCACAACGCATTGTGTTGTGAGTGTGTACAACGGCTATGTTCACTATTTGTCGTACGGCGCAATATTAGGGCTTAAAGGGATAGTTCACCCCCAAATTTACTTTTTTTCTATCGATTAGTTACCCAATGGAGACTTGAATTCATGGATATTTTTATTTTTTTGTCGCATTCCTAAGCCGGCAGCAGTTTCCGTTAGGAGACACAAAGAGTCTCTTTTGTGTCTCCTACCGGAACTGCTGCTTATAGCCGGTCCGCTGGTCATCAAATTATTGGCTTTTTTTGGGGTGAACTATCCCTTTAAAAGCATCTTGCTCACAGACGCTTTTGAGTTACTTCTGGGTATTATTGATAGAAACATGCTCGTTGTCGGGATCGGATCTGTGACCTTTCTGTTACGGGACCCTCTATCTAAACATGAGGCCGCCTGTACAGCATTTTTCTCAGTTTTTCTAAAGTATCTTTACCCTGTGAACATGTGTTTTACATTTCATGCCAATGGGACAGTGATTATTCGGGGGTCAGTCGAGGGTTAATTTGCAGCTATGCAGCTGATGTGTCCAGATTCGTAAACACTTTCAACCTGCCGTTCCTATTTTGTCATTAAAGGTGAAATCTTTCAGAACTTTTTCAGAAGAGCAGATCTACAAGCTCACAATGTTTTGCGCTATTTTACATTTTTGAAAAAGAAACCCCACAAACTCACCTACTGTGTGTTTGTGTTTTCAAATCGATTAGAATTGATTTAGCAATTGCTGCTGGAAACATCTCTTCCCACTGCTCTCCTCCATCAGCCACCCTCTAAACTGGACCTGAGTTGGCTCTGTGCTTGTTGTCTTGGACCGCTTTTTTTCTGTCTACACCAAATCTCTTCTCCAGAAATAGCAGATCTTACAACCTCACAACGTGTCGCATTGTGAGCTTGTTAGCTCTGCAACTTTTTGGGCTAATGTCCCCCCCCCCCAGAATATGGATGCTGGGGTTCAAGTGGTTAGTCTGGGATACAACTTAAATCTGCATTCAGGAAACGCTTCCTCCTTGGGGGGGAAACGGCCCCTCTGCTATTTCCTCTCTCCTCTCCTCTCCTCTCCTCTCCTCTCCTCTCCTCTCCTCTCCTCTCCTCTCCTCTCCTCTCCTCTGGCTACTCCTGGAGAGCCAGGACCAAATGACTTTCATCTGCCATCTTTTCTAATGAGTAGCGTTTTGCAGGAAACACAGTCACTGGACTGTTTACAGGCCCCCAAGGGACGATTTAAAAAACCCTGAGCCTCAGTTTTGAGTGTGTTTACCGGCAGTATACCCCCATCGGCCTGGTCTGGTGTACTGTAATAGCACTGGGGCTGTCTGCCCTGTAAAGGGAAACTGCCATAACTACCCCTGCTCCAATGTCAAAGGTCATCGTGACTTCAGGATTAGATTTCCCGATCAACAACAAAACGACGTACATTTCTGTGCTGCAACAGAGTTTTGGTGTGGCAGAATGCAAGCTGCAGCAGAGCAGCTGTGCACTATTTCAACCGGACGGACCAAAGCGGCTTTCGCCAAGAGTCAGAAAGAATCTCTCAAATCCTGACTTTCCCTCAGAAAGAGAAGAGATCACTAGGCCTGTCACAATTATTACATAATCGCCTAATTGCAATTATTTTAGATAATCACAATTATTTCGCATAATCGTCATAATAGTTTCCATGTTGAAGAATGTTCATACATTTTCAAACGTTTTCCAAAAATAGCAGAAATAGCTGATCTACAAGCTTACAAGCTATTTCCACTATTTTGACATTTTCTTGAAAGTATAATATTAACGTGTCAATAATTTCTTTGTATATTTAAGTCATTTGTCATATCTGCCCTGTGCAATATGTGATTATGAAGCCTAAAAACCAAACAAAAATTTTAAGTTGTATTCATATGTTCCAATGTTCAATGCCAAAGACACGATAAAATCGTTAATCGCAATTATGTGTGTGACAATTAATCGTCAAATTTGTAATCGTGACACCCCTAGAGATCACATGATCTGCCAAATCTGTGACAGAGAATGTCTCTGATACAAGCCGAGTCCTCAGAAACACTAGAGACATGATTAGGTCAGGGGTCCTCAAACCTTTACAGCTCTAGACCCAGAAGAGAAATGTGGTGTCTTCCCGGGGCCCAAACTTGTAAAAGTACATGATTATTTGATCACTTAAGCACTATATTTCAAAAAGAGTGAAAATAGCCAATCTACAGTACAAGCTCACACATTTCTGAAACATTTGGCTTTTATTTATATTTTTTTTGAAAAATACGGTATTTTGATCACAAATGTTTGAAAATGTTTTGGGGGGAAAATAATGAAAATTAAAATTGAAGGAATAATAAAAAAAACTAATAAACATACGCGACCCCAAATGGTAACTGGAACACTCGCCCCAAAACACACTTGCCCCCGTTTTTTCCGCAGACCCCAGCGGTTCTTGTATTCATGTATTTGTTTTACTGAGGTTAAGGTTAGGAATAGATTTAGGGTTAGGCATAGTTTTACCGAAGTTAAGTTTAGGAATAAGGCTAGGTTTAGGCATAGTTTGATTGAGGTTAAGTTTAGGAATAAGGTTAGTTTTAGGTTTTAGCCATAGTTTTTTAGCCATAGTTTTAGCCATGTTGTTTATCCAACAGTGGATTAGACCATAGAGAATAAGTTGTGTGTGTGCATGTGTGTGATTTCTGATCTCCGTCGTCTGTTTGACATCCACGGTGGAAGATCTTCTGTAAGGAAACACCAGGTTGTTTGAGGAACGAATGATAAACTGGATCACAGCCGTTTCCTGTCTTGTATCCTGGCAGTCCGTGTCACTTCCACTCCCCTCGCCCTTGCAGAGTAGCGCCGCACCAAAGTGATTTTACAGCGGAGCGGTCTGCATGTCGGTTACAAAGGCCCTGCAGTCGACACACAGACAGTCAGACAGACAGACAGACCCACGGATATCTGAGAGAAGACATCTGGCCCAGAATGACTTGGCCATGCATGCAGCACATGGCTTAGATTTCAGCACAACACAGCTGGGGCCAGAGAGCGGGTGGGAAAGGATTTGGAAATGATCTCTGCTTTTTTTCAGATGAAATTACACGATCAACCGCTAAATCACCAGATTTGGGAGGCGTACTGTCTGTGTGTGTATTGCACTATGTTAAAGGCCCAATCCATAAGTCCTTGCAGTAATACAGTACAAGTATTACAATAACATGAATTTTGAACAGCAGCAGATTGAGTTTTTGTTCAGTGAGACCACGGCTCCACAACATCACTCACAAGCTGAGTTTATGTTTTAAACAAACAGTGCGAGACTGTGACGGAATGCATTGCGTTGTTTTGGATTTGCAGATTGGGCCTTTAAAATCAAAACCTTTTAACTGGCACCCTGAAGAGTATTTATTGCTTTGATGGACTAAACAGAGCATCCTGTTTAAACTGATGCTAGCTTTGATCAGAGAGAAGCCTTCATGTGTTCACAAACCTGTTTAAGTTTCCTCCGTCTCGCTCTGTCTCTGATACTTTCTTTGGTTCTCTCTCATTGTGTCTTTCTTTCCTTCTGAATCTCTGTTTCTCTCTCTCTCTCTCTCTCTCTCTCTCTTTCATGTTGCAGGATGGCAGTAACGCTCTGTCCATCGCTCTGGAGGCGTCCCACAATGACACAGCTGTACTGCTCTACGCCCACATGAACTATGCCAAGACCCAGGCAGCTGTGGTGAGTCCTACTACCTCTCCTCTCCTCTCCTCTCCTCTCCTCTCCTCTCCTCTCCTCTCCTCTCCTCTCCTCTCCCTGTTGAAATGAATTTCGGAAGTTGAATATAATTTGTATATGGGGGGAAAAAAATCATCTTTGAATGCTCAAATTGCCATTTGAATGTGACAGTTGGGATTATAGTAAATACAAAATGCTCTGGACTAGATACAGAAAATGTGGATAGAACAATGATAGCCTGTTTAGATTGTAGATGTTACTTAAATATGTAAGTTTCATATTGAGGTGGATTGCAGTGCATTAGATACTTAATTTTGTGCTAATTTTGTGCTATGATTGGCAATGTGCCCATCGTGAACATAATTCATTTTGTGCCTAAGCCTTAATCATTTGCTACTTGTGTTTATTGTCATTTGGTAATGTTGCAACAAAACAATGGTTTTAGGGGTTGGACTGCCCTCTAGTGGACAGGAAGTACCATAACCACATACCTGTAGCCTGCAGTTTGCGTAGGCATTGGTATAAGCCTATCAAAATACATGGCAATAGACTACATTTGGGCATTATAAAATTGAATATATTTGAATGTAAAAAATGTACAGCCCTCCTTTCCCCTCCTTCTCAATCAGTCAGTCAGACAGACAGACAGACAGACAGACAGACAGACAGACAGACAGACAGACAGACAGACAGACAGAGAGTCTCAGCTGGGACCTTGAATCCAGTACAGGTCAGCTTTAACAGCATATCTGTATCATGGTTCTATTTGAAGTAGGTACTGTCAGTTCCCTGGCAGTGCTCCAGTATTCAGTGTGTGGGTGGAATGCACACCAGACTTGAGACATGATGACATACCTACATTTTACAAACTGTATCATGTGTGTGGCCTATTTTAAGGCCATTTACTGCTGACATTTTAATTATAATCTTTTTTTATTAATTTGAGAAGGAATATGATCAAATTTCACTCGAATATTGTCGTTTTTACAAAAGCATACAGTTTCCTAATGTGTTTGAGTTGACAGCTCTCCAGACCAGTGGTGTATCATCTTTGGACTGTATTCTGTGAGATATGATTTTATGGATGTATCGTGTGTGATTAGATTAATTGTCTGTTATAGGTAGGGGGTAAAGGAAGACACAGTCCATGAAGTTGTGTTTGAGTCCTCTCAGTGCTATCTGATACTGTGGTCTCTTTTTAAAGGGAAACCTTTTCACTGGCTGGCTGTGTTTTTCCAGCACCTTCAGAAAGAGCTCCAAAGCCTATTTCAGACCAAAGATTTACAACGCGACAAAACCTTTTTAGAACGTTGCAAAGAAAAATCACTCTTGAGTGGACTGAATTACCTCTTTGCAGGTCGGCTGATGCCGGCTGATTGAGTTGCATAAAATTGAACTGGTCCAATTGCAAGCAACAAGTGGCAACGCATTACTCATCACATAAACACATTACTGATCACATAAAGACATTGCTAACACAAATCTGCCATTGTAAAATTATAGATGTTGACCCCATATCTCTCCCTTTCTCTCTCTCTCTCTCTCTCTCTCTCTCTCTCTCTCTCTCTCTCTCTCTCTCTCTCTCTCTCTCTCTCTCTCTCTCTCACGCACACGCCTGTGAGAAAGAGAGAGCAAGTGAATGAGAGGAAGGAAGGGAGAGCATATACAGTAACTATTACATATTTTTTATATAAGAGTATACAATATAATATAATATAAATAGGTATGTTGATGTGCTGTGGAAAATTTTAACGATCTAGGTTCGGCCCATTGATCCAGTTTTAAAGTCTGCTGTTTATATCCCATATCCCGGACTGTCTAGTTTTAGAATGTTAAAAACCAAAGTTGTGGGAACTCTGTTGCAAGTTGTTGCAAGTTTCAACTCATCTCGTCATAAATCTTTGGTCTGAACTAGGCTTAAAGACTAGCTGGGAACAAATTGGGCACTGCAGTACTGAGTACCTCGCAGTGCAATGATAAGGTTCGGGTTAAAAAACTGTGAAGTTACATACTTTAATAGCTGAGATCGTAAGGAACTGGCTGAAGGCTGAAATGTGTACTTCTGAACAATAACATAACAACATTCCACCACCACTGGGTGGAATGTTGTTATGTTGTCATTCTGAGGAATAACAACATAACATATGTTGGAATGAATTGGCCGGTTAAAACATTAAATATCCTTTGACCTTTTCGCGTTTCAGGGAAGCACAAAGGCCCACCCAAGAAGTCCGACCAGCCCACACAAGACGTGGCCCACAGAGTGACACTACTAATGGAGATGGACAAGCAAACATAACTGGAACTGAGCGTTAACGAGCTCCACTGGAATTTATGTTGTCTACTTAAATATACATGTATTTATATCATGGGCCTATGGCATACATATATTTGTATTGTTGATATAAGAGCATTATTTTTCCATGAATGCCTTTGAACTTGCCTTTACAGTATGTATACTTGACTAATGTTGCGTTCCTAACATTTCTCTTATTAAGGTCTGATCTGACGCACCTGTTTTTTCTAGTATTTGAAAAATGAGACCTTGTTGCATTTATTTGCACTCATGTAATGTGTTTCAAAAGGCAAATTTCTACGGCCGTACTGAGGCCAACGTCTTTTGTCAACGGTTATCTTTGTGTTTTTATTAGCAATGGACCTGGAATCACGAGTAGGAAGCATGGCTGCAACTACCAATTAGTTTTTAATCAATGGAATAATCGAGAAGCGCATTATTATTTTGATTATTCTCCTTTTTTTTGGTAAAAAAATCACATTTATTAAAAAAATTATCGATTAGTTTGATAAACTGTTGCACCCATAGGAGACATCACTCTTGTAGGCTGTTAGTCATGATACCATAACAAATGGCTAGTGACATCATCATAGACAGTTGTACAGTACATAAAACTGAAATGTAATGGCATGTGCAGCAGGATGATATTTACACAGTTATATCTGAAATGTGTGTGTGTGTGTGTGTGTGTGTGTGTGTGTGTGTGTGTGTGTGTGTGTGTGTGTGTGTGTGTGTGTGTGTGTGTGTGTGTGTGTGTGTGTGTGTGTGTGTGTGTGTGTGTGTGTGTGTGTGTGTGTGTGTGTGCGAGATTGGTCTCAAACCACAGACGCCACAGTCTGGCAAACAACTGAAAAGTGTTCATGCCTCGTAACGTAACGTAAACGCAATGAGGTAACATTTACAAATGATCTGAAAGTGATCAGGCTTGATATAGCCATTACTGATCAAAGTTTCAATATTCTTATGCCTTGACCAGATCCCTAGTTACACATTGGAAGTCCTCCAACGCAGGGCCTAAAACAAACAATGAACGCCTATACGTTTAAACTAGAGCCAGACCGATGCCAGATTCTTGGGTCCGATGCGAGTGAGTGATGAGTCCTAGACCACCGATTGCCGATGTTTTGACCAATATTTTGTGGGGGGAAAAGTGCAAGTAAATATAAAACACACACATAAACTGAACATGGTTTAACCACTTAAGCCCTATTCAAAATGTTTAGAAGATAGCCAAAGCTACAAGCTCACAGCTCGTTGCCAATATATCGGCCAAACGTATATATCGGTCGGGCTCTAGTTTAACCAGTTCCGTGCCAAACCGTGTGCAAATGGAAATGCAGTTGGACAGGTTCTTAGAAGTGTTGTATGGTCTCATGGGAAAAGTGTTTCTCTTTAGTCCATCGTGCCCCAACTAACCACCCTGTCAGTGTCCACAGCGTAACAGTTCAAATCTGCACTAACGGTCTATGCATTGTATATTCATGTATCTATTTTCATATCTGAAATAAACTGTATTTACATAAGAGCTGTCTAGTCTAGCATAGTACCTGTACTGTACATAATAGTATACGTGTGTGTTACTATGTTCCTATATGTTTTGAACACTACTACATCAGTGCTTTTCTGGATAAGGGCCCACTTGAAAACCTTGAAAGTGTTCGCGGCCCACTCATCTAACCACTTAACAAGTGGTCAAGGTCAGATGGGTGGGCCACATGCATTTTCATTGCATGTTTATTGTAATGATCAATCAATCGATTGTGTTTCGGCTTGGATCAATGTAAATGAACGTAGCATACTTTAAGTCCCTATGTATCGGTATTACAACTCTCGATTTTTAACAAAAAAATACCATTACATTTTTTATTTTGTCATTAGAATCTTCGTTTCTTGCCAAGTAGTTGGGATCCCATTTGCAATATCCTCACAGCCCACCAGTGGGCCCTGGCCCACAGGTTGAGAACCACTGGACTACATTATGCATTTCATACTGGTTACATACAGTATGCATTGGTGTGTGTGTGCATGTTTGTAATGTATATGTTCAATACCTTCACAATACAACAGCAGTACACAAGCCTACGACTAGTAAAAAAAAAAAAAAACTCAAGATATCTGTCACCATTAGACTATTTTTGTCTCTAGATCAGTGGTTCTCAAAGTGGGGTCCTGGGACCCCCAGGGCCCTTAATGAGGTCCCCAGCTAATTATTGGTTGTCGAAACCAAATGGAGCCTTATTAAAGATCTGTAATGGGGGTCCGTGGCTAATGCATACCAACTAAACTAGTGGTCCTTGAAATGAAAAGGTCTGAAAATGCGCTCTAGATCTGTGCCGAGGACAGTTGCATTCTGTTTTCCTGTTGGGTCCTTCATGGGGATTTCATATAGTGTAACACTGCCATGGTATTTCTTCTGACCGGGCAGTCTGTAAGGGTGAAATACCAAGGACCAACACTAGAGGGTAACATCTGCCACTGCAGGACTGTAAGAGGGGCTCTCACAGTCCTGTACCAGAGTTCATTTCCAAAATCTGCAATGCAATTTAATAAACAAAAAAAAGGCACAAAACTAAACAAATCAAGGAAAATAATAAATATAGTGCCCTTCAAGTACCCTCCCTTTCGCCATGGCTTTGGCTTGCTGTGTGTGAGAGCGTGTGTGTATGGTGATCAGTCTAAGATCTCTGGTAGTGTAGCATTTCGGAGACGCCACTGTTGGGAGTGTGCATTTGTACAGTCTCTCATACTGGGTGCCTTACTGTCCTCATCACTCGCCTTGTCCAGACACTGGTTAGTGATGACGTGGATCAGGGACAGCTTTTCAGGATCGTAGTCCCACATCTGGTTGCCTTTGAGGAGGTGACACTTGATCATCATGACGGGCCCGTCTCGTTTGGCCACATCCAGACACAGGGTGTCTATCCTTATCTCCTTGTTGGCTGTGTAGGAGAACACCTGGTTGCCTCCTCGGCCGTGGCAATTGATGAGGCCTACTTTCTCGTTCGCCTTGCGGGCCATGTCGTCCAGACACTGACCGGTCTCAATGTTAAGGATCTCTCCAAAGGAGTAGTAGTGTCTGGGGATCGGGGATTCTGGGTAGACATTATCTAGGTACCAGCTGAATGGTTTACACTGGAGCTTCTGTCTCAGTGCCAAACGAGAAGTGATGTTGCCGTAATCTACCGTGGCTACGTCCGGAGTGATAATGTAGAAGAACTTTTTGAACTCATCCATCCAGACCTCCACCAGGCGGCGAGTGTTCTTGTGGATGATCTCTGACTGTCCTCCAGGGAACGTGTAGGGCGTGGCCTTCCTGAACACGTGACCGACGTGAGAGCACGCTGCGGTCTCCAACGTTCCACCGCACTGCCAAATCCGAAAGGAGATCTCCAAGTTCTCTCCTCCCCATATGTCCATGCCTTCGTCATACGTGCCAATCTCCTGGAAATAATCTCTGTCTATGGAGAACAAGCCACCAGCCATGGTAGGAGTCTGAAAGGGCAGCGTGAGGTCTCCTTTGCGGCGCTCTATCTCTTTCTTAGATACAGAGTGCCAGTTGAAGACGAGCTTCCAGCTGAAGCCCCCGAGCATTATGCCTGAGCCAGAAGTATACGCAAACGTTTCATCACTGATCACGTCGATGATAGGGCACATCACAGTCTTCTTGTTTAGCCTGATGCGGGCTAGCAGAGGTTCTAGCCACCCTGTTGTGCATTCACAATGAGCATCCAGAAAGGTGATCACCTGTCCAGTGGAGACAGATGCTCCTTTGAGGCGTGCACGTATGAGCCCAGACCTCTGCTTCATCCTCACCACTCTCACCGGGACCTCCAGCTTGCTCACGTACTTGTCCAACGGACGCTCCAGGAAATCTCTCTCGCTGGCATCGTCCACCAGGATGATCTCCTCCAGCAGCCTGCGTGGCGAGCGGTCGATGACTGAGTGGACGGTACGCAGCAGCGTGCTCCACGCCTCGTTGTGGAACACAATCACCACGCTGGTGCGGGGAAGATCGTATGGATAGATCTTGTTCTTACACCCGTCCGGCCGGAAATCGGGCAGGGACCGGTTTAAAGCGATCATATCCGAGGCCATGAGGTTGAACTGGTTGATCTTGAACATCTCAATCATCTTCTCCTGGTCCTCCTTGGGTATAACCACCGGCTTGCCTCCCTCCCCAGGGCCCTGCAGCCTAACGCCTCGCAGTCTTCCCTCCTTGTTGAAGTAGAGCAGGACGAAGATGATGTCCAGCGTCACCCACAATAGAGCGGAGACTAGCACCATCTTAAAGTTGGCAAGCTTCCGCATCTGAAACATGAACCCAGGGATGAGCTGGTGTTGGACAAATGATCTGAAAGTGATGAGGCTTGATATAGCCATTACTAGAGGAGCGATGTCTTTTGTCAAAACGAGATATCGCAGTAGGGATCCATTGAAATGCTGCTGTGAATATGGGGTTCTAGCATGGATGAGAGAAGTCCTCAGTTTTCATCAACACGATTTCTGCCTGCACTATTTAAAGTTGAGATTGTACCATTCAGAAGATTGCCTGTCTATGGGTCTGTCTGTGGCAGGTGCGCAGATATGCACATGGAATAAACATGCGTGACGTCAGTGCAAAATCGTCATATGATGTGCCCATAAATGGACTAGACATGCCCGAAGTCAGCACAAATTGGAAAATAAACTCAAAAACTCAACTCAATAAACAACTAAAACAACTATGAAATAAAATAAAAACTAAAACAGCCATCAAATCAAACTGATGGAAGGTAAAACAAAAAAGTCTTATAAGCTTAAGTATTTAGTTATCACTGATATCTTTCATATCTCTATGGCACGAGAGCTGTGGGTCAAGACCACCATTTGGCTGATGGTTTTCATATTCTTGAAGTCAAGAATATGAATGTCAACACAGTGAGCCACCAGGCTTGCTATTTCACCACAATGTGTATAGGCCTTTAACCACTTGAACCCCAGCATCCATATTCTGGGGGGAACATTAGCCAGAAATAGACGATCTACAAGCTAACAACAATGCGTAATGCGTTGTGAGCTTGTAGATTGGCTATTTTTGGCAAAGAGATTTGGTATAGACCGGTCCAATTACAGAGCCAACTCAGCAGGAGGGGCAAGCTCCAAAACCGACATCAGCATGCCGCCTGAAAACAAAAAACACCTTAACTCAAATAAAGGACAAATAAAATGCCTCAATGAACTTTAATGTTACATAAATTATCTAAGTACATTGGACATATGTATTATTGGCAAGATTGATACAGTAGTTTCATAAGTTATATGCAAAGTTGGCATTTTATTTCAAACATGTAATCGTAGTGCATCATACATTAATAGTTTATTCAGAGCTGTACTGTAGAAATGGCATTGTAACAATCAAAGGTGGACATAACTTTGCAGTTGAACATAATCGTTTGAACAATCATTTTCTTCTACGTTATGCCATGTTAACCACTTAAACCCTAGCATCCCTGGGAACATTTGCAGAAAATGTCAAATCTATAAACTCAAAATGCATTGCAACCGCAATGCGTTTGTGAGTTTAATTTGTAGATCTACTATTTTCGGCACAGATATTTGCTAATTATTAGTTTACCATCCATCTAAATTCTACACGGTTAAGTATTTCTTTCTCTGTGTCAGTGGTTTGTTAATCTCTCAAGAACAGATTCTGCTCTGCGTTGGAATCTGTCGTGAAGGTTCGTCATAACGTGTACACACTGGGCTACAAGTGGGCGTGCCTTCAGATCAGGAAGCAGGCCGCGCTTTACCCAATCAAATGTAGTGGGCGGGAATTACGTGTCCGCCGATCATTCCCCACTCGAAACACCAACCGAAACTAATTTAACAATAGCGCCCGCGGAGCAGACAAAACCACGAAAAGATATTTACATTTTAACTTGCTCTTTTATCATAGAAACAAGTGGGCTTATAACCAAAACGATCCATGTTCTCTGGGAGAAGTGGTGTTAGTGTTCCGTGTAGAAATATTGTTAGTGGGAATGAAAACATAGTCGCACCACCGGAAGTGAAACGCTGAAGGCAGACCAAAACCCCGGTTTCCTTGCGCACGGGTGCTACGTCGTCATTGTCCCAGAGCCAAGTGAGATAGTACAAACAGCAGAGGGCGCTGTTTATCCTTCTCATTTGGTTCTGGGTTCCCAGATTGGTGGTTTGTAAACATATGGTTTGGGATTAACCCATTTAACCTGTCGATTCTACAAATGCCTTCTACAGTAAATCAGTATTTCTCACACTTCTTTTGTGCCAAGGACCTCGAAACACTTTCAAGATTTTTCAGAAATGTTCAAAAATAGCAGATATACAAGCTTCGTGCCGCGCTGTGAGCTTGTATATCTGCTATTTTTGAATAGCCAACCCTAAAATCCAAAATGACACAGATGCTTTCCCGGTTTCAATGGACCACCATTAGGCCCATTAAATGTGCCTAATGGTGGTCCATTGAAACCGGGAAAGCATCTGTGTAGATAACATTTTTATCTATCTAAACTACAAGCAGGGGTGTAGTGGAGGGGGAGCGCAGCACTAAAACAAATAGGATTAATTAACCGATTGATCCCTAGCATCTATATTCTGTCTGTAACATTAGCCAAAAATAGCAGATCTAAGCTCACAACGCGTTTTTGGCAAAGAGATTTGGTGTAGTAGGTAAAAAGCAGTGTAGATGTGCTCCCCTACTTCTAAAAGTAGTTATTAAGGTCATCAGCTGATGCTAGGTTACACCATGTGTGCGTGCATGCGTGCGTGAGTGCAAGAGAGATAGAGAGAGTGAAATGACAGTGCATTTGCCACGGGGCGACTGTGTTTTGGGCCGTTTTGGTATTCCCTTTCCCTACTGTATGCCTGCATGCACTCAATCCATTCACACACTGTCTGTTATTTTGTAGCCTATAATAATACTCTATGCATATTATTCCTTGCATTTTAGAGATTGTGTTAATGTAATTTTGTTGATACACATGCATTTATTTTTGGAAATGAGACCAAGGTATTTTTTGGAAGTGTTATTTGGGATGGTATATCAATATCACAGATATACTGTATTTCATGTACCCCTAGATCGATCTATGTACCCCTGGGGTATATGATTGGAGACCCCATCTGAAAAAGATTTTGTGCCAGGGATTTGTGTTGTTTCAAATATATTTTTTCCCCCCCCACATTTTGTCACAATGTTTTGAAAATAGCAAATAACTAGATTGGCTATTTTCAAATAGCCAATATAGTGTTAAACTGTTTAAACTGATTTTGATGCTATATCAACACATTTTGCTAGGCACCCCAGCAGCCAGCAGGGACCCTGGAGGGTCCCCGGACCCCTGACTAGAGAACCATTGTCCCAATGTTCTTCTTGATGTAGCTATTTTACTCCTGACCGCCAGGGGACAGTAATGTGCTGAGAAAGCTGTTTTAACACTACGGAAGCATCAAAGCTGTGTCCTTCACACAACAACAGCAGCAATGGCGTCTGCCACTAAAATCATTCAGAGGCTCCGAAACTTATTGTCCGGGGTAAGATATTATATTTACAAATCATAGACACACTTCAAACCTCAAGACTAGAGTTGTTTTGAATATATATTTTTTATATATTAGCTTGTACAAGGGGGTATTTCAAACGGTCAAACCCAACACATGAGCTAAAGTAGCCTTGGATCAGTCAAGATACAAGACTGTCATATATTATATGACATGGATGAACTTCAACATTCGCCCCGTAGTCGTACATCTACATAAACGTTCAGATTTCAAATATAAAGAGCTACCCCCATGGCCACGGATGTTACAATTATGTACGTTCCCTCAGAAGTACCCGTATCTTCCGTATTATTCAATAAAAAGCATTTTAATCCGATAGGGGTCCATTTTCTCCATATGCTTTCAACTACGTGACCCTATTGGTTGGGAGGTGTATTGCACTCTTGATACATTATAACTCTATTAGAAAATGGCCACCGATCGGATTAAAATGCTTTTTTATTGAACAATACGGAAGATACGGATACTTCTGGGGCCCGTACAGAATTGTAACATCCGTGGCCATGGGGTAAGCACTTTATATTTGAAATGTGGACGTTTATGTAGGCCAAATAGGGAGAAAGTGCAAACACTATGTTGAAGTTCATCCATGACGGTCATGACAGATGACCGTCTTGGATCCATGGCTACATTGGATCAGTCTTGTATTAAAGGTAGGGTAAGTGATTTTCTTTGGTTAAAATAAGTGTTAAATAGCTCTATATTCTGATAGTACTCATTGCTATAGAGTGTTTGTTCAGTAAAAGGAGTCTCCTTGTCTCTCCAGCTCTTTATAAAACAGAAAATGCATTTTCGTTTCAGTTTCAGTTTCATTTCCAATTTTATCCAATCAGGATAGATTAGAGAACTCAATCAGGATATAGATTAAACAAGTGAAATTGGAAGTGATGACACTAAGAAATGAGCAGACAAAATTGGAACTGGAACACCATAAAAATGAAGCTTTAAAAATGGGTACTTTCTCCTGATTGGCTGAGATTTTGACACCTACCGGAAAATTTATTTTCTGTTTATTAAAGAGCTGGAGAGACGGGGAGACTCCTGTTACTGAACAAACACTCTATAGCAATGATTACTATCAGAATATAGTGCTTTAACCTTTTAACAAAATACTTTTTGTTTCAACCAAAAAATATCACTTACCTTACCTTTAAGGCTAGAGCTACAGTAAAGATACCATTAAGTTACACAGCTTACAGTCAAGACAGCTTATTTACTCTAATGTTGATTAACCTTTTGTTTTGACTTTAGTGGTACTAAACTTATTAATTACACGTCTTATATAATCCAATGATTTTCGGCCTTTACCATTTCAAGGACCACCAGTTTGATGCTATTTCTTTTTATTTAAATCTCTGGTGGGACCCCAATCTAGAATCAGTTGGTGTTAATTTAACTTGGAGAGTGTACAAATGGAACCAAATGCTTCCAGTTTCAGACCTGTAGGGTCCATTTAGTTCATAACTATAAATCATTTGGATGGGGACCCCCTGGAAGCCCCTCAAGGACCCCTGGGGGGGATCCCCAGAGCCCACTTTGAGAACCACTAATCTAATCCATCCTTTCGTCTTTCCTTTCAGCACGACCTTCAAGCGAAACTTCAGCTACGATACGGAGAGATACATAAGCGGTAAGAATACCTATTGTAGATTCTCAAGTCAGCCCTATTAATTTCAAGGATCAAGTTTGATAGTATTACACTCTTCTCTCTGTGAACCCCAGCATCTTTATTCTGAGGGGAGCATTCGCCAAAAATAGCTGATCTACAAGCTCACAAAGTGACGCGTTTTGAGCTTGTAGATCTGCTATTTTGGGCAAAGAGATTTGGTGTAGACTGAAAAAGAACGCACCATACCGGGCGCATATCAAACCGGGGGTCCATACAGTTTAATTCTATTTTCTTTAGCTAATAATATCTAGTCAGTGGGACTTATGGAACAAGTGTCCAGAGCTATAGTGATATAAATCACAACTGGTCTGACATTTGCATGACAAATTTTGGCTCATGAACACGTTTTTAACCAAGTTAACTGCAGAAATACAAACGTCCATGATTAGTGACATATTATTTATTGTCATCATTACAATTATTCAACTGCATGTAATTCATACATACAGTACAATGTAACCTTGCGTCGCCATCTTTCCACACTGCGGAAAGCCTGGTTTTCGTTCCGAACAGACTAGTGTGATCCGTTCTAGGCTACTACGCCTATTCCCTAATATCCGGTTGTACCGTTTGGGCACCGCAATGTTATTGCTCCTCGACATGAATGCCGAATCGAGTAGCCTTGTCTCACCAGTAGCAATTGTATTTGTACTGTATAGCACATTTCAACAACACAGCAATTCAATGTGCTTTACACAAAACATCAAGCAAAGGAGACACAATTATAAGTTAGTTAGAATAAAACGGTACACTCACATTTATAGTTATTCTTTTATTTTATTTCAGATCTAACCTGTTTATGGGTAGGCCCTAAAATGATGACGTCTCTGTGCCAAGGGAATCAATTTGAAAGAACACAGTCTATATCGAATTCCACTTTAGTTTCCGCCACCTGATGATATTCGCTAGTAGTAGATAGTAGACCGGATCAGAAATGTGCAAAATGAGTTGATCCCAGTCTACGTAGAATATATTGAACATCTCACAGATCCATGAAGTCACAACAACTAGGTTGATGCCAATTACTGTTCAGTAACTGTGTGTTGCACCAGGGGGCGCTGCGTAGCCAATTCTGATTTCCTTTGTGCTTGTTAAGGACCCAGCCAGCCAGCACCCCAACTGCCTATTTAATTAAAATGTAATGACATAGGCCTACTGTTTTTTTCCTTCTTTTTCATATTAGTTGAATTTCCAAATCAACTTAAACCTTACAGTTGACCAGGATCCCCCCAGGCTTTATACTTGGACCACTCCTTTTGTCCCTCTGCACCAAATCCCTTTGACGAAAATACTCGATCTACAAGCTCACACGTTGTAAGCTTGTAGGTCGGCTATTTGTGGACGAATGTTCTCCCTCAGAATAGGGGCGCAAGGGTTCGAGTGGTTGGAATGATGTGTTGCCCTGTCTTTTAAGGACCCAGCCAGCTCCCAAACTGCCCGTGGGGCCGAGCCACAAGTTTTCAGACAACTACTACTACACCAGAGACGGACGCAGGGAGGCTGTTCCTGCCACAGTGATCATGTCTGCACAGAAAGCCCTCCCTGCTGGAAGGTACTGTTCTGGAAGAACCACTTAACCCATTAAGACCTGAGGTCAATTCTACAAATGCCTTCGTTCTAATTCTAAATCAGTAGTTCTCACACTTTCAAGATTTTTTATAAATGTTCAAAAATAGCAGATGTACAAGCGCTGTGCACTTGTATATCTGCTATTTTTTAATAGCCAAAGTTAAAATCTAAAATGACACAGATGCTTTTCTGTTTTTTATGGGTTAAAGGGGTATTTCACTTTAGAAACATTTTAACGTCTACTCTGGCGTTTGTGTGCACCCCAGACAGTTTTTAAGTAGCTTGATTCAATATTTAGATTTAGATTGATATTCATTTGATCAGCCGCCCCTCCTAATGTATATACAGTAAGCGCGTTCAACTTCAAACTCCACGTTAACCACTTTAGACTAACTGAAAACACACGTCCCTGGTTCTAGTGACTGATATTGTTCTAATGCATGCTTTTTTTGGTCATTATGTTAATATTTTAGGTAATATTTAATGTTGCGTCAAGATATGTTTGTTAAAATAAGTGTTAAATAGCTCAATATTCCCATAGCAATCATTGCTAGAGAGTGTTTGTTACAAAAAACAAATACACAAGATCACTATACCTTCATAGAGCTGGTGTGAGGAGGGGAGGTGTGAATATTACGTGGCAATAAAGCAGCGTAATTTGTATTGGGAGCGAGGTTGATTTTCTACCGCGAATAAAGGTATCATCCAACCTGTATGAAAGAAGCATAAACTAACTATATACTGTAGGTTTGATGCAAAATACTCGCCGGCTTTTTTTGTATTGTTTATTCATCACCGCCCACGGTGTGTAAAGTATTTAAAGGGATAGTTTACCCCCAAAATGACTTTTCTATCGATTAGTCACCCCATTGAGACGGTCATTTTGGGGGTGAACTATCCCTTTAATACCTTATTTATACTTAGTTGCTTGTCGTCGGTAGGCCTGTCACAGTTATTAGATAATCGTCTAATCGCAATTATTTGAGATAATCACAATTATTTTGCAATATCGTTTCCATGTTGAAAAATGTTCAAACATTTTCGAATATTAAAAAAGCAGAAATAGCAGATCTACAAGCTTACAAGTATAAAAGTATAAAATGATTAAATATGTCAGTCATTTATTTGTATATTTAAGTTATTTGTCATAATAATCTGCCCTGTGCAATTTTTGATTACGTGGCCTAAAAGGCTAACTTTTTATTTATTACGTTCAAATGTTCAATGCCCAAAACACAATTCAATCGTTAATCGCAATTATTTGTATGACAATTAATCGTTAACTTAACTCTTTAACTGACTGAGTTGAAACATTTTGAGCGTTTTTACTAACCTTTGAAAAAATAATAGAATATTACGATCAACCCGGCGATCGCCTCAAAAGACGTAGGAGGGTCTCGGAGAATCTGTTGGGGAAAGCGTGCCGTTGGGATAATCCATTCCATAGTTATGGGCAGTTGAATGTGGCTTACTTTTGCCAAAAACAACAGAAAGCAGAGAAAATTATACCTTTTATAAATCCTATAACACTAAACGAAACCAGCTTCATATTGTTGTGATCACGTGATTTCTGGGTGGACTCTTCATCATCATCATAATCATTCACAGGCTGCGGAAAAGTGCCCTCTATCGTAAAGCCTTGGAAAAATTACGAGAAATCTCGTCATTGGCAGTCAATGAGTTAATTTTGTAATCGTGACAGCCCTACACGATGCGAGACACGATTCACAACGAAGAATAACTCAGACTTTGTGTTTTTCCACTTTTTTCACTTAGAATTAGAGTATATTTGTTTCATGTTATTATCTCTCTCTCTCTCTCTCTCTCAGTGAAGCTCCTGAAGTCCCAGCAAAGAGAGCAGTGACTCCTGGTTCTGTGTACATTGAACCAACGCTCTCCACGGACCAGCCGTACCTCTGAACAGCAATACCATCAAAGACAGACCTATTATAGTCAGCATAGTAGGTTTTGGTGTAATCTTGTATCATAAAATGTTAATAAAGTATGTTATGTGTAAAAATAAGAAATTGCATTCATTTGTAATGTATTTTCACTGTTTGCCCAGTCAGGTCAATTTTATGTGTAGCACCTTTAACCCATTAAGACCTGAGGCCGATTCTACAAATACCTTCTAAATCAGTAGTTCTCACACTCTCACACTCAAGATTTTAAAAAAAATGTTCAAAAATAGCAGATTCGTATATTGTATATCTGCTATTTTTGAATAGCCAACTTATAAAATCTAAAATGAGACGGATGCTTTCCCAGTTTTAATGGGTTAACCACAATCAATCCTGTGTCTATTGTATTTTGGTTCTGTCATTACAGGCGAAAATGTACAGACTTAAGTCAAAGTAAACTCAGTGTGCTTTGCATTAAAGTTTTGTGTCATGTAAACCAGTGGTACTCAAAATGGGGTCCAGGGGGTCCCCAGCTACATTTGCTTATTAGAATCAAGATCAGTTTAACCACACTGTATATACATTGGCTGTTTTCAAAAAATCTTGAAAAAATACAAGAATTGTGGAATGTTTTTGTAACATTGACAACCTGGTTCCTGGCAAAAAATATTTTCTGATGGGGGTCTGCAGAGAAATACATATTTATTTGGGGATTCTTAAAAGTTTAAGAACCACTGATGTAAACTCTGAAATGGATACTCAAACTATTCTGTCAGAACCACAGCATTTCAATCAAGTCAACAACATTTCTGCTGTATTGGTTGCTAGTTGCCATTAATGTTTTTTTTTTTTTTTGAAAATGGCTATATGATGATGTAATAAAAATACATGATATGATTAATTATCAGTTGATATGGGACAGTCAGGAACCGGGTATCAAAGTTTGACTTTCTGGATTTCAGCCAAGTACTGTAGACAAGTTAATTATTGATTGGGTTAAGAAAAAGAATCCCGGTATCTCAATTATTTCATGTCATTTTTGTGCTATGATATACGATATAATATTGAAATATTCTTTGTTTCATATCACAATCCAATGAACCTTGAATATGGGCTTCTACAGTATGTTTTATCAGTTGAGCTTCACAGCAGTTCTTATCATGTGGTTTGGGTTGGGACCCCCAGGGGTCCTTAAGGGGGTTCCATGGGGTCCCCAGATAAATGACTAGGAGTACTGCAAACTTTTATTATGGGTGGTGGTGAGTGATGATGATTCAGTTTGAAGTATTCCTCTAAACCAGCAACTCTTAATCTTACATTTCAAGGACCCCCAGTTTGGAATGCATTTAGGCCATGGAACCCCAGACGCTTACAGACCAGTAAGCGTCAATTTGGTTCCTAAGTATCAATCATTTAGCTGAGGACCCTCTGGAACCCAGTCAAGGAACCCTAGGGCCTAGGGGTCCCTGGACTTCCACTTTGAGAACCATGGCTGAACAAGCAGTGAGCTCTAAGAACAAGATGACACCAGGTATTATCAAACCACAAGTTGATTAAATACAGAGAATATTATAGTACTGGTCACCTCACCCAGGAGGAGGGGATATAGAAAAGATTAAGAATAAAAAGAAGCATGGTCACTGCTTTAGCAGGACACTGTTTGGCCAACATCTATACCTAGATGCAACTTTTGTTTTGTTATGTACTTATTCACATCATGTTACTTTATATTCTTTTCTATATATGTTATGAATCATATCTCCTCCTGGTCACGTAAGGTGTATCAATATATCTTAGGATTTGACAAGTACATGTATTGATTCGCTCTTGTCTACATAAGCATACAGATATGATCACTGTTTATCAGGACACTTTGCTCAATATTGATACCAAATGCAACTATTCTGTTGTGTACTTATTGTGGCTTGTCCAGCTGCTTTTTTGGGGAAAGAATGTAACAATATGCTTGATTTTTTTTTTTAACATAAATCTTCTCTTCTGGGGCACCAAACATTTCCACGGCCAAATACATATCAATTTGACATGAAAATGTTTGAGAACCACTCTCCACAGTATTTGTTTTTATGGTCAACAGTCCTTTAAGAAAACACACGTGTCATGTGTCACCAATCACTACAGGAGGTGGACATCATATTTCAAGGACAGTGCAGGGGTGATATCATGTTACCGTCTGGTCTCACCCACTGTAGAAACCGACTGATGTCCGTTTGAACCCAACATTACACATTACATATGATACAGAACACACGTGATACTTGTCATTGCGTCATCACACAACTTCACTTCAGTAAATAAAGTGCATTGACAGAACACTATCCTACGTCATATTAACGCGCCGGGCTGAGAACTGAGCATGGGACACCTTGGAGGATTTTATTATCTCCACATTCTTGTATTAATAACCTGTCTAAATGTCTGTGGTAAGACTAGTATCTATATTATGCATGGCTAGGTATTCATATGCTGCACGTCTTGGTGTTTGTTATGGTTGTTGACGATGCACGGGAGCAAAACGGTTACAATGTAACAGCAGTTGCAACTGCTGTTACATTGTAACCGTTTTGTCATCATGTCAAACTATTAAGTTCTATAACGTGTTTTTCTCAAATAATACATTGGTTTATTTCATTCCAATTGACTCAACTTCACGTGCCAGAGACTAGCTTTAAGAGCGTGCCTGAGTACTTATTATAACAACGTACACGAAAATATGAATGGACTTCAATGAATGAACACCGATGAAGGGAAGTGACAGTGACGCTATACAATCGTTCAAACTGTTATGCATGTTTCTCTGTCTCGCAATCAAATTAAATGAATGACCCTCTCTCTAAATGTGCTGAAGTGATATTTGTTTAATAAAACAAAAAGTGTTAAAAAGTTAAAGCTATAGCTTTAAGAGAGTATTTGCTACACTATTAGTAATGCTTGCTATGGGAATATACACCTTTAATTGAACTGGATGTGTCTTGCATGAAAATTAAATGTCTGTCTGTCTTGATCGATCAAGACTATCATAGATGTATTTGATCGACTTCTGACATTTGCAGATACGAAAGTAAAAGTCAGATTCGATAAAATACATCTGATAGTCTTGATCCAAGGTATGTATGTAGTATGTATGTATGTGTGTATGTGTGTCTGTCTGTCTGTCTGTCTGTCTCAGTTAGTTAGTTAGTTAGATAGATTTGGGGCTAATACATTTGTGTTTGTTTATTTTAAACTAGATGTTTTAGGGCACTCTCTGCCAGCTGACCGGCAGTCCCACTTCAGATGTGACAGTGGGCAGTTTGTCCCCGGGCTCAGGGTGTGTGATGGAGAACCTGACTGCCAGGATGCTTCTGATGAGCTCCACTGTTGTGAGTATGATACTGTCAACAATCTATCAATCTTATTGAATTGGCTGGGTGCCAAACACCAGCAGACCTGATTTCTGTAATCTCTGGATGAATTCTGGCCTTGCTGCCAGTCTTGCAGCTTAATTCTTTTTATTAGAATTCCCATCGGCAGTGACACAAACCTTGATGCTTCACATATGCACTTGGTATAGTTAGTAAAGGCTGATCCATGCTCATCAAGGGCTTGACAATATCAATATCATGATATACTAGATAAATATTGTATTTTGGATATCATAATATAGTAAAGGCTTCATTACAGTAAGGTGATGTAATTGTTTGAACTGCATGACTGTTCTAGCTGTTCTATTATTTGCATTTTCCCACTTAGATATTATATAGGCATTACTGGTGATTATTTTCAAAAGTCTTATTGTGTAAATATTTTCTGAGTGTTAACTTCCTGGTAGGATAGAAAACCCTGCAGTACAGGGTGTACAGTGTACAGTGTGTGCCGCTACAGTGCAAGTGATACATTAATGGTACAGGAGCTATATTTAATTTACAGACATGTCTAATTGGTCACACCGACTGGCGTGACCAATTGGCCAAGTGGCTTGACCAAGAGGCGCCTATAGACAGCTGTTGTGGTGCTGTTTCGGAGAACTCTGCTTTTGCCGTTCTCTTTATTGACAGATCTGATGAGTAGTGTAGTGGGCACAACTCCTATCGATCGATGTACAAACGGATGTTTAGCCCATTAAACCCTATATACTTAGTTGACTAGGGACCCCCAGGTCTCTATACTACATCCGACCGCTATGATTTCCCTCTAGCCTAATTGTATTTACATTAGGCTATGTTCACACTGCCAGCCCAAATATATTTTTTGTTCTGTCCAGATTCTGAACAGTAAAAAACATAAGCTGATTTTGAGACATCAGAATGGAACTACATTCCAAGGTTTGAAATTTGAACAATGGTAACAACACTGCAGAGCTCAACACCCTGATGCTAGGCGGGAGAGTGTGGAGGGCCACGATTCAGCATGTGTCTCAGTCTGGACACTTGGGCCTGATTTATATTTAGTCCTACGACGGTATCACTCACTGAAAATAGTTGATTTAAAAACGCATCTATTTCCGCTATCTTTGCAAAATTCACAATTTTGGCAATGTCTGAAATGAATACACACATCTGATCTGATCCCTTGCAAATAACAGTTTGATCAGTCAGTCCTAAAGATTGTATTCGAGAAACAGATAAGATTTGCCAGCAATCAGAACATATCATTTGTACTTTCACAGTACACACACACACACGCACACACGCACACACGCACACACCCACACACGCACACACGCACACACGCACACAAGCACACGGCTGTTGTAGAGATTGACAAAAGGAAAGAATATCCAAAGAATGAGCTCCCAATGTCTAATGTGCTTATTCCTGGCTTTTCGTTCAATGCATCTTCATCAGGCTAGTGGTTGTGGGGATTTAAAGCTGTGATATATTGTTAATTGCATCTTGGTCAGTAAAGGAGTAGTTCACCAAAAAAATGACTTATTTTCTATCAATTGCACACCCCACGAAGCCTTGAATTCATGATTTCTTTTGGTTTTGTCGCATTCCTAAACCAATAATTTGATTACCGGCGGAAAGATGCTAATGTAATCCGGTAGGAGACACAAAGTAGACTCTTTGTGTCTCCTACCGGAAATACACCGGGTCACCAAATTATAGGCTTAGGAATGCGACAAAAAACAAAACAAATCCATGCATTTTTTTGGGGGGTAAACTACTCCTTTAAAAGCTTCGCTACGCTCAAGACAAAACATTGCTCAACCTTAATAATAATATTAATAACATGAATGCCCGTCATAAATTTTAAAATAGAATTCCTTCGCAATGAAATGGAACACAGAATACAATAGACCATTTCACACTTGACAACTTAAATATTGTAAATGGGTCCATGTTGATTTCCTGTTGTGGTGTTTGTGGTGTGAACATCATAGCTGACAGGAAATTAACTTAGACCCAGAATGTTCCATAGCAACGCAGTTCCACTGACATGCTCTATATCAGTGATTCTCAAACTTTTAAACTTCAAGGACCCCCCATAACCCTGAGAGTTTACAAATGCAACCAAATTGACCTGTAAGGGTCCACTTGTTTCCATTTGTACACTCTCAGAGTTACTAGATCTGTAAGGGTCCATTTGAACCCCCCCCCCCCCCCCCCCCAAGGAACTCAGAGGGTAATATTCAAATTTCCTTTTATAATGTGTATTTTTCTCTCTCAACCACTTAAGCCGATTTACAAGCTCACAACGTGTCGTATGCTTGTAGATCGTCAATTTTAAATATCTTCGAAAGTATCTGAAATTGTGAGATTTTTGGAGCAATTTCGAAACATTATGAATATTTTTGAAAGATTTCACCAATATTGATTTGCCCAAAATAGGGATGCCAGGTCGAAAGTGGATAATGTTTTGTGTCTTAATGTTTGTTTTATGTGAGAACTTTGAATTGCCTTGTTGTTGAAATGTGCTCTTCAAATAAACTTTTAAACAGGCTTAATTGTTTACTGTAAATAATGAGTTTAATACTGGCCTCAGAGATTAATTTCTTGGCTCACTCATTCTGCCATGTTAAAGAATGCCTTTGTATAAGTTTCATAATCTTATGTAACGTCATTTAGGATCACAATCCTGAATTCCGGAGTTATTTGTTTTCTACGGCCTGCTGTGCACATACTGTAACAAGCAGCATGTCCCAGTCCTGTCTGTTTTGTGATGTTTTTGGTTTAAATCCTGACTGGGAAAATCTGGTGAATAAGACATACCCTGTGTCCTTGAGCTCAGTGGCCTTGTTGTTAACACATTGACTATTTCAGATTTTTTTCATTGGTTTTTACATTGAACAAAAAAAAGTACTCAGGAGCCGAGATACAGAATTTTTTAGTTTTAAGTTAACAATGAAGTGGATAGGAGTCTAAATCTTCTAAAAATCATATCTCCTTGGTCTTTGGGTCAAAAATTTTTTAAATACCAAAAACGAGTTAACTCGATCTTGGCAATCAAGTGATGGATTCTAAAAACGAGTTAACTCGATCTTGGCAATCAATGTGTTCACCCTGAGGTCGACGTTTCGATCCCTGGCCGAGTCCTACCAAAGACTAGAAATGGGACCCAGTGCCTCCCTGCTTGGCACTCAGCATCCAGGGTTGGATTGAGGGTAAGGCCCCGTGACATTCTAGCGTCATATCCATGTTGATGTACTCGTACATGCTTGTTCCAGCCGTCTCACGCTTCAGAAACAGGAGACGGGCTCTCCTGTTTCTGCAGACATGTAGGCGTACAGTACCTTCATGGGTACAAAGTTCTCAGTCGTCATGACTGATTTCATTCACTTGGATTCCATAGAGTCCGGCATGTCTTTCAGTTGGCTTACTCTTGGCTTTCTCTATAGCAGGGGTTGTCAATGTTTTTCAGGCCAAGGACCCCTTAGCTGTGAGAGAGATGAATCAGGGACCCCCCACTACATATTGTATAAAGTTGTGTTGCAGATTACACTTTTTCATAGACTTGTTTGACAGTACTATCATTGTGTAGCGTTTCATGTTAATGTGTATTTTCAGACGGTTAACCACTTAAACCCTCAATACTTAGAAAACTTGTACTTGGGCTGCTCTTTTTCCCCCTACACCAAACCTCTTTGCCGAAAATAGCCAATCTACCAGCCCACAACGCCTTGCGCTGTGAGGTGTTGTGGGCTTATAGATCGGCTATTTTTGGCTAATGTTCCCCTCAGAAAAAAGGTTCCCATCACACAAACATTTGGTGGCCCCCCTGTAGTAACTCTGAGGACCCCCTAGGGGTCCCGGACCCCCTGTTGAAGACCCCCACTCTAAAGGATTATTTATATTTAGTGGGGCACCGATGTCGTGCAACGAAAATAGGCGATCTATAAGCTTGGCCTGTAGTGTACGCATCATTGATCTTTTGTGTGTGTGTGTGTGTGTGTGTGCGCATTCTTGGGGGGGGGGTGTAACTGTAAAAGCAGTGAGAAGGAACATGGGGGGGAGAGGTCTACTGTAGGAAGAAGAGGAGATGAGTTTAAGTACTGCATGTACCACTGGCTGCTGTTTATCTGCATTACTCCTCAGGCAGACGGTAACAACCAAACTTGGTTTCTTTTCCTGCCTTTATCTATAGTGGATATGGACAGAAAACGGGGAGAGAGAGATGGGGAGAGACATTCAGAAAAGTGTGTCGGAACGGGACTCGAACCTGTGATGTGCTGTTCCCGGAGGCCACAACCAAACCTTTTAACCCATTCAGACCTGAGGCCGATTCTACAAATGTCTTCTAATGTTTCTATATCAGTGGTGCTCAAACATTGTCATGTCAAGGACCCCCAAATTTATATGTATTTGGCCGCGGACCCCCATCTCAAAAGATTTTGTTCCAGGGACCCCCAGAAGCAAATTTGAGTAAAACAATTGCTTTAAAAAAATATATATATATATATGTATATTCAAAGATTTGCACACATTTTCACGACAGATCTACAAGCTCATAGCGCGGCACGAAGTGACATGCTGTTAGTTTAAATATCTGCTATTTTTGGATAGCCAACGCAAATGGTTTTTAATGAAGTTGGTTCTGGTCTTATTTTGTGTGAAGTGTGAATGTTTTTCTTGTGAGTATTTGAGAATCCCAGGCCTAAAGTATTACCACCACTAATAATGATAATAATTATGATGGTAAGAGCAGCAACAACTGTATTTTCACATTTAAGAGAAGATGGAACCCCCCCCCCCCCCTCCCACCCCATTGTTGCGGCCCTCGGCTTAGTGACATCATTTGGCCTTTGGGGAAAACAAATGAAGGAACCCTGCCCTACAATAATAATAAATATTAAAGTAATTATAATAGTAATTGCATTTTTAGTGGTAAAACTATCAATAGTTGAAAAGCATCTTCCATAAACCCCAATGGTCTCGGATATTTAATAAAAGTAAAGGTTAAATAAAGCCTCAATCTGTGATTTCTTCAACTGGTTGGCCATATGTAGAACAGGTTTTAGAACCATAAGACGAAAACATCATGATTTTACATATTGTGCTAATTGTTTAGGAAATGGATCGCTAGTATGGGGGCGTCTTTCACGCTGTTTCATAGACAACAGCACAGTTGTGGTTGGCTGCCACTCTGCCTTGCCACAGCAGCTAAGTTGAACTTTTCTCACCCTTGCCTCTGCTGTTTTGCTGGCTCCACCTCCTGCCACAGCAGGAAAGACATCATAGACCACTGGTTCTCAATATGGGTTCCGAGGACCGCCAGTGGTCCTTGAGGGAGTTCCAGGGGGACCCCAGATAAATGATTGATAGTTAGGAACCAAATGGACCATTATGGGTCCGTAACTAAGTGTAGAAATGGACCCATTTGTACATTCTCAGAGTGTGATAGATAGATAGATAATTTTATTTCTGTGTCCTGCACACCAAGTGCCCAACCCTCATGGGTTTATAAGACACCATTTTACGTTTACAACATGTTTTACAATATATTCAGGTAATACATTCAATTACATCTCAGAATTATACAGAGTGTTCTGTCTTCTCTCCCAAGCTTGACAAATAAAATCTGCCACAACAAAAGCTCCTTTAACAAAACATATCAAGTTTTTCATAATATGGAAAATGTGTTTGGCACAAATGGTCGAGGCCTTCATGGGAATTTGCGTCATGATCCAAGGAATCCAGGGAAAGCCACCATGAGGCCAATTTGAAAGCTTTCTCAGAATGTGGAAGCTGGTGTGAATTCAGCATAAATGCACATTGGAGGCAGAACTTAATATAAGAAGGCGTTGACAGCAGCTGTGTTTTCCTCCCCAGCTCGTCTGCGATGTAAGAAGGATGAGTTTCCCTGTCACAACCGCCGCTGCGTCTCGCCCCGCCTCCTCTGCGACGGAGTGGACCACTGCGGCGACGGCAGCGATGAGGCCTCCTGTCACAACTGCACCTCCTCCTCCTCCTCTTCGTTCTTCGTCTCCTGCGGACCCGACGGCGCCCCCTGCCTGCCCGGAGCCAAGCTGTGCGACGGGAGGCCGGACTGCCCCGACGGGCGAGACGAGGGCGGAGACTTGTGGTGTGCGGCGCACTCGACCGCGCCCCCACCCCAGACTCCGCCCCCCTCATGTTTGGCCTCCGAGTTCCGGTGTGGCGACGGCCAGTGTATCCCCAACTCCTGGAGATGTGACCACTCCTCTGACTGCTCTGATGGCAGCGATGAAGACGACTGTGGTGAGTTATCCAATATGGAAGAAAACAAACAAACAAATGTATGGCTTACTACGATGGCTCCACCTATTGAGACCTGTTTTCTGAAAAACTTATGTTGCTATATCAGTGGTGCTCAAACTTTTTCATGTCAAGGACCCCCAAAATGGTACGTATTTGGCCACGGACCCCCATCTCAAAATATTTTGTTCCAGGGACCCCCAGAAGCAACGATTTAAGATTTTTTTTGTATATATATTTTTTTTCTTCTTTTTTTTCAAATAATTGCAAAAAACAGCAGATCTACAAGCTCATAGCGCGGCACGAAGTGACGCGCTATGAGCTTGTAGATCTGCTATTTAAAAAATATATGTTATTATTATTATTATTATTTTAGCCTTTCGCTACTCACAACATGAAAGGAAAGGGTTACACAAGTCCTGTGTCTTCTGCAATTCTACTGCAGCAGGGCCTGCTGTTATGTTTAGTTTTTTTGTGGTGCTATGCTATCAGCAATCATGGCGCCGCATAGACTCTGTGGGTTATAATGCTGCGTTCACTTTACACCAGCAGCGACAAAGCCACAGGCTGCAAGCCATATTTTTGGAAATCTCTACGGGAAAAATTAATGAAATTTCTATCTGTGGCACCACAAAATCACGCTAACACTTTTCGGTTTTCAGTCAAATGTAACTATTAGCTTCCCATATCCACCACACCCACAATTATTTTGTCTCACATCAAAAACAAAATGTCTTTAGAAGAAATAATTGATTGTTGTTTGATCTGTGAGGCAGCAGAGGGCAGTAGAGGGCTGCTGACAATGTATGTGCATTGTGCAGTGGCTTCACAAGTACATTTTCTCATGACCATTAACCATCTGCTGGGAGAGGCTTTTATCCAAAGTGGTGTCCAGTACCTTGAGAGCATGCAATTTTAATACGAGTCGGAGTGGCCCTGGAACACATGGCGCTGGAGGTGTTTGTGTCATTAAGCCATTTAGACCTGTTACACCTATACGTTGTTATACCTTTTCAAGCAGGGAACGCCTCTGTGACATTTCAGTTGTTGCTATATATCGCTGTCATCTCCATATTCTAACTTTTTTTTTTGTTTGTAAATTAACACCCTACTTGATCATACTACAGCAAAAAAGCATCAAAAGTAGCAGATCCATAAGCTCGCGACGCGTTTTGAGCTTGTAGATCTGCTACTTTTGAATTTAAAGTAACAGTTTTGGAGGTTATCCCCCCAACAGAGACGATGTATAGCAACATAGGTTTTTCAGAAAATGTAAGAATGTACGATTTTAGAAGGCGTTTTTTAGAATCGGCTACAAAGGAATTGGAACCCTTAACCACTTGAACCCTAGCGTCCCTATTCGGCGGTGAACGTGGGGTACCCCGCTCAGCAGCAAAGAATATAGGGGTTAACTCTGGCTGAGATATTCTTAGATATTCTGTATGATATCATGTAGATTCTACATTGGCCGCTAGATAGATCATAAAGTCACCGCCATATTGGTCTGGTCAACTTGCCATAACTCCAGTACAAAACATGCCTGAGTCATGTGCAGTGCCTGGAGATGTAACTTTTACTGCTATCTACATAAGATATTTTGGTAATAAAACCCACATTTTTAACTCTCTCATTGCCGATGAAATAAAAAAATATGTTCATACTGTGCCAGCAATTTTTTTAAAGTAAAACAAAATAATAAGTTAAACAAGAAGTGAATGGAGCAGCAAATCTTTGGATCACGATATCTTGGGTTCTGAAAATTATTTTCCAAAAAATAAATATATATATATATATATATATATATATATATATATATATATATATTATTTTTTTTAAACTCGGGATAACTCGTTCTTGGCACTGAGGGCATTCAGAAAAAACTCGGGATAACTCGTTTTTGGCACTGAGAGAGTTAATATAACCTAATAAAAAGAATTTATAGTATTTTATTAACAAAAAAAAAGGAAAAGCATCCGTGTCATTTTTGATTTTAGCGTTTGCTATTTAAAAATGGCAGATCTACAAGCTCACAGCGCGTCACTTCGTTCCGTGCTGCGAGCTTGTACATCTGCTATTTTTGAACATCTTTGAAAGATCTAGAACTACTGATTTTAGAAGGCATTTGCAGAATCGGCCTCAGGCCTTAATGGGAATTATCAGGATTTGAATTGTGATTAGATCTGATTCCATAGACATACACGTATTAGGACGCACAGCTTGCCTCTGCAAATGTGGTGGGCGGCGCGTTGGCAAAATCGCTCCAATGAACAGCAGCGGCCAACGATGTATCTACTTGTATACAACTGCTGTAAGGTGTTGTTGCCATGTTACCTTTGAGCTACGCAGGAAATGGAACCCCTAACCAGTGGTGGAAAGTAACTAAGTACATTTACTCAAGTACTGTACTTAAGTGCAATTTTGAGGTATTTGCACTTTACTTGAGTATTTCCAATTTCCAATACTTTTACTTCTACTCCACTACATCTCAGAGGCAAACATTGTACTTTTACTCCACTACAATTACTTGAAAACTTTAGTTACTAGTTACTTTTCAGATATAAATTATGATATTATAAAACATACATTAACCACTTTAAGCCTATTTTATATCTAGGCTATTTGAAAATAGCCGATCTACAAGCTCACAACGCGTCGCGATGCGACGTGTTGTGAGCTTGTAGATCGGCTATTTTCAAATATTTTAGTACTTTTACTTTTGGTACTTGAAGTACATTTTGATGCCAATACTTTTGTACTTTTACTCAAGTAAAAACTCACGTCTTGTCCTGCACAATCACACTCGCATTGTAGTTGCTGTCGAATGGCAGTCTTATCGTGCTCTTGTTTCATGTTTGATAATCATTCACATGAGGTGTGCAAACACTAAAGAATACATTCAGCAGTGCCCATTGTAGTCAAGGGAAAGTGCGGGGCATTAGGTAACTGGATACCGCGTCGAACATTCTGTTCTCTGCTGTGCTGTAATCACTAGTTTTACTAATGTCTGGATTAATGTAGAATTAATTGACCAGATATGCTGTCTCATATGTTTTAATGGTGTCTGCATTAAACCACGTAACCACACCTGAACCCTAGCATTTTGGGCAGTATGGGCTCACAAAGTAACCACTGATACCCCAAACTACATAGTGCTGCTTTAATGAAGAATTAATACAAAAGGGTCCACTATTCTACGCTGGAGAATTTAGTTTTTTGGTCATATCTGCCATAGTCAATTGTCAGTTTACAAGCTTAAAGGCAAACACAAATGGAACTTTTATTCATATGTTCCAGTGTTCAATGCCAAATTAAAACAATTACATCATTAATCTAATTTATTTCATGTCAACTAAAATGTCATGATCGTGACAGTCCAATGCACATTGCAATGTGCTTTGACTTATTAATTATTAAAGACAGTGACACATTACGTCAGTTGTATTTGAACAAGGTTTAACTAGTGTTACACCTTGACGCCCTATTTAAGAAACGGGTGTGGAAAGGTGATGAAAGCAGCACCAAAGAAATGCCAAAGACGCTTCATAACAAAAGATGACGCATTAGCCGACAGTGGATTTAAATTCCATAGAATTTGTCTTTCTCTTGGCCAACTCTTGGCTTTCACTAAATGTTTATTTGTACTTGGATTTACAAGCTCACTTACAGATTTACACAGTGGTGGAAGAAGTACTCACATTTTGTGCTTAAGTAAAAGTACCAATACCACAATGTAGAAATACTCTGTTACAAATAAAATTCCGGTATTAAAAATTTACTTGAGTAAAAGTACAAAAGTATTGGCATCTAAATATAGTTAAAGTACCAAAAGTAAAAGTACTCGTAATGCAAAATGTCCCATTTTAGTCTAGATGGAAAGTGGGGTCCACACGCATAGGGTGAATGTTTTCCACGTCCTTGAAGTGTGTATTTTAAGATTCTGCCAGGTAGCAGGCTGAAATAATGTCCCATGGGGTTACTTTTTAACCCTTTATTACACATAATTCTGAACACACAAATGGAAGAAAAAGAAAAAACACAACTTTTGAAGGACACAACCAGAGACAAAATAAAAAAAATCCCATACAATTTGGACCCAAGGAATTAATGAAAGTGATATTATTAAGATTCAAGCACATCTTGACTCTATTAGGCTACAGGACAAAAACAGCACCAAAAAAACAGAGCCGAACTGATCACATATAAATACTTTCTCTTACTAACTGCATTTTCTTAATCCTTGAAGTGTGCTTTTTTTAAGATTCTGCGATGTACCAAACTGAGATAAGGTCCCACTGGTTCATTTTTAAGCCTATATGAACACTTATCCTACCCAAACCCAAAAGGGAAACATAGTCAATATTTGGAAGTATACAACATACAACACAATTTCCATACAATTTGGACTCAAAGAATTCATTCAAATTGGTTTTAAGATTCAAGCATATCTTGACTATATTTTAGGGCAAACATTTGTAAAAACTGAGCCAAGAATGTTCAGATTACATCTATATAACAGCGCGGCGTAAAAAAAATCAAGTGTTTTATAATAAAGCAATGCTAGATTGTAGAATGCATCAACCGTTTGGCTTTCTTTTCCTGGTACAGTAGGAATGCTTTTACTTTTATTGCTTTAACTAATATGACCATAGCAATCGTATCCTGTGAAATGTTTTGTCAGATCAGAACGAGTGTCTGGTGAACAATGGAGGCTGCTCCCATGTCTGCGTGGACCAGAAGCTGGGCTTTCTGTGTACCTGCCCCGGTGACATGCGCCTGATTGGGGACAGCCAGTGTGAAGGTGAGTGGCAGGCCATGCCTGGTCAGCTGTTACACACTTCAAACCTACTAGGTAATTGTCAAAGGTGTTGGAAATACAGTTTTTACATGGCCTACAAAGTGAGCTCTTGGGACGCAGAACACATGTCCTTGACTGCATGTTGTCACAATAGAACGATAGGATTGAACTAGCCCCGTCAGTGACCTACCGCTTCGCCATGGCTCTGAGACTCGGTGACATAGCATAGCATTGCCTTACAGAATAATTCTGTATGGAAATGCTATGGATTCAGGTTCAGGTATAGATTCACGAGGATCATGTTCAAATAATTTAAATACCTGTGTCCAGCGTCGGGGACCAGGGTTGACCCCATTTGGCAGGCTTTTGATTGATTGATTGAATGCTTTATTATCAGGATTGTTAAAGGAGTAGTTCCATAGATATAGAAACCTAGATAGCTCATTGGCCTCTGCAGTTCGTTGGAGTGACCTGTATCGCGGCCGGCATTTTAGAGAAGGCAAGCTGCCACTCAAAGTGACTGCTGGCCAATTGAGTACTCCACTGGTCATCAAATTATTGTCTTAGGAATGCGACAAAAACTAAATAAATCGCCATGAATTCAAGGCTTCATGGGGTGTAATTGATAGAAAATATGTAATTTCTTTGGGTGAACTACTCCTTTTAACAGTACAGGCAGTACAGTCAAAGGTTAAGCTAAAAGGATGGCACTAAATGCCCCTGGGGGGCTTGTTTCCATTGTGGTCCATTGTAGTCGTCTTTAAGTGAGCCAACCACTCTGTCGGTCAAACGAACTACACACCAGAAAACCGGCACTGCCCACGAACCACAAGACAACATGGGAAATTGATGCGTCTGATGCCTCAGCATGCGTTGGCTACTACAGCGCTTCTAATGCAGATGTGTGACCATATTCTAATGCAAATCAGTAAAAAACAAACAGCATTAACACTTTTTCCCTCCCCCAGAAAATGACCTTTGCCTTGACACTGACGTGTGCAGTCAGCTTTGTGTTGAAGTCAACGGCAGTCTCACCTGCGATTGCCACGAGGGCTACCAGCTGATCCCTAACACTGGGGAATGCAAGGTCAAAGGTGAGGAACTGAAGCACTTGACCTGTTACACCTACAAGTTAAATGGACTGCATTTATAATGGTAAATGGACTGCATTTATATAGTGCTTTTCTTCAAAGCTCTTTACAATGTATTTCACATTCACCCATTCACACACACATTCACTCACCAATGGCAGAGGAAAGCATGCAAGGCACCAACCTGCCTTTTCCCCCTCTTTTAATAATATTAAAAGATTAAAAGATATATAAAATAATTAATAGATTTAGAAGGTGTTTTTAAAATTGGCCTTAGGTCTAAATGGGTTAAGGGGTCTTTCTCACACAACACATTAATGCCCATCTGTCTGTCCATCTGTTTGTCTGACTGTCTGTCTATTATGCTGATCGATTAGATTACCTGTGTGACGGATCGATTGGCAGCACATGATAATCACAACCCTAATTGTTGTGACAGTGTTCATGTATTAAATGTTGATAGGCTGTTGATATGTGAATATATCCATCCATACACTCCTTGTATATTGTACTCATTCATATATTAATTGCCGATATATTCATTCATATATTCACTGTTGATAGACTGTACATTTGCATTTATTGATAGATTGTACATATGGTTGAGAGACCGAGTGCAGATGTCTAGTGCCAGAATCTTGGCTCAATGAGAGTTAATTTTACTCTTACTGCTGTTGCTGCTTATGACACCTGCATTTCCCTCCGGGGATCAATACAGGTTTATCTTATCGTATCTCGCCCTTCTTGGGAACTGGCACAGCGGTGGCTACTATAAAACAGAATGGGACTCGCTTAATTGCAGTGTTGTGTTGAATCTCACAGTGTATACAGGAGCTGGTTGATAAGCTGTAGCTGACATCTCCCAGGTCCGGGTGAGACGCCGTCAGGACCAGCTGCCTTCCTGATGTTGTGTTAACTGGATAGCTTGTACATCTGCTTGTTTCACAGAAAGTGCAGAGGGAGTGGAAGGGTTAGGGCAGTGGTTTAGTGTTATGGATGCGCGGCTATAGGGCATAGCAGTGGCGGCCATTTTCTGGTTCCACTTCAAAATACTCAATGCATTTTTCCCATTGACATTTCCAAAAATATTTATATCAATTCATTTAAGCCTAGAATCAAGCCATCCAGGGTCCTGGTGAATCATGTACACGTACACCCTTTTTGACCAGTGGCACGCACGACGCACCCACCCGCGAGGTTGCGTGCCCGCTAAGCAGTGTAACTGAATGCCTTCCTGGGTGATTTGCATACATTTTATCGCTGTAGTAGCCTAGCATGCAGTTTTGTTGTTGGTATTTAAGGAAAACAATAGACGGCAGTTAATGGAACTTCACACCCCACCAGATTGTGCAACCCAACACCCGTCTCTCCAGCCAGGGTAATGGAGTTCATTACTGACTTACTGAACAGGTAGCTAGGATGAGAAACAATAATTAATTGGATAACATATCCAATGTGAGAGTGTGTGTGTTCAGTAGTGCTGCTTTTAGAAGTGGGGGAGCGTACATGCATGCGCATTCACGTGCACGCGCATTTTCGTGCACGTGCGCAACACGCATGGACACGCACACACTATAAAAACATGCAGATGTAATGCAGAAACATTGTGACAGCGCACCTTGACCAATATGAAAACATTACATTGCATAATTATGAATAGCATTAAAAATGTGAATAACATCAATAAATATGAATGACAAAACGTGTACATGTGAGCCTATATGCATGGCAATAAGTGCATGGCAAAGGGTGTATTTTTGACTAGCAAAAACCATTGTGTTTTGATTTGAATAGTTTGTAGTAGTTACTACTACAACTTATATAATTTATCTGACGCTTGCTCCAGTCTAATTGCCCACTCTACAATCATCAGCAGTACTGTAGATGAACGTCGGATAGTTTTTCTAGTGATTGACAAGGTTACAATATAGCAGGATATTATTGCATGTCTTCCATACACAGCCATGCATAACCGCATACAACGCTGCCTGGCCAGGAGTAGGTGCGTTGCTTTCCGGCCTGCCTACGACCGACATACCTCCTCCACGGAGGCACAAGGGGGCTATTGCCTCCTCCCATGCCCACCAGGGGAAGCTCCGTTCCGGGTAGTGGAGCTGGGCGGCCCCTGGTCCATGCCCGGGCGTAGGAGGGAACCACTTTGCGCATGTCAAAAGTTATATTCCGAATGAATGCTTTGGGTCATGTAAACGAGGAATACTTTTATTCAGGTTCCATGTAAACAGGTGAGTGGAACAGATTATGAATCTCTATTCGGAATGAGTTCATTCTGAATGAATACATTATGTCCATGTAACCGCAGCCATTGTAGATCAGCGCAAGCGAGTCCCTCACACAATGAAACGTTCATAAAGTAAATAGCCGACTCTCGCGTGTAATGAAGAGAATAAGAAGTTTGTTTACAGTTTCACCTCACGACCAAAGGCTAATAAAACTTGGAATGGATATTATATTGTTACGCCCCCGTCTAGGGGAAAAAGAGATGCAACATAAAGTGGGGGTGAAACCCGTTTTTATTTAGAACTTAATATATATTTACATAGACTTTAACACGTGTGTGCGGGCAGGGGTGATGGCCTCCATAAGATAAATCTGAGGGCGGAACACACACGCATTGCATGATGAACTATATGTAAACACGTCAGAGGCTTGACATGTTATGCCATATGCAAATAACTCGATCTGTGTTAGAAGGATGCATTCCAGATAAATGCATTCATCCCTACGTATGTGCAGAAACCGGTTTATTCGTTTCACGGTACAGTAAAGTGGAAAATTGCATGCGCATGCATGCATGCAACATGCAACGGCCACGTGCCATGTGAATGGCAACAACGTGCCGTACAGCACGTTACATTACATTTCTTGTACCAGGTAAAATGCTGCCTAGGGCACCAAATTCCTCAGGGCCAGCACTGAGTACAGCTGTAAAAACAAAAAAACATAGTGGACCCTATTGTAAAGTAGTCGGTCGGGTTTATCAAATGAATGCAGTTTTAACATAATTCAGCTATATATTAGTTAATATAGCGTCACAATCATTTTAACCACTTTAACCATATATTTTACACCTTGGCTATTAAAAAAATAGCAGATCTACAAGCTCATAGCGTGTAACTTCGTGCCTGGCACAAAATGTTTTGAGATGGGGGGTCCGCAGCCAAATACAATTCATTTTGGGGGTCCTTGACACAAAAAAGTTAGAGAACCACTGGTTTAAGTCAAGGAGCATGGTTTCATATATCGTAAATATGAACTTTGGCCTGGTCTGTAAACTGACCTCACCGTGAGGTCAGTTAACAGACCAGCGGAATCAACACAACACACTTCAAAATGAAACATGAAAAACACAAGATTTCAAAAATAAGGCCTAATATCTTGTAGGCCTAATATATGTATATGATTAGTGAACACTAGTTTTATCTTTTAGTCTATTTACAGGAAGTAGGTGTGTGTCACTCGCGTAACTGACGTTGCACCACGAATATATGCATGCATTCTACAGTAACAAAGTACTTGTGGCGGCCATAGCTGAGTGGTTAGTGAGCCCGCCTAGGGAACCAGAGGCCCTGGTTGCCCCAGGTTCGATTCCAGGCTATCCCAGCATATGTGCCGATGATATGAAATTTGTCCCTGAGCAAGACTCTTAAAGGAGAATTCCGGACAAATTAAGTGTTATCTTTCATGTCTCGTTACTCACCTAGCGACGTAAAAAGTGGCGTTCTTTTTTTCCATATATTCCCCTGTCGTCATTTTTTAAACACCCTCCGTTGTTATAATGGGAGCGCGAGGGTTAGTGAAGTTCGTCTATTATAACCGATGCAATGTTATTTTTTTCTCTACTACGATTCATTGTAGAGTCTCATGATAGTCAAACATGCGCTGAAAATTCCTGCGAGCCTGCCGTTAATGGCGAACGATTTAACACTGGATGCTTGTTTCTTTCCAGAACCTGGCAACTCGTGTTGCCAGATTCTGGAAACAAGCAACCAGTGTTAAATCGTTCGCCATTAACGGCAGGCTCGCAGGAATTTTCAGCGCATGTTTGACTATCATGAGACAATACAATGAATCGTAGTAGAGAAAAAAATAACATTGCATCGGTTATAATAGACGAACTTCACTAACCCTCGCGCTCCCATTATAACAACGGAGGGTGTTTAAAAAATGACGACAGGGGAATATATGGAAAAAAAGAACGCCACTTTTTACGTCGCTAGGTGAGTAACGAGACATGAAAGATAACACTTAATTTGTCCGGAATTCTCCTTTAACCCCAATTGCTCACAGGTTCTCATTGGAAACAAGACCGCAAGGACTTTCATGAACGACCTGTTAAAAGGAATTATCCTTATCCTTGTACTCCGTTACTTCCCATCTCTGACTATGAGCAGTGGTGGAAAAAGTACTACATTTTTTTACTTAAGTGAAAGTACCAATACTGCAATGTAGAAATACTCTGTTACAAGTAAAAGTCAGGAATTCAAAATTTACTTGAGTAAAAATGTACAACAGTATTGGTATAAAAATGCACTTAAAGTACCAAAAGTAAAAAGTACTTATGATGCAGAATGTCCCGCTTCACACATTTTCAAATGTATAAAAATCTTTAGAAAATAGGCGATCTACAAGCTCACACGAGACCGTCAGTAGGATAGATTATATAGCCCGAAGGGACAGTCGTGGGTTTTATTGGTTGTTGTTGGTTGTCAGGGCAATATCACAACCAATCGATGGACGGGCTCTGCCTGGGCCTTGTCTTTTTTTAAAGACACGCCCCCTTTCCAAGGGGTATAAATATGAACGTGAGTGCACGCCCCTTACTCCTCCCATTTAATGCCTTATAATGCCCTAACTCCTCCCTTTTTTTGCAGACTGTTTATAGGAGTGTGTTACACACACTCAAAAAGGTCTACCGCTGAAAAGTGAGTTTCAGAATAGTTTTTGCCGTAATCAGCGTTGCTTTTAGTTTTTCTATTATCCTACCTCTCAGATTCTACAAAAAAAGGCATTCCTTGAAAATGTTACAAAACAAAAACAAATTTCTAACTAAACTTCTAACTAAAACTACTTATGCACTCGGAAACCTAACTAAAATGTATCTAACATCAAACAAAACATTTATACAGTATTTCATAATGCTGGTTGGACGCACGTATGCACGTGATGTCATTAAAATAGCGTATACCCAGTTCAACTGGTTCAGCTGGTATGTGTGTTAAGCTTGGGCGGTATCTATTTTTACTGACATTTCAACAGGGTATTTAATTATGTGATGGCATTTGCGTTGAAAAAACAAATGTAAAAGCTGAGCTGCTGGTGATGATGGACGTCACGTTGTAGTATGTATACTATAAGCTATGACATTGTGTAGGCCTCAATGCTGTGTGTCTAAGGTTTGGCAGGTTTTGTCTAGGTTTAAACTTAATCTTACATAACCTAAAGAAGATATAGAAACGATAGAAACGTTTTAAATCAATGTTAAAAACCCTAATCGTCTCGGAAATTTCATAAAAGCAAAGGTTAAATGTAATGTGAATGTAGGTGAAGGTGAATCAGCCATAACTCGCTGTGCTAGCTTTACCAGCATCAGCATCAGGAGGAATGTAGACTTCCCAGGGCAGGTAGAATGACTTGCCCTGAATTAGTAGTTGAAAGACAGGTGGGGATATGCAAGATAATATAAGCATGATAAATAACCTGTTTGGTGAATGCATGTAGAAAATCAAGAATCAGATTTAGTCACTTTAAAAAAAAAAATGGATTTGTTTTTTTCTGACCACGAATGTAGCATATTGTTTAGACAGATTCTAGGGCCATTATTTACCTGGTATCATAGTTTCATTCAGGCAATTGTTCTCACTGCATCTCTACTTATTTGACTATTTACCCTGTCATTTGTTAACTAGAGTTCATGCTTTGCTTAATCTGACCTCACACTTGTGAATTGTATGCATAAAACAAGTACCGCCCAGTATATAAATCCAGGTTATCTGAAACATACACTACCTAAAAGAATCAACTCTCCATTTAGAAACAACTTTCAGTGTTAGCACACCATTTTGTTTGATTTGTCTTGACAAGGGAATGTACAGTTTGTTGGTCTTACCGTGAGGCAGGCAGCACTCTAGTGTAAGCAACTAGGAGCAGCAGAGAGTTAAAAAGCTATCCGGTGTATGTCATGTACTTTAGTGAGTAGGACCAATGCGTTTTTCTTTTTTAATTGCATTTTTATCCCACAATCTTGTAACCCATTTTTTTCACCCAGTGCCAATTGCCTAAGCATGTAATCCTGGGCGCTACTCTCCCTCTGCCAGCCTCGGGAGAGCCCCGAACTGAGCTCATGCTTCCTTCAATGCATGAGGAGTGAGCAGGCCGCTTCTTTTCAGGGGGAGTTTCCCCGGTAGGACGTAGAGCATGTTATTCCAACCAGTTCCTTTCCCCTCCATCAGGCGCCCCAGCTGACCAGGGGGAGGCAGTATATTAGAGACCATGATTACTGCATGTTTTTTTGTGAGGGTACTATGGGGAGGACATGCAGACTCCACACAGAAAGGCCCTTTCACCAACCCCACCTAGGGTATGGGCACTGATGACGCGGAGGAGAGAACACGCCCCAGCGACCAATGTGTTTTGACTAAAGTGTGTACTGTACATTGTTAGATTAGGATTAGGGAATGTACATGAAGAGAGCATAAATTATTTCCCCATCGTTTTAAATGATGGTATCATCACAGGCATACTGTACTGTTGGTACAGGTGCAGTGCTTATTGAATTAAGGTACAACCATTGTGTTCATCTGAAGGAGTGGAAGAGGAAGAGCTTTTCCCATGGTGTTGATGATGTTATTCAACACCATTTCACTGAATGCTACATCTTTTAATCACATACCGTGATCACATAACTATACAGTAGGGGTGTGCCGATTTTCACCAAACGATACGATACGATATTTGGCTCACGACTTCGATACGATTTCGATACGATACGCACTTTTTTTATTATGAAAAATATATGGGGGAGAAAAAAAGCAAATACAAACAAATAATTCTGTTTTTGCATTATTCAGATATGCGAACTTGTAGCTTTTCAGCTACAATAGCCGTTTTGAATCCAAATAGGGCAATAGTGTGACACCTGACCCGAAAAAAAAACATGTTGTCACCCTTTTCACCTCGGGGCTGTTTGCATGCCTGATTATTATTATTGTAAAAAAAAAACGATACATATCGTCACGAAAACGTATCGCGATATATCGCGGGACGATATATCGGCACACCCCTACTATACAGGCAGTAGAGCGCTGAAACGTAATGTTAAACATGAGCACTGGAAGGCTTTAACCACACGAACACTAGGGAGCCTATTCTGGGGTGAATATTCAGCAACAAATGGACAATCTTGTAGATCGGCCATTTTTGGAGAAGATATTCAGTCTAGAGTGAAAACACAAGTGGGCCTATTATAGAGCCCTGGGGAACTCCGTCAACTAAGTATATAATAGGGTTTAACCCATTTAGACCTGAGGCCAATTCTAAAAACTTTTAAATCCTATTTAAGTTTTCTGAGAAAAAGTAATATGTTGCTATATATCGTCTGTGTAAACTTCCAAAAATGTCCAAAAGTGTTACTTTTCAGGATTCAAATTCTAAAATAGAAAAAGTAGCAGATCTACAATCTCAAAACGAGCTTGTGGATCTGCTACTTTTGATGTTTTTGTGTGACGCTGTAGTATGATCAATTAGGGCATTAATTTACAAAAAAAACACAAAGTTAGAATATGGAGATAGGAGGTTTCTGCCCGACAACAGCAATATATATATATATAGCAACAATTAAAATGACACAGAGGCGTTCCCAGCTTGAAAGGTATAACAACGTGTAGGTCTGTCTAAATGAGTGGTAAGTGGTTAAAGCGGACGGGTAACAAATGTAGGGAAGTTAAAATGAGAGCAGTATGTTCATTTCTTCTGGTTTTAGTTAAAAGGCTCACAGCAGCATTCTATATGCATAAACACATTGTGGAATATTGCAGAGATTTCATTAGTGCCTGTGTGGAACTTGGAAAAGACACTGCGCTCAGTAGTTGCCAGCTGAGGGTGCCAGTTTACCGCCCTTAAACTAGATGCCAAGAGGTGACTCTACTGTGATGACTAGTGTTGGAAGGATGTTTGCTCCTCTGAGGATCCAGCCAGCCTCATTCACATGCCTGTTAACTGATTCTTACGTGAGCTGTTCTGTTCATTTGTGGTTCAGGTTCAAAATTGTGTGTTACAAAAAGAAGGGTTAACCACTTAAAACCTATACTTTGTTGTCTTCTTAATCTCCCAAGGGTCTGAACTTGGCCCCCTCCTTTTTCCCTCTAACCCTTTAAGACATGAGGCCGATTCTACAAATGCCTTATAAATAAGTAATTCTCACACTTTAATTTTTTTTCCAAAAATAGCACCTCACAGCGCAGCACGAAGTGATGCACTGTGAGCTTGTATATCTTCTATTTTTGAATAGCCAAAGCTAAAATCTAAAATTACACAGATTCTTTCCTGGTTTTAATGAGCTAAATAAGCTCACAACGCGTCACAATACGAGTTTGATACCCATTATGGCATGTCCAGAATAGGCGTGCTGAGGTGCACTGGGTAACATTTTTTAATTTGAAACTGGTTTACATCTCCTTTGTACCTTTGCTCTAGTGGTGGTATTTGTGTTATCGGAGCTCTTTAAGACCATTTTTCATCCAAGTCACATGTACAGTAGATTTTAGGACCATAGATAGGAAATCTGGATCAAGATAAATTATTTAATAATAATATGTGAGGTTACTTTCTATGTCTCCCCAACACTGTGAACGCGATATCTCAGGAACGCCTCGAGGGAATTGCATGACATTTGGCAAAAACGTCATGCAATTCAGTTCAAGGATGAACTGATTCAAAGTCAAAGATTCATGCAAACTGCAACTGGCAGGCACAGGTATACAACCGCAATGCAGTATTTCTAATTTGAATAATTGTCCCACAAACTGTTGTAATTGATAACTGGAAAGGAAGTGTGGTTGGCCCAAGTCCGCTTCGGGAGTCCACTGTGAGAAATGGTGTTAGAAATGCGATTCAAATTTGTTGTTTGTCAGAAAAGCCAACTACAGCTGAATGGTATATGGACTATCAAAAATCAGTTTGATGCCTTTTTTATCACATGGGTCCAGAGATCATGTCTGCCAATGTTTGTGAGATTTGGACAAAACCTGTAGGAGGAGGAGCAAAAGGTGTTTTGAATAAAATTCAAAATGGTGGAAAATCTTTTTATTTTTTTGTGGCCTATATGGGGAGTTGAGTCATCATCCAAGGAATCCAAGGAACATTTTGATTCTACGACCTATAGTTCAAGAGTTATAGACTAAAACGTGAATTGGGCTGTTATAGCGCCACCATGAGGGCGACTGGTGTAATATATTTTTTTCTGCATAGGCCACTGGACTGTGAACCACTCCGATAAAAAACGTAAAATACTTGAATGTGAGCTGTCCCCTATTCCCATTCATATCAATGGGAACATTTAATTCACTAATAAATTAATATAAATTCAATTATACGACATAATGACTTGTGTGTGTGTGTGTGTGTGTGTGTGTGTGTTGTGAAAACTGTGGGAGGAGTAGTGTGCCAAGTTTTGGGGATTTCTCTAGGTGAACAAACACAATAGTGTTGGCAACCAACACTAATAAAAGTAAATTTGATACGGTAAATCCATCCATATTGATTGTCTTTTGTATTGTGTGTTCCCAGGAGATGTGGCCCAGCTGGTTTTCAGCAGTTCTGTGGGTGTTGGGAGAATTAGCACCACTGGTTCAGAGTACAGAGACCTTGACTTGCACCTCAGGGACCCAGGGCCCATGGCTGCTCTGACTGGCAACCACCTCCGAGACCCAGGGCCCATGGCTGCTCTGACTGGCAACCCAACACTTTACTTGGCCCCGCGAGGACGAGGCTCTATTTATAGGTAAAGGAATACAGTTAGGACTAATGCTAATATGATCAACCTTATATCTGTCACACGTTTTGCCAGTGGTTTAAAGTAACTGTACTTTTGTACATTTTTAGTTATTTTTACTTTCTTCAGTATTTACAAATTTCAATACTTTTACTTCTACTCCACTACATCTAAAAAAGTATATGTATATATTGTACTTTTACCACTAAAATTATATGAAAACTTGCGTTACTAGTTACTTTGTAGATTTTGATTATTATTACAAACACAAACCACTTCAGCCCTGTATATATTTCGGCTATTTGAAAATAGCAGATCTACACGCGCAGTCGATAGCGCTGTCGCCTCACAGCTAGAAGGTCCTGGGTTCGATTCCCTCTGTGGGCGTGTTCTCATCAGTGCCCATACCCTAGGTGGGGTTGGCGAAAGGGCCTTTCTGTGTGGAGTTTGCATGTTCTCCTTGTATGAGCTCAGTTCGGGGCTCTCCCCAGGCTGGCAGAGGGAGAGTAGCGCCCAGGATTACAGCTTAGGCATTGGCACTGGGTGAAAAATGGGTTACAAAAATCGTGGGATAAAAATTATATTTAAAACAAAAAGAAAATAGCAGATCTACATGCTCACAATGCGTCGCGCATGTGAGCATGTAGATCTTGTGTAGATCGGCTATTTTCAAAATATTTTTTATACATTTTCATTTTCTTGTGAAATCGGACATTCTGCACAATGTGTACTTTTGGTACTTTAAGTATATTTTGATGCCAATACTTTTGTACTTTTACTCAAGTACATTTTGAATACAGGACTTGTACTACTTGTAACAGAATATATGTATATGTTTTTCAGCTTTTTACAGATTATGAAAGTACAGAATGTAAGCTTTCAAATGACATGTCATTCATTGAAATCTGAATCTTGCAATATTTGAAGAAGATATGCCCATTTTAAACTTGCTAACCCAGAATACCCAAATCAGAGAAAATAGCTTTTGGAAGAATTTCTCACTTCTCATGCCCTGGTAATGGGCGTTAACAATGGCTAATTTATTTAACCCCTAACCACTCCTCTCTAATCACCACCCCATGGTCACCTTTCAGTCAGATGAAGCAACACATAATTTTCACAAAATACTACCATACTACTCAAGAGCCTATATAGAGCAGTGGTGTAAGTGGTGCAGATTAATTTACAGCTCAAAACGTATCACGATGCAACATGTTGCAAGCTTTTTTCTCGTGCCTTGTGCTTTTGTGTCTCGTGTCTCGTGTGTCTCGTGCCTTGTGCTTTTGTTTCTCTAAATAGGTCAAAGCGTTTCCTCTTTCAATCTCTCAATCTGTTTCTCTGTCTCTATCTCTTACCAAATTAAATAAAGTACATCAAACCACATCAATATATGGGCCAAATTTAGCCACTCTGACGTGTTTTTTAGACTTCAAAATACCTGCCCATCCCTCCACGCATACACACACACACACACACACACACACACACACACACACACACACACACGACTGTGCTCTCCCTCATACTGACACATCCACATTCTTGCAGGTAAACTTGACTTGCCTGCACTATTTATGTCATATGGGTGACACATTAATGTCAAAATCAACATAAAATGTCTAGCCGCCAGAACAGCTTCACTGCGCCTTGTCTTAGATCTCTTGGCTTAGATCCCTTTGTCTCCCAATGTCTATTTCCCCTTGTATTGTAGTCCCCTGCCCTAGTGTAGTGGTCAGATTATACGGCTTTCTTGAGGAAGGTCGTGGGTTCGAATCCTACTCACGGTCGATGTCTGCAAGGGCATGCAGCAACGCCAAATCAAATGGGTTCAGAGCCAAGTCTCCTGTAGGAGGTGTGTCTGAAGCCTGTCCTGGACAGGAGTCTCCAGATTTTCAAACAGATCATTGTAGTCCCTTGTCACTCACTACTGACTCCTCCTACTGGTTAGGTCGTTAGGGAGGGAGGGTGTGGATGAACACGTGTCATCTCCAATACACGTGACGTGGCCACTGGCCAGTCCCTTCTTTTCACGGAGCCTCACCAGAAGGAATGCAACGTAAACCCTTCGGAAGAACACACTATTAAAATAGGTTCCCCTCCATGCTGAACAGGTGCCCTGACCAACCTGTACAGTTGCTAGTGCAGCGAGCGACAGAACAGGTGCCCTGACCAACCTGTAGAGTTGCTAGTGCAGCGATAGAGATAATCCTCTCTGCCTGATGCATTGTGGAGGATCTTGCGCTCTGCCTTACCCCTTATGCCTAAACTTTTTTGGCATTTTTTACTATTTTGAAAAACATTTTAAAATAGGCGATCTACATTGACGCGTTGCCGTTGTGAGCTTGTAGATCGGCTAGTTGAACGATTGTTTTTCAATAGTAAAAAATGCCTAGAACGTTTTGCCATAAGGGGTAAGGGCTCCTAGACCCCGCTGTGGTGGCTAGGACGTTTACCCCTGCACTACCCTGACAGGTGGACACCCCATGGAACACCGTTCCCTCATTTGCATATATTCCCTCATTTGCTGTTTTCACGATGTGGTGGAGAGAGCACTGTCTATACAGTGGTTCCCAAAATGTTTAGCCTGTGACCAAAAAGAGAAATTTGATGTCTCCCCGGGATCCAAACTAGTGAAATTAGCCGATCTACAAGCTCACAACGCATTTCTGCGAAACGCGTTGTGAGCTTGTAGATCGGCTATTTTCCCGACCCACTGTTTGGGAAACGGTGGCAGTCCTAAATGTCCCGTAGGTGTTCAGTTGGGTTGAGATCTGGTGACTGTGACGTGGCCATAGTATATCAATCACATCACATCATTTCAATACTAATCAAATCAAACCATTCAGTGACATCTTGTGCCAAGTGGATTGGGCCATTGTCATCCTGGAAGAGACCACTCCCATCAGAATAAAAATGGTTCTTCAATGGATAAGGTGACCACCCAGAATAAGTATGTGTTGAATTGCAAAGAACCGGAGACAAACCATGATAAGAAAATACCGAACTTGTGGAGAATGTGGTGAAGGACCATTATGACTTTATTCCACATCTCTGTGGTCCAGTGCCTCTTAACTCTCAAAATTCCATTAGCCTTTATTTGCAACCCTACTGTAATAACATCCTTCTCTATTCTCAACAGACTGTTCTTGCTGACACAGTCTGATCATATCCTGCATTAACATTCTCAGTCACCCGAGGAAGAGTTGCTCTTCTGTTTTCCCTTACATATTACACTCATTTCTCACTTCTGTAAATGCAGGTGTTACTTTAGTCCAGTGGTAACCAAGCTTTTCAAGGCCATGAGCACTTTTTATTCCAATGTTGAGCTGAGATCTACCACTACAATATGCAACAAACACCATAAGTAAGACATCATATTTACTTTTGCAATTTCTGACAGGATCAATCTATTTTACTGCCTGGTGCTGGCTGTAGTTTGGCAAGCACAGAGAACTTAAACTTGAATGCACATAACTGAACAGATGGAAAACTAAGAAGTTGTGACGTTGTGGTTGCTACATTTGTTGTTTGTTTGCCATGTCTATACAGCCCTGTACTTCCTTATCGTTGCCATAGCACGGTAGAGCTGTATTGAATGCGTCTAGACTGAGTTGTACGCCAACATCAAATATTTACTGTACTTACTGAAACAATGGGATAAAGCCTTGAAGTACTGAGCTATAACCACTTGAACCCTTTGATGACAATAGCTGATCTTCAAGTTCTACACGGGACACACGTATGTGAGCTTGTAAATCGTCTGTTGTCGGCGAATCGATTTGGTGTGCACTAGGGAAATACTAGCAGACCTAGTATAGAGCCCTGGGGGACCCCGGTCAACTACATTTATAGGGTTTAAGTGTTTTTAACTAAGGCTTTTTTTATATTACTATCAACAACCATTACCATTAACATCACATACCCATAAAGACTGTTTTGTGAGGTCAAAACTAGGCCTTTTTCCCCCCACTGTTTTTCTCTCCTGTTTTGTACCCTTTTGTAATGTTTATACTGTGTGCTTTTGTAATCTTGCTTGTTTTTTGTATGGGGACTACATTTAATGTAAGACATTTTGTATGTAATGTTCATCAACACGGGATCTCAAATAATTTGTTTAATTCTTGTCAGTGACAGTGACTTGGATAAGTGTTGTTCAAGCGCTCATATGACTCATGACTTTATATAGGAGCGTTTCCTGTAATTCTGCATTGGGCATGCATTTCACAAAGCTGTGTTGAGACAGGACACATATCACATATGAAGTGACAAGTGTTTGATGATATGGGTATGTAATTGCTTAACCGTTTAAATTCGGCTTTCTTCAGTAGACTCTACAAGAAAATAATGACTATAAAAAAGGACCGGTTTTGGACATGCAAGGTTTCCACCCGACGGTGACGATAAGTAAACTGCCTTGGGAGCTAATGGTCCCAGAGCCATATGTGGCCCATACTGTAGGTCAGGAGCCTATCTCCTGTTTCTGTTGCGTGAGGCATCGTGAGGCATCGTGAGGTATCTTGATGTACACCTTGATGTACATCTCCTGGACATGACACTAGTATGTCACAGGGACTTACCCCCAGTCCAACCCTTGATGCTGAGTGCAAAGCTGGGAAGCATTGGCTACCCTTTTTTAGTCTTTGGTATGTCTAGCAGCGACTAAGAGAAAGGCTACAAGCCATTTTCTAATAATTTTTATCCCTCGATTTTGTAACCCTTTTTTTCACCCGGTGCCAATTTGCTAAGTGATCCTGGGCACTACACTCCCCCCACCAGCCTAGGGAGGCCAGGGCCGAGCTCATGCCTCCTTCAATGCATGAGAGCCAACTGACCTTCTTGTCACCTGACAGGGGGGAGTTTCCCTGGTTGGACGTAGCGCGTGGAAGGAACACGTTATTCCAACCAGTTCCCTTCCCCTCCATCAGGCGCCCCGGCTGACCAGGGGGAGGCAGTATAGTGACCAGGATTACTACATGTTTTTGTGAGGTTATTAACTACCCTAGGAGACACGGGGAGAACATGCAAACTCCACACAGAGTAGGCCCTTTCGCCAACCCCACCTAGGGTATGGGCGCTGATGACGCGGAGGAGAAGACACGCCCCCAGCGCCCACAGCGTCCCCGGCGGGAATCGAACCCAGGACCTTCTAGCTGTGAGGCGACAGCGCTACCGACTGCGCCACCGTGCCCCTTCTACAAGCCATTTTCAAAAGAAGCCAGCGACAAATACAAACTGGTGCCCGACACATGTCTCTGTGTGACGACTTACAAAAGAAAGTTTAGCTGACTCCAATTTTCAATACTTTTACTTCTACTCCACTACATCTCAGAAGCAAATATTATACTTTTACTCCACTACAATTATTTGAAAACTTTAGTTACTCGTCAGTTTGTAGATTTTGATTATTATTACAAAACATACATTACCCACTTCAGCCCTATACATTTCGCCATTTGAAAATAGCCAATCTACAAGCTCACAATGCGTCATGATGCGACGCAGTGTGAGCTTGTAGATCAGATATTTTGAAAACTTTCTGCACAATGAGTACTTTTGTTCTTTAAGTATATTTTGATACCAATACTTTTGTTCTTTTACTCAAATACATTTTGAATTCCGGACTTTTACCTGTGGCAGTATTGATACTTTTACTTAAGTTAAACAATGTAAAAGTACTCTTTCCACCACTGCCTCTCGCCACACAATTCCTGCTATGGGTAGTGCATTCCTAACTTGAACTCTGCTGTCTTCCAGGGTGTCCATGGACAGGAAACCTCCGGTGCCGGTCCCGGTCCTGAAAAGTCCAGGCTCTGTGTCAGCTCTGGCTGTGGACTGGATCCACCAGCTTCTCTACTGGACCAACAGAGAGACTGGTTCTGTTAACGTGGGCCATCTGGACGGCTCGGCACAGCGGCTGCTCATCGGAGGCCTGGACAGACCCACAGCTGTGGCCGTGGAACCCCTGCTGGGGTAGGTATGAAACCCCTGCTCGGGGGGTATAGATGAATTCAGGTGTTCATCTTCTGGGGCAGTGGCACTCAAACATTTTCATGTCAAGGACCCCCAAATCTGTATGCATTTTGACCCACAGACCCCCATATGAAAAGATTGTGTGCAGGGGTCATCACCATGGCGGCTTGTGATGGACATTTTCATTAATATTTCATTTTTGCCACGGACATGCAAAATAATCATCTTACCAAAAACACAGTGGCCTAGCCCTAAATGTATACTAATGCACTCATAGGGTCTATTCCAATGTGCTGCACATTTTAAAACAATATGTCTGCATTAACTACTGAGCCACTGAGCCACACGACCAACAAATGAAATCCTAATTATTTTGGATAATAATAATTGAGTCTCATCAGTACAGACAGTGCTTCAAAAGGGCCACTTAGCTGCAAAGGTGAGTGCGTGCGTATTATACTGTACATCATATGGCTAATATAGAGATTGCTCAAGTTCTACCAGCTAAACTATTTGGTTTGGTTTGGTTTGGCAAGGTACGGTAGCTAGTGGATTCCATTAAGGTGATCAGGTATTCTCCGTTGATGAGAAATGCTTGCATGCACATGTAACAATGGAAAAAAGACGCACCCTACAAGCTACACTTGATTTGTTTTGATTTATTAGACATAATAATTACATGTTAAATGCTTAAGCAATATTACACGAGAGGGTGTGCTTTACCGTCATTATTGGCACGCCAGTGATGCGGTCAGGAACGAGGCGGAGCCGAGTTCCGCAAGCATCACTGAAGTGACAATAATGTAGGTAAAGCACACTCTCGAGTGTAATATTGCGATTATACAACAGTTACCAACAAAACACATCCAAATGTATTCATATTGTGGGGCAATTCATAATAAAAAATGTTTCGCTATTATCCGTTTCCCTGTAAAGAGAAGAGTTTATTTGACTGAGACATTAAATAGTCCCTGTAGCAGCGCTCTGAGTCACCGTCTCATCAACACAGCTGATTCCAGTAAGCTATATGCTCCATCGTACGACCGTGTCACGTGGCCAAAATAGCTGATCTACAAGCTGACAACGCGTCGCGATGGCGACGCGTTGTGAACTTGTAGATCGGCTATTTTCGCATACATAGTCCATTTTGGCATAGCTGTTTGTTCACCGGTGGTGGCGGTGGGTCAGGCTACTTACTGTCTGTTTGTTTTCCTACCGTGGGACAGTGTGACATCACAGCACAGCTGTGCCATATATGGTCTAATCAGGTGCGGACTGCAGTGCGGAGTGATTTATAATGTGATTAGGCCTGTGCTATCATGCTGGTTTGAAGCACGGCTAGATAGCTATTTCAACCAATCAGATTGCTTGGTCGGAACTACCTGTTGTATAATTCTCGTTAAATGCTTCTCACGGAAACGTCAAGGATAAAATGCCACTGGAACGACGAAACTTGAGAGACAAAAAGATGTGTACATGATGAGTGATTATTGAAGGGCATGCCAGGATTTTAATTGAATGCAGTGTCACAATAGTTTAATGTGAAGGCAGGCACCTAACTTTGATCAGACGTTTGCTAACTTTTAGGTTGGAGGAGGTCCTAGACCTAGAGCGTTACTATAGTTGTCAATTATTGAAATCCCAAACATGGAACATACTTAGACCATGCCACATTTAATACCTGTCTCAGGACTGCCACCTGCCATTATACAGTGGATAACTTCAGTCTCCAGGTATTCGAAAGTATAGCTACCACTTTAACCCTGACATCCCAATTTTGGGCATGCCATTATAGGCTAAAAAGATAAGAAAATTACTGATCTACAAGCTCACAACATGCTGTGTGACATGTGTTGTGATTGATTCATTTGGATAATAATAATCCAGCTTGTAGATCGGCTTCCCCCCCCAATTTTTTCTTTTTTAAATTTGATAAGTGGCTTGGTTTAAAATGTGTAGTGCTGTGGAATAGAGTAGACAATATGGCACATCAGGAGTCCATTATTATATATTTAGGGCTAGGCCTATGTGATTCTGGTAATATTACCTTTTTTTAAAGCACATTTTGCTATTTTCACAGAATTGAGGCAGCTATTAGCAATCATTTCCTTTAGCTGTCTTGTCTTCACCTGATGCAATTGTGTGGACAGGTACCATGTGCAATAGGCCTACTAACAATCTCTGTTCCTGTTCCTCATTTTGCTGGGGACCCCCTGGAAACCCCTTCAAGAACTACTGTAGTGCTCTGGAGTTTGACAATACAAAAGTTACTTAACCCATTAAAACCGGGAAAGCATCAGTGTCATTTTAGATTTTACCATTGGCTATTCAAGCAGATATACAAGCTCACAGCGCTGCAAGCTTGTACATTGCTATTAAAAGGCATTTGTAGAATCGGCCTCAGGTCTTAATGGAGTAAAGTCATGTGTTGAGATGTCTTGACCTCTCAGGCAGATCATGTCCATCTAATTGCAGGATGTATCACTGTGACACCTTAGCTGTGTCCCAATTCAGTGGCTGCATCCTCTGAAGGACACAGCCTACAAAGGCTGCATACTGTAGGTGAAAACTGCTCAGTGTATCATAGGCTCTTCATTACCATCTATCGAGTCTATCTATCTATAACTAATTGTTATTTTGACCAAATCTTTATCTTTATCTAAAATATTCTACGTTTTGGGTCTGAGAGGCTAATTCGAAAATGAAAAGGTCAAAAACCACTGCTCTATCCGCTTCTGTTACAAGCCTAGACATGGGGGCTGTGAGTAACGGCTGATCTGCCAATCTAAGGTTGCAGGGAGGGATGTAAAGGGGACAGAAGGGATATAGGCAGGTATGGTGTGGGAGACGACCGCACCAGAACCTGCAACACAATCACTTCAAGTTGTTAGAATCTTCATCACCACCGCACAATATGGCCGTTCCGTGATTTAAATGCAAACAACAATATTTTAAAATCAGTTCTTAATGCCACAGGTGGCCAGTGCAGTGAGGCCAGAACAGGGGTGATATGGTCACATTTTCTGGTTCTAGAAAATGCTATTCTACCAGGAATGACACCTGGTGTCCCTATTTTGGTCATGTCATTGTAGGCGGAAATTTGCTAATGTCAAAATTTGCAAATCTACAAGCTCACAACTCGTCACATGGTGACGCCATAGGGCCATAGGGCTTAACCACATGAACCGTAGCCTTTATAGCGTTCCTATTCTGGGCATATCATAATGGGTGAACATTTGACAAAAATAGACGATCTACAAGCTCTGAACCCTTCACGTTGTGTGAGCTTGTACATCGTCTATTTTCCCGCGAAGAGATTCTGTGCCAAGCACAGACTCCTGGGGGACCCCGTTCAACAAAATAAGGTTTAAGTGGTTAATCTGGGAGCATGAGGTAAGACAGTAAGAAGGCTTCACGCCACGATCTATTATGCATATGAGCTTGCCCCTATGTTTACTTGAGATATTTAACTGGTCCCTTGCAGAGCAGAAGGTCCCGGCATGTTTTACGTCAGTTGGGATTGTGCCTGTGCCTCAGAAACCCAACCCAAGCTGTCTGAGTGACTGCAGACCTGTTGCTTTGACATCTGGTATCATTAAAATGTTTGAATGCCTGGTAGAGTACGTAACATCTCTCCAGCGTACTAGAGCCTTATCAGTTTTCATATTGAACAAACAGTTCTGTTGATGATGCAGTTTCATTGTGCCTGTACTCTCTTTTAATTAGAGGCCTCTGACATCTATGCAAGAGGTCAACTTATTATAATATCCTACTTGGCCGATGGCCATTGGGAATGCATGGCCCTCCGGTTACACAATACCCATTGTACTCGTACCCGTTTTACCAGAGTACCAGAGCGGTATCCATTATCATATTACTTGGAGGTCAGAATATGATGTTGCATGATCTTGATCATCATATTTAGGGATCCATTGTGCATCGCTTCTGGGAAACCGCCGATCCGACTCACTTCCCACTTGGCACTGGACGGTTCACGAGATATGTCTGGGGAAACTCGAACGGACAGACAAACAAATAAGGGCAGACAACACCACTACTATACCAAAGAAAGCACACCAATGGTCTGGTACTGTATATCCAGTACCAGACAGTACAGTACCAGACAGTAGTACAGTGCAGTTTCATGGAGTGTCCTCATCTATGTAATAACTGTTGTTTGCCAACGTGTCAGCTGAGAGGACAGCTGGACAAAGTGGTGCGTACTGCATCAAGCGGAAGTATATAGGGGTAGATTACAAAAGAAAGCTAACAACCTTTTTTTTTCTTCTCAGAAGACATTAAAACCAGTACATCCTCGTTCCACAGATGTCTCTCCCATGTTAACACTCCAAACATAACACTGCATGCCACCTGACGGGTTAAATCATTGTGCAACGTGGCAGATGTTTTTAAAGCACTTTTAAAGAACAATATTTAATTCCAGCCGCTCCTTCCTTCCAGTCATACCTTGGCAGCAAGTATGTGTGACATGTTATGCAAAGTGTTCAGTAAACTGGGTGTGACATTTATTTTTGACCTCTAATTTGATGGTCAACAAGTGACAAGGATTGTACAATCATGGTTCTTCCAGGTGAGAAGCATTGCCAAAATTAGTGTGGGTCGAGTGACCAATGATTTTACCCACCGGGATATCTAGTGGGCGGTATTTGAAATAGTGACCCTGCTTTCAAAAGCCTAACCGTACTCAAATCTATTCCATAAGAGATGGTTTCTCTTTTAACCTTAGACACGTTCCCACTATTTACTGTAATTTTTCAAAATCACTGTTCTTCTCCTACTGTAGGCTTCTCTTCTGGACAGAGAGCGGCAGCTCTCCGAAGATCGAGAGAGCGAGCCTGGATGGTCAAGACAGGATGGCCCTGGTCACGGCCCTGATCCGTAACCCTGTCGCACTCTCTCTGGGTAGGCTCTGTCAATTCTTTATTTCTACATACTGTATTATTAAATGATAATAGCAAGGGTTCACTTCCATAAAATGGCCCATAGCACGGCATTATATGATGTATTTTAACACTCTCAGTAAAAACATTATAATAAGTTAAACAAGAAGTGAATGGAGCAGCAAATCTTCGGATCACGATATCTCAGGTTCTGAAAATTATTTTACAAAAAAAAGGAAAAAAAAGAATGTATATATATATATATATATATATGTTACAGGGAAAATGGCATTCCAGGGAAATTGAAAGGGGTACGCTTGTTTTCATGCCCCTCATGCAATTCTGTAGAATCAACGCTAGAGGGCAATGCAAGCCAGACATGAGCCCCACACCACACACGCACGCATGCACAAACCAGCACGCACACACGCATGCGCACACGCGCGCGTGTACACACACATACACACACACACACACACACACACACACACACACACACACACACTCCAGGGGGCGGGCCTGGTGGGCTATGTTAGTGCAGTGAGTGGCACTTGGGGCAAACGCAGTCCCCACACAACATCATTTACGATTCTGTGCCTATCGGTACATAACTCGGACGGCGCTTAAGTCGACTAGCAGACCATCGGCAGGTCGTCGCGGGCACTCGCGCCTGGAGGCGCTCGGGCGCGACTCCTCTGCCTCAAGGTCTGCTAAGTCGGAGCGCCTTCCGTCATGGTCGAAAACTATACTTTATCAGCGAAAAAAAAGTAGTCCGCGGTTGTTTGAAAAAGTAATGTCCCAAGCTGGAGTCAAACCCCGGCTCCCAGTGGTAGTGGGTGGGGAGTCCAATGATTATCGAAGTGCGCCACTGAGGCTTGTACTAGTGGTGCAAAGTAACAAAGTAGATTTACTCAAGTACAATTTTGAGGTATTCGTACTTTACTTGAGTATTTCTCTCATATTATCCATTTTATTTTCAGCGTTCCCCTAGCGTAGCTTCCTGGTTAGTATGTTGTTGTTCTGGTCGTCGTCCTCGCATCAAAGCCCCGCCTCGCAGCACCGCCCCGTGCCTATAAAACAAGCGCTCCCCTGTCAATTTCCCTGGAATGCCATTTTCCCTGTGACATATGTTTATATATATATTATTATTTTTTAAACTCGGGATAACTCGTTCTTGGCACTGAGAGAGTTAATAGACAGACTTAGAGTCTGTTTATGTGTGATTAATGTTGTGTTTTTGTCCTTCTAAGATGTGCCTCGGCAGCTGTTGTACTGGGCTGACGCTGGGACCCGGACCATCTCCAGAATCAGCCTGACGGGCCGACACAGGAAGACCGTGGTGGAGTCCAACGGCTACCTGGACCGACCCTCTGGACTGGCTGTGTTTGAGGTACTGTATGGACCATTTCAAACACAGTAGAACTTTATCATTGAACCCTAGCGTCCCCGTTCTGGGACGAACGTTAAGCGCAAAATAGCGTTGTGAGCTTGTAGGTCGGCAATTTTTGGTAAAAGGATTTGGTGTAGAAGTGGTTAATTTCCCTTGTAGAAAGGCTTGTTCCCCATCTGTGACCTCCTCTTTCGCTGTAGCTCCGGGACTCGTCATATAGCATTTCCATCCAGAAGAAGGGGTGCTGGGGCGAAACGGTATATTTCCCAACATCGTATAAAAAATGTAAAGGTAGTCAAAAGTTCCTACAGATGTATGTTGTAAAAACGTGATATTCCACTGTGGAAAAAACGTTTCTTTTTAAATTGGTGTTTTCCGCTGCTCATCGGGAACGTGCTTCCATGTTAAATTCTGGATGGCAACGGTATGTGACTTAGTCCTGAAGCTACAGCTAAAGAGGTCACAGATGGAGTTATGGTTTGTCTTCTGTCACTGTCACCAACTACTTCAAAAGAGTGAGTAACGCCCACGGGCACTACACCAGAGGGAGCTCCTCTGATCTCATTCTCCCCCAGATTTGGCACAAACATGGGGAGGAATTAATTCTACTATTATGCCACTAAAATGTGGAATGCCTTACCAACAGCCATCAAAAAGTGCGACTCCCTACCCTCCTTCAAAACCAGCATAAAAGCTTACAATTTACAACTAGACCTAGACAAGTCTTCTAGCTGGCCAAAAGAGATCACCCCCCACTGTTTTTCTGTAATTATACTTTAACTGATCGTCGTATTGATGATTTATTGTATAGTATTGTATGTCTAAGTCTTGATGAATTGAACCACAAGCCATCAGGGACTTTTGTGTTATCCTTTTAGCATTATTGTATAACTGTACCGCTGTACCTTAAACCGTTAATACAGTATTCAATCAATCAATCAAACAAACTCTTCCTTCCTGTCGCAGGGGTTTGTGTACTGGAGCGACGAGGCCACGGACTCCATCTGCAGCGCAGATAAACACAACGGCCGCCATCTTAGAGTCCTCTTGTCCCACGCCACTTCCCCAGTGGGTCTGGTCCTCATACACCCTGTGCTGCAGCCAAACGGTACTACTCAGCGCTGTTGGAGGGTTTTATAAAAAATAAATAAAAAAATTGTTCTTAATAATCAGGATTATGTGTATATGTTCACACTGGCAGCCCAAATCCAATTCTTGCCCAGATTGTTTTTTATCAAGTCTGAACAGTAAACAAATACATGGATTTGAACCACATTTCAAGGTACTTTGAAATGCGATTCAAATCTTAATTCTAAAGATGCTTCAATCGGGACACTGAAGCTTGATTTATACTTCATTGTATGTAGCTGGCGTAAATAGCCGATCTACAAACAACCTTGTAGATGAGCTATTTTCGGCAATGTCTGAATACACAAATTCTAATCCGACACAAATAACAAAAGTGTGGACAGTCAGTCCCAATGATCATATTTCAGAAATGAGCCTAATTGTATTCATAAATGTATAATTGTAGTGAAAGTGTGCTCTGCGTTCCTCAGGGCCAGCTGTTTCCGGAGACACCGTGGCACCATGTCAACATGAGTGCGTTCCTCACCTAGCCTCTGGAAGTCCCCGCGTCACGCTCAATGTCACATCAAAAAGCAGACAGAATGCACATGATGGTGAGTTCTCAAGCGGAATCATTCTCATGGCTGTAGCACGCGGCATGGCCTGACAATGCGTCAGATAATCCGTCCCCTCTACACCTACAGTTGGAGATAAAGGCTAAAATTAGATTTCCAAACCAGAAAAACAGCCTGCAGTGGCTGCTGAGAGGGTGTTGGTTGTACAAACTGGCAATGATGGATGTGTTCTGAAGGATTAATAATCTCTATTCATGCGAGGATAGCTACGTATGAGTTGGGGACAGTCCCTTCTCTGTCGCCAACTCTGTCTGTTTTGGCAGTCTACTCTGACTGTTTTGGCTGTGTACTCCATTAGGTATTTCTTTAATGAAAACCATGATAGGAAGTCTGAGGGACAGGAGAATGTCTGCTGTAATTGTTACCTTCTGAACCTGTCATATCGCTGTGACCGTGTCCTTGTTTTATGTGCTCCTTCACTAATGCTTCCCAGGCATATTTCTCTGCAACTTAGCAGTGTTGGTCGATGGCTTGTTTACCTGTTGAACCATAATCAATTGCTCTAAGTTGGAGGCTTGTCTGCACCTGTTCCTTTTTTTTCTCTTCCCGTATCTGCTCTGTATCTTACTGCTGTACTACCATTGGCAACTGAATTTTCCCCCACGGGATCAATAAAGGTATTTACTCATATTTACAATGTGATTATCTGTTCAGTTCAGATGAACTATAACACAGCTGCCCTGGGCATTTCAACCTTTGTGAACATCTGGTTTGTAACCCTGAACAGCTGTGGCTTATCGCTAGGGGTGCAACAGTTAATCAGAGTAATTCATTATAAAAAAGTATCGATATTTCATTCAAATCTATTTTCCAAAATTGCTGATCTCAACGCGTTCAGAGGCGGTGTAGATTTTTGCTGTTTTTGGTGACTGTTGTAGGACAAAATATAAAATATCGTTTAACCCATGGGTTTTCAACTGGTGGTCCGTGGACCACTGGTGGTCCGTGAAGGTATTGCATGTGGTCCTTGACCATGCATTTAGTAATGTAGGAAAGTGAAGATTTGTATTATATTTTATTTTATCGACCACTAGTTGAGAAACGGTATGATGTATGATGACGCATCAATGTTGTCAATTACTTGGAAGTCGGATGTCAAGAACTTCCACAGAAATGGGAGTTAGAATTTCAAGGGAAACTGTACCGGTTTTGGTTTACCTGGTTGAGTCATCATTAGTAGGAAATGTGCCCATATCAATTGCATGTGCTTGCTCATACATATGTTGCTATGAATCAGTTAACATGAGTTTAATATGGAAGGTTAAGAGAACAGAATAGGGGCAACCAACCATGGGAAAGGAATGGATCAATGGTTCTCAATCTTTTCTGAGCTCTGGACACTAGCATATCTCAGTTAAATAATGACGTTTGTTAAGGGCTTGATTTAATTCACCTTGAATTAACAAATTCAATTAAGGCCTTAACAGTCATTATTTAATTTCAAGCTTTTCCCCCCACACCACGCCCATATCCCCCCTCCCAACACAACAGTGGTCCCCAGGTTGATTCTCAGTCAGGGTGGTGGTCCCTGGTTCATAATCAGTTGAAAACCCATGGTTTAACCCATTAAGACCTGAGGCAGATTCTACAAATGCCTTCTAAATCAGTAGTTCTCACACTTTCAAGATTTTTTAAAAATAGCTGATGTACAAGCTCATAGCACGGCACAAAGTGAGCTTGTATATCTGATATTTTTGAATAGCCAAATCAAAAATCTAAAATGACACAGATGCTTTCCTGGTTTTAATGAGTGGTTAAAAAGACTAATCAATTACAACAAATATTTTTGCATTGATTTGTTTATATGTCAAAATAAATAAAATCAATGAAAATGTGCTTCTCAAGCCCTACTTTTCGCATGTGTGGTGATGAAGATTCTAACAACATGAAGTGATTGTGTTTCAGGTTCTGGTGCTGTCGTCTCCCACACCATACCTGCGTCATCGTTCTCTGATCCAATATTTGCTGGAGTCTTCTCTCTTGTCGGTGCGTTTGACTGCTTTATTTTCCAACATAATAATAGCCTGTATTAAGACCTTAGGCTGATTCTACAAGAGAAAAGTACATCTGGAGTCAGTGGTTGGAGGTGGTCTTCCTACTCTTCCATTGAAACATTTAGACCCTGGTGTCAGGTAGGAAACATACTGGTTGACAATGTCAATAAAGTTTTTTGAAGCAGACCGGATTGGACGCAAGAAGATGCGACTCCATCTTTATTGTAGTTTGGAAATCTTGAGAGGGATATAATGAGCATAAAACGTATGGACTGTAGCTTTAAAGTTTTATGCATCATTTTCGTCAAAATGCAATAATCATGTTTGCATTCAACTTGGCCCTGCTCTTTGGTTGACAACATTTGAATATGTGAATTCAAATGAGTGAATTCAGATACTTGATTATGACTGATTTCTATAACATTTTGTTGTATTGTTGTCAGTGCTTCTGAGTGTGGTGCTGCTGGGAATGGTTCTGTGGAGATGGAGAGGTGAATGCACTCCCTCCAGGAGCCTCACCCTGCAGAGCTTCTACCTCAAGGAGTCCCAGGACCCGCTCATCCAGGGCACCGTCAGGGGCCTGGACACATGTCCTGTCAAGGTACACACACACACTCACACACACACACACACACACACACACACACACACACACACACACACACACACACACACACACACACACACACACACACACTCAATTACGTGCATCCATCCGTACGTTAACAATCTGAATGATAAAAGCCCATATTTTAAGTTTAAATGTTGAACAATACAAACATTAATTTTAGGATCACCAAATTGTTACAATTTGTTCTTAAACTTGTAACTGCTATGACATTAATTTAAGTGCTATAACATTCAAATAAGTGTATCTTCTTCAAATGTTTTCAGATTTCAGTGTATGACATATCATTCAAAAGTTTTTAATCTACGCTTTCATAATCTATTAAAATCTAAAACTAAAAAACATCTGAAAAACAACGTGCCGTACTTTTTTTTTACGACATAAATCGATTGTGTTCCGGCTCAGATCAATGGAAATACCGTAGTATACTTTAAATTGCTCTGGATTAAGAGCGTCTGCTAAATGCCTAAATTGTAATTGTAAGTTATTATTTATTTGTAGGTTTTAAAGAAAAAATACCATGACTCTTTTTTATTTATTTTTGTAATTGGTTTTATATTGTTATATTAACTTTAAAATCGTAGTGTTTTGCCAATACATTATTTGGGGTCCCACTTGGTGTATCCTGACGGCCCACAGGTTGGGAACGGCTGGTGTATTAATAGGGTTTAAGTGGTTGAACTTGATGGCACCGTGTCCTCCCTCCAGGAAACTCTGCTCAAGCTGGACTTGGAGTGTCGTTCCTGAGCCAGTGTGTGTGTCCTCTAGCTGTTTGTCATCAAGCTGTGTCCGCGTCCAGAGGCAGCCTGACCATTGACAGGAACATCACCCTTATCGTTCTGGTCAGAGGCGTCATTTCAGAAAAAATGTAGGGGGTGGCAAAAACAAAGTTACTACTTTTACTATTTCAGAAATAGTGAAAATAGCAGATCTACATGCTCGCGATGCGCTGCGTTGTGCGTTTGTAGATCTGCTATTTTCACTATTTAAAGAAATTTTTTTTGGGGGGAAATGTTCATGAAGCTTTGGGGGGATCCCTGATTTAAAAAGAAAAAGGGTTTAAGGTTTAAGCGGTTAATGGTAGAGCAAGGCAGTAACACTGCCAGGGTTAGGGGTTGTATTCCTATTGGGGTAATGGTTAAAATTTTCACAGAGATAGTTGACGATGTGCTCAGGACTGTTGTCCAGCACATGGCAGATATCCAGGCGTAATATTACGCTAACAAGATGTCGGTTAAGAGGAAAGGAGTGGTGCTGTAACTCCTGAGTGTCCTGGTACTTTGGGAACAAGTGCTCTTTGTGTTTAAAGTTTATGGTCTGTTTTGTAAATTGATCTCAAGAAACATTTGTGTCGTTATTTTCAGTTTAGCACTAAAGCAGTATTTTAGTTTGCGCAATCCCATTTCGGTGGATTGTGGAATACTTGTATACCTGCAATATTGCATATTATATTTAATTTCACTGTAGCTGAATGTAGTCAACCTGCTGATGGGGGGGAAAAAGTGCAATTACACTTACTGTACAATTGTGATCACAAAATAACTGCAGACAAAACTGGTGAAGTATTTTAGCAGCCCAGAGCATCAATATTACTCAGAAATCAGTATTTTCTATCAGATTGACTGTCAGTGAGGGCAGATCAACCAGACAGCACAAACAAAATGCCTTTTGTACTGTTGATAGTGTGCAGGACATATTGTACTGTACTGTACATAATGGTTAGATTTAAGTCTTTGATTGTACTTGAAGATTTGGTATGAATGTGGTGTGTTGGTAATGCTTTATACATACTAATATCTTGGTTGGTTTGGTTGGTTGGAGTCTTTTGTTTTGTTGTCTTGTTTTGACTTAAAAAATGTCTATATCATGTTGATAAAGATGTATCAGAGCTATATTTGCCAGAGAATCATGGTACAAATGTACTTGAAACTGCTGAGTTTTTAGTTTATTTATTTTTGAAGATCTGTTTTATTTATTTTTGTGTTCATTTTGGGTGTTCTGCAGCTGTAAAAAGAATTGTGCTGTAGCTAAAGTCCTTGAAAAGGTGACATGATTAAGATGAATCAAATAAAGCAATAACATTGTCAAAATGCATGAGTGTTTAAGTCATCCAGTTATATTTCCTGTATCATCTCAACTGTTTTAATTTGGGAAACAAAATGGTTTAGATACAATTATTGCGAACGCAGCGGAAGGAGGCGCGCCTCCGCGCGAAGTGGAGCTTACTATGAAACCGTGCTCGGCTTGTGTGTGTGTGGCTCTGTGTGTGTGCAGTATTGTGTGCGTGCACTGTCTGTGTGCAGCCGCCAGAGTGCACTACAGTGTGGCTGAAATCCGCCTGGCCATGAAGAACGCAGGAATGTAGACAATGCTCTGATTACAATGCACTTTGCACAACAGCCTGCAACATGCCTAAACCAAACACATTTCAAAAACTACAAAGACAAAAAACATTACCAAAAAAAAACAAAAAAACATAACAATTTAAAAAAGACAAAAACGGTACCACCCACTTCTCTACAATTGCTCATTCCTTTCGATTCTTCTTATTGTTATTTTCGAGCTGCGTTCGCTTCCCGCGTTCACGCGTCTTACTTGTGATAAGATAAAAGTGATTTTATAGAATACAGTGTAAGTCGGTGTTACTCAACCTTTTTTTGGGCCAGTGCCCCCTATTCAATATCCAGGTCCCTTACTGCCCCCCACATCCAATTATAATGTAAGCTTTATTTTTATTGTTTATTGTAAATGTCATCGATTTCCAAATTCCATCATCATCCCAGGAACCCTAGCTCATTTGACTGCAGAGTTAATGAAAGAAAAGTGTTGCACTGGCCCCCTTTAAAAAACATTGCTTCCAGGACCCCCCAGACTTCTTTGTACACCCCCGCCCCCATTGAGAAACGGTAGTGTGAGTAGAGTTATTTATGTCAATGTACAGTAAGTACATGCATTGACACAAAAAGTATGACCACAATGAAGAGCATGACCGTGAGGGATGAGCTTTACAAACCATACCTAACATATTCCTTTATTTACCTTCCTGGTCTTTGATCCTGCTTAACTCAGCTCTGACAGGATACCAATTAACGACTAACATTTTCCTTCCACATCCAAGTGTATTTACCTGACACTCTTCTCCAGGATGGATTATATGGAGAGCAACAGTTGAGCAAGTTTCACATCTTAGGTCAACAATATGACGTGTGTGTGTGTGTGTGTGTGTGTGTGTGTGTGTGTGTGTGTGTGTGTGTGTGTGTGTGTGTGTGTGTGTGTGTGTGTGTGTGTGTGTGCGTCTCCGTCCTCTGCATATCTCAAGAGCCATCCGACTGATTGACGTCAAACTCCCCACCCTGGCTGTCCAATGTATAATATGTAACTTATTGTCTCCGGCCGGCCGAAGGTGTATATTATTAACTGTATGTCAGTACAATATCATGGTACTGACAATGATACTGACATGGTACTGACATGACATTTCTTTATGGGTGTTGACGATGCTACAGTATATAGCACTTAGCATTTAGATACAGAGTGGGGTTTACAACTATACATAAAAAATGTCGATCTTACAAAAGTTGGATTTGAACCAACTACGTCTGCAGTCTCAAGTTTTCAAATATCTGTATCTTACCACTGTACCACCATGGTTCATAGTTGAATTGTTGTCTTGAGTGTCTTCAGTGAAAGATTAGATGTGTGTGTGTGTGTGTGTGTGTGTGTGTGTGTGTGTGTGTGTGTGTGTGTGTGACTAGCGCGTTTGGCATTAGTGAGTCCGCCTACATCGCCATACAAACCCTTTCCCTCTCCCCATGCAGTTTACCTGCTTAATTGCTTCTACCTCCTGGCACTGGTATCTTAGAGTGGACGTAATATCCTTAGTACTTCCACCACCGTCTTGAAAGCCCAGATTACCCGCTTAACACAAAGTGCACCGAAAAATATGGTAATCAGGCAGCATTGATGAAACTACAGTATCATCAGACAGGTTCTGAAGATGGTTTCAGACCGCACCCATATCTTCCACCATGAGTAGCAGCTTCTTTCCTCATACATGTCCCTGTCCATCCATGTCCCTGAAACGCTGATTTGTATTTGAACTGTACACGTATATTTGATGATGATTCTATGTTGTGCTCTTTTGAAATTTGTTATATAGTAGCCAATTAACCCCCAATTTTTATATTTGATGATGATTCTATGTTGTGCTCTTTTGAAATTTGTTATAGAGTAGCCAATTAACCCCCAATTTAGTTGTTATGCCAATTGGCCCTCCCACACATTTTTCTGTGTTGACACTGCTGTTTTACCCCACCCTGCTCACCTGCCAGTGAGGAGCCCCCACCGGGAGGACGTAGTTCCTCCGTCCTACTTGAAAACCTAAAAATCAACTTTGTGTCTTAATCTTATGGTCGTGGTGTCACTTTGTCACATGACCAAAATTTTGTTTTTTTGCCAGGCCGTCAGGCCAGGAGGCAAAGACTACCGTTGTTTTCTGTCTGTGTGTGTGTATGTACAGCCAATCTCGGACACCGCTGGACTGATCGCCGTCAAACTCTGCATGCACACTCCCAGTAGACCAAGGAAGTGTCTGCTTTTTGGAGCTATAACATACATACACAGTCTACACAGCTGCATAGTTTAACACAGGAAGCAAACCAATGAGATTAGACCAGTGTGCTGATTTCCTGGCCTGCTGATCCAGATGCCTCCCTGGGGAAAGGAGATGGGGCATGCCATGCCGTCTCTCCAGATCACTGTTTACCAAACAGTAGGTCGGGACCCATCTTTGTGTTGCGGACCAATTTTTATGGGCCGTGAGTAAATATATATATATTTTTTCCCTACATTTAAAACATATTTATTATTTCAAAAGATTTTTTTTAAAGTTTAATAACAATGTTTGATGTTCGATCACAACTTTTCATCAATTCACTGCCAAGGACGACTTATGACGACTTTTTTTTTTTTTTAATCTAGGCACCTTTCATGTTAAAGGATTTATAAACATATTTTTTTCTCTGTTTTCTGTTGTTTTCAGGCCACATTCAAACGGCCATAGGTCTGGAATGGAGGATAGCGACCGGCCAATTTCTTCCCCCTATACTACCGGACCCCGTGCGTGTAACGAGCCGATCTCCGTTAGGACGGAGGTCACGGTCACGGACAATGTTCCATGATTTTTCAAAGGTACAGTAAAACCGGCGTTTTCGCTGGCAAGGTGACCTTAGACGGATGAATTAATGAATTAATTCCTGGCAGTGAAAGAGTTAAAAACAATTCCAACGTTTTTCAAAAGTATTTAACGGTTTCCTTTAACGATACCTATAGGGGGTTTCAAATGGACCCTTACAGGTCTGTAAATAGCAGATCTACAAGCTCACAACACGACGCGAAGCGACACGTTGTGTGCTTCTCTTTTGGGTCTTTTATTTTTGACTCCACATTATCATATTGACAAGCAAAACAGGACGTTTTTGCACTGGTTGAGGTATCTGGGAGATTTGCCAGGTGTGACTAGTGTTTTCCTAGATGGTTCAGTTCAGTTTCAGTTTCCTGCCTTCTGTCCTGCTGACTAGTGTGTTATTTCCTATTGTGAAAAAGGGATTGGCATGCCTTCACGCATGGTCCAGTTACTGTAAGTGTAAAGTGACAAGTGGTGGAAAGTAAATATGTACATTTACTCAAGTACTGTACTTGAGTAGAATTTCAAGGCGCTTTACTTGAGTATTTAACATGTTTGACACTTTATATAGTACTACTCTTTTACATCTCTCACAATTATTGTACTTTTTACTCCAGTATGATTATTTGATAGCTTAGTTGCTAGTTAGTTGGAGATGTTAGATTACTAATACAAAACATACACACACCGTTTAATATACTTGGGCTAATAGAAAATAGCCGATCTACAAGCTCACACAAGCTGTGTGTGTGCATATAGTATTATGTGTGTGCAGCTGTGACCATGTCTTACATGATTCCCTATCCACATTCAAAACTGACCTAAAAAAAAGCAGCTGTCCGCAAATTACAATTGAACTTGAATAACTATCCCTAGCTATAGGGTCGGGATCCTTTAGGATTTTAACGATTCCGGTTTCTTAACGATTCCCTCTTAACGGTCCGATTCCTTAACGGTTTCCTTTAACGATACCTATAGGGGGTTCCAAATGGACCCTTACAGGTCTGTAACTCTGAGAGTTTACAAACGGAACGGTTCCATTTGGTTCCATTTGTACACTCAGAGTTATGATGGTCCTTGAAATTTGAATGTTTGAGAACCTTCTGTTCGGTACTGTAATTGTATCGCAGACGTGAAGTCCACATACCAGCTCTGACAGTGTGATAAAAACCGGTTCCTCAATATTGGATCCCTGCCCCCACATGTTTAAAACCACCCAAAAAAAAACACGTTTTCAGACTTGCATTCCCTACCTAATCCTAATCCCCCTTTTTGTACCTTTACTTCTATAGCGTTTAATCTTTTAACTAGTTTTTCCTAATAACGTTGTTTTTATTGTGTTGCTGTTTTGTAAAGCGACATTGAGTTCTCAGAAAAGTGCTATATAAATTCTATGTATTATCATTATTATTTGTGGTTGTAACACATTCCTTTACAGTGAATGAAGAATCAAAAAACAAAGACAACTAGAAAAAGTGCTCCTCGGAGCACAGGTCTCCGCCAGGCCAGGTAGGTTAGTGTGGGCCAGCAATGTTCTGAATTCGCCAATCAGGATGGAATATGAAAAATCGGACGGAACCGTCTTGATCACTTGACTATAGAGATATTGTGTACCGATTTGCATGATGTTTGGACACAATTTGTAGGAGTAATATAAAAAAGAAAAGTGTTGCAAAAATCGGCCTCCTGGTGGCGCTATAATAGGGCAATGTTAAAAGGGTGGCATTGGTTCCTCAACGTAGTGCGAATGTGCGTGCAAAGTTTCACCGCAATCGGACGTTGCGTTCATGATTTGCGGCATTTTGTTGAAAACGGGCCACTCCTTCAAACTTTAGATGTAAATTTTAGCCAATCAGAATGGAATAGGAAAAATCAAACAGATCCATCTTGATCACATGACTATAGAGATGTGTACCGATTTTCGTGACATTTGGATGCTTAATATCAAAAGCTGTTTTACATAAGTCGGCCTCCTGGTGGCGCTACAAAAAGGCAAATGGGAAAAATGCAGGGCAAAATTTTCAAGTGGCATTTCTTCCTCGGCCTAGTGGGAATGTGCGTGCAAAATGTAATGGAAATTGCATGCTGTACGGAGTACTGCAAACTTTAGAAGCCAATTTTTAGCCGATCAGGATGGAATATGAAAAATCGGAAAGACCCGTTTGGTATAATATCTATAGAGATACTTTGTACAGATTTTTGGACAAAATCTGTAGGAGTACTGTCAAAAAATGAGTTTTGCAAAAAGCGTTCTCCTGGTGGCGCTATAACTGGCCCATGTGAAAAAATTGGGGCAGAGGTTCTGAATTGGCATTCAGGGAGTGTGTGTGCACAGTTAATACCCTCAGTACCTCACCAAAGTGAGTGACACCCACAGCCACAATACTAGAGGGAGCGACAACGATCTGGTACCACCCACCTATAGAACAAACATGGGTAAGTTCTCTTTCTACTTCACTGCCACCAAGTGCGTTATGCCCGGACACCATCCCTTAACAAATGTGGGTCCAGGGACCTTCAAAACGGACCTGACAATTCTTCTTTCAGGAGGCCAAAAGGGGAGGGAAACTCCCTTTTCTGGCTACAGCTTTTTATTGTCTCCACCAGGCCAAAAGGCATGGCGAGTATGTTTTGCTCCTTGTCCGTGTGTCCGCGTGTGTGTCCTTCTGTCTGTGACCAGCTAATTTCCGGCACCGTTGGCCCGGTCACTGCGAAACTGTGCACACACACTCCCTGGATGCCAATTCAGAACCTCTGGCCCGAATTTTTCAGATTGGCCTGTTATAGCGCCACCAGTAGGCCGATTTGTGCAAAACACATTTTTTATACTACTCCTACAGATTTTGTCCAAACATCACACAAATTCTGTCCGATTTCCCATATTCCATCTTCCAAAGTTTGCAGGATTGGTTCGTTTTGAACAAAATTCCTCAAATCATGAACGCAGCATGCAATTTCAGTGACATTTTGCACGCATATTCCCACTAGGCCGAGGAAGAAATGCCACCCTTTTCACATTGGCCTGTTATAGTGCCACCAGAAGGTCTAATTTAGCAAAACAAATTTTTGGGACAAAATGCCTCAAATCATGAATGCAGTGTCTGATTGCCGTGAAAAGCCCAAGAAGAAATGACACCCTTTTCACATTGGCCTATTGTAGCGCCACCAGGAGGCCACAATAACGTACCTGACCTGGCGGAGACCTGTGCTCCAAGGAGCACAGGCACTTTTTTCATATATTTTTTACTTTTTCTACTTCAGAATCAGGTTTATTGTCACATCACAGTGATGGACAGTATTTTGTACATATAGTGTTTCATATTTGTTGATAATATTGTATTTTGGTGTTATTTTTATGCTATGTTGATGAATTGAATACATAGGAGCACAATGGAAACAAGTCCCCAGGACTATTTCGTGTTATCCTTCTAGCTCAAAGGTCTAACTGTACCTCTTGCTGTTTACATTTCTGTCTACTAAAGTATTCAAAATCACAATGGTTGTCACAAAATCTCAAGGCACACATGGACTGGTCTCACAGCATACCATTAGGCCTTGGAACACTGTTTGGGAACCACTGCATTGTGCAACAAGTTTCATTGTGCAACAAGTCTGGACTGGAGCCACGATGGTTATGATGATTGCATTAAGTGTGGGTTGGTACAACAGGAGGTGCAATGAACAGAAACAGGTGTTTGTGAAAAGAGGATGTCGTTTTTAAATAGAGAAGTCAAGAAAACCACTGGGGGCACTTGACTTCCTGCTTGTATGTGGTGGTAGCACCCCCCCTTCCACCATCACACCACTAGACTATGTATTGTACAAGATGTACTATTTCTCAATATCTACTGTGGACTGACTATGTTCTTCTTTTTTACCCACACTGCTTCGGTTAGATTGTTTGTCGGTGGTTCTCTGGACCCCCTGGAAGTGGGTTCCAGGGGGTCCCCAGCAAAAGTAGAACATTTGAAGTGCACCGTGACTACATTTATATTTTTATTTGTTAATAAATATAAATACAATTCAAATCCCGGGCAGTCGAAGTGCAGAGACCTATACCCTTTGGTTTCTGATACTTTTATTCCTAATCCCTGTGTGTTACAACCGGTTTTATTATTATTATGATAAATGTATAAATATATTTATTTATTAGCTGTATCTCCTTTTCTGTATTCTGTGTGTCATAACTGCGGTGCTGCCATGACAACAACTTCCTCCCACGGCACAGGTCTGTGAGGTTAGTCAGTTAGTGGTGTTTAGCTTACAGGAAACACCACACTGATGGTTTAGCTGCTAATGGTTTACTGGGGAATTCATGAAACTGACTTTAGGAAACAATCGAAAAACTATGGAAAGAAGTCCCCAGGGCTCTTTTTGTGTCCAAATGTCTGACTGTACCTTGTGCTGTTTACTTTTCTGTCTAATAAAGTATTCAATCAATCAATCAAACTCGCATGATGGACATTATTATATTTATAACAGAGAGATTAGTTATTAAAACCCAAATGAAAATCAAAGTGTTTGTGTAGGTAGGCTACTGCAATAATGAAATTGGACTTTCTCAAGATATGAGGCTATGAACTGGAACTAGCCAACTGGGTGCAAGCTTACTGTATCTCCACTAGCCATTCGCCAACTACAACCATCCTGTCCTTCCAGCTGTACAGGCATGCATTAAAGGGTCTACACCATGAAAATCACTTTTTTCTTGTTTTTTTGTATTTTTTGGGGTCCCCAGTGTCTCTTGTACCCCAAAAAGTTTTTTTTTTAATTCAGTCATTCCTTCTCATTTCATGGATTTCCAGAATGGGCGTGTCTGAACAGGCGATCTCAGAATGGAAATGTTTATGATGTCACAAACATTAATGATGGCAAACCCAATGTTAAATGAAAAGTGCCCGAATCGCTCCGAAACTTTTTCTACCCCCCCTAAGTGGGGGTCTACGAACAAATACTTCGGGCTCAGATTTTGGCTCCGCCCCCCGGAAGTGGGTGAAAACACTTCAAACACTTGGTGGAATTGTTCAAAAATGTTCAAAGTGTTTTTTTTTCGATTTTGTATTTTTCTTAGGTGCTTCTTTTTATGCAGAATTTTTCCTTTTTTTTTTTTTTTTTAATGTTTTTTAATATTTTTCTTTATTAACAGACATAATTGCTCAGTAGCCCCCCCCTGCACAATAGGACGTTTTGGTATTGCAGCTGAAAGTGCTGTATAAGCCAGAGACAATTGACTTGGGATGAGTATATCTGAGTGATGATTTAGGCTCAAACCTTTTGAAAAAGGTTTGAGGGACATACACCATATGATATTAAATATCAAATATTTTTTTTAAATTCATGGTGTAGCTCCTTTAATATGCTAATAATGCTCCAGACTGAAATGCTAACTGCCCTCAATGCTTAGGCCCTAAACATTTCAGCATCAATTCAAATTGTGCTATTTTAAAACTAGAAAAAGTGCTCCTCGGAGCACAGGTCTCCGCCATGTCAGGTAGGTTATTGTGGCCTCCTGGTGGCGCTATATTACGAAAATATGTGAAATGGGTGCCATTTCTTCTTAGACCTTTCAATCGGCCACTGCATTCATGATTTGAGGCATTTTGTTCCATATGCTAAATTAGACCTGCTGGTGGCGCTATAACAGGCCAATGTGAAAAGGGTGGCATTTCTTCCTGGCCGAGTGGGAATGTGCGTGTGAAATTTCACGGAAATCGCATGCTGCGATCATGATTCGAGGCATTTTGTTAAAAACGGACCAATCCTGCAGACAGATCCGTGTTGATCACTTGACTATAGAGATACTGTGTACCAATTTGCGTGTTTTTTTGACAAAATCTGTAGGAGTAATATCGAAAAATGGGTTTCGCAAAAGTCGGCCTCATGGTGGCGCTATGACGGGCTGATCTGAAAAATGTGTGTGTGTGCGCAGTTTCACAGCCACCGGGCCAACTGTGGCGGAGATTAGCTGGTCACAGACAGAAGGACGGACGGACGGACGGGGACACGGACACACTGACGGACAGACAGGGGGTAAAACATACTCTCGCCCTACCTTTCGGCCTGGCGGAGACAATAATATGAACTACTGAAGACATCTTATCATACTATGTGCGTCTGTGTGATAGAGGGTTCGATTCCTGCCGTTAGTGTGGCTAAAAACGCACTGAAATCAGACTCACTGAAAAGGAAGAACAAAAACATGGATCTCTTGTTATTTTAATGTTGTCAATTGATTCAAATAATACAAAATCAATGGGAGGACTGTTCTGTGGTTAACCCATTAAAGCCGGGAAAGCATCTTTGTCATTTTAGATTTTAGCTATGTATATAGCATATTTCTTTCAGAAAACTCTTAGGATTTTGAACAGTGGTTCTCAAAAATAGCAGATATACAAGCTCACAGCGCGTCACTTCGTGCAATTTCGGGGTCCTTGACATGAAAAAGTGAACAACTGATTTGGAAGGCATTTGTGGAATCGGCTTCGGGGCTGATGGTGCAAAACTTTTGCAATGAATCACGAAATGTTACTAAACAAATGTCACTAAACAAATACTGTCCATCCACAACAAGCCAGTTATTATTCCGTAATAAAGTGGGAACCCAGTGGTCAGCTCCCAGACGTGACTGTAATGCAGCTGAATGAGCAAGACGCAGGGTGTGGTTAATTAATCATAGATGAGGTCAAGTCTGCCTTCCTTGGATAAATAAGGATTAGGACTGTAAAACAAATCCCATTACACATTTTGGTTACATTTGATCTGTATACTCTCAGAGTTACAAAGTGACCAGGGTGGGGTTGGAGACGTTTTTGAATTGGGGTAGCAGGTCCAAACAGTGAGAAAAAGGTTGTGTGTGTGTGTGTGTGTGTGTGTGCGTGCGTGCGTGCGTGCGCGCGGATATACACGTGCATGTTGATTCTAGAAGATTGGCATATTAATAAATCCTGGAATACAATGGGAGTCTTTTGCAATGGAAGATCTTTTACAATAAACAACAGTTGCAATGGAACAGTGTAGACTAGGGTGCAACCCAACAGGTAGCATTGGTACTTACTTAATGACAGGGGCATATGATCATGAGAGATTGAGATTTTTTAAATAAAGGAGTTTATTTTAGTTAACCTTTATACCGGTAAGCATAAAGGTGGGCACTACCTATTACTAAGTAAATTGTGCAGATCATTATACCCATCTGCTGCAGCCTGTTGGTACCATTTGATGGTTTCTTTTAGCCTGACACTCAGCCTGAATTTTCATTTCCTTTCACTCAATTTTCTTTTATGGGCGTGGCTAGCGATTCGGGCTGGAGCCAGGCTAGGGTTTTTTAATTTATTTCCTATAATAAATAACATACTTTTGCATAAAGCGCATATTTTTCCACTCAGGTTGATTGGGGTATAGCCTAAAAGACTTGAAAAATATCCCTCTAAGGTACATTGTAAACAGATAAAATACTGATGGCTTATTTGTGATTAATTGCATGATTAACTATGAAAAATCATGCGATTAATCGCAATTAATAAATGTAATCGTTTAACAGCACTAATAGATATATATTGATTGATTGATCCCCCCTCCCCCCATTTTAAAAAATCTATTCATACAACCTTGACATCCTGGATTTCCATTTCAGTAAAGGTTCTTCCTGCTGACTCCGCTTTTTCCTACACGGCTTAATCTCACTTGTTTCAACACAGCTTAATCTCACTTCTCGTTTCAAAGCTTAACATTATTGTCACATCACAAGTTTACACTGTAAATGACTTCCTGATGTGTACCTATTTCCTTCCCAGATATGCTGGCCTATTTCCTTAAAGCAGTGTTTCCCAAACATAGGGTTGTGACCCATTTTGGGTCGCAGATCCGTGTTATGGGTCACGAGAGAATTTTTCTTTTCCCAAAACAATTATAAAATAAAGATCTGAACAGTTGATGCTCCCATGTGTTCAATACTAAACCTAAATAGTTGTTTCCTATGACGTTTTTTGGGGGGTGATTTGTATTCATATGGTGTCCTAGTCAGGACAAGGTCTATCTCACACTTTCTCATCCAAGAAGACAGCAGATATGGTCACTCGTCACTTCACTATTGACATGTAACCAAGCAGGTATGCTGGAACTAGCCGGTACAGCTCTATAATATGCAAATTGCCCAAATGGCAACTTTGAACAACCAAGCTAAAATAGTTCAAAACAAAAAACGTCATAGGAAACAACTATTTAGGTTTTTGAAATTTCAAATGGACTACATAAGAAAAGAAGAAGCAAAAAGAACACGTCTACAATCTCATAAACATGTCGCAATGGCTATTTTCACTACTTTTGAAATAGGGCTGAAGTGATTCATTCATAAAGTATTATTGTATTGTAAGTTTGGGTTCCGGAGGAGACATTCAAGTGTCTGTTATGGGACTCGTGACACGCTGAAACTGTCTAGGAAACCCCTCCTTAATTAGACTGGCATGGTGAAGTCTCCCTCTGCCACACAACCGTTATCAAAAGTGTGTTTGTGTGGCAGAGATTGGGGGGGGGTTTCTATGAAACTAGAATAGACGTCCTCCCCTCGTCCCCCCACCCTCTTTGCCCCTAAAATTAACACTGAGGATTTCCCTGTCTAATATGTAGATATTGGATAGATCAAACCTCGCACATAAAAAGACACAACATTTTTAAAATGATATTGCATGTTTAATAACAAAAACAGTTCAGACTCATAATAAATCCAACAATTCTTTGGGGAAAATGCAGAATACAAAATGTAAATGTAGAATAATTTAAATAGTTAACATAGATGATTCTGTAAATATCAAAATAGTTGTCATTTCAAATCCCATTTCAAGTTGTCCCATCACACGTTTACACCAGGTATAAAGGAGCGGACTGTTAAATAAAATAATAACAATAAGGTGCATGAAGTGTAAAGGTATATATGTACACAGGCACAAGAATGGTACTGACATGTTTACACAATCAAATATACATGATACATGCTGTATCTTGTTTCTATACAAGAGTTAATATGATAAGTTCATCATTTCATTAACTTTTTGTATAGCTGGGTACAGTATATTGCAATAAGGCACACCTCGACTTGTCTCACGGCACTCGTTCAGGAAGCATTGCTTTCTTTATACACTGTTCTAAAAACTAAAAGGAGTTTAAGAGGTTAAAATTGGGCTCATGACCCATGTTGCATGTCAACTATGCTCTGTCTGCTTTCTGTCTCACTGCACTCTGTTGTGAAATCACAGCAGAAATAGCCTCGGAAACCCATGCCTTTTTTTTTTTTTTTTTTAAGAAAAAAAAGGCTGGGCGAACCATGCAGGAACGCTGGTCTTAGGACCTTGTTATCTCCTAACCAATCATAGTGCAGAGGGGCGTCGCTCTAAATTTTGTGACATCAGCGTGCTCCGTGCACAGGCCGAGGGGGGGAGGGGAGGCGCGGACATAGATTGGTGAAGCAATAGGAAGCGCCGCAGGAATCCCTGCGGCTGGGTTTGGATCCGCCCTTCAAGACCATCGATTGGGCTCGTTCTTTCAGTCTACAGCAGAAATTACCCATAAAATAATTAAATAACATCTGAATGTAGTAGCACTGCCACACTCCAATGCGACGCGCTGTGGGCTGGTTGGTCGGCTATTTTGGCCGAATGTTCACTCATTTCCCTCATGTGAATTTATTTGACCTTTGACCTTTTGAACTCTCATACACAGTTGTCCAGAGCAACGTACAGTATAGTGAATATATATGCAGGTTTTTAGAAAAATGTTATGTATTAAAATTTTAGATGTAATTTCACTCTAGTTGTAATAGAAAGAGGAGCCGAAATGCATTGTACAGTGCAACCTTTTTTCTGTGTGTATTATGACAATAAAGGACTTGAAACTTGAATGTTGAAGGACATTTGCGAGGATCAAACATGTGACTATTCAGTTACAAGACAGTAACTATGCACAGTTAGAATAGCATTCACCTAAACCCTCATTAGTATGGATGACAATAATATTTGTACCAGCAGATATTCCCTGCTCCATAAACCACCCCATACAGAAATATACATTACAAATATATATTACACATATATGATACATTTCAACTTAAATTAAAACGAAGATTTTACAGAGATTCAAGATAGTTTTATAATTACATGATGTTATCATGGTTATTGTCTATGCTTGAAGCGAACCTAGTTACGCATTCCATTTTCCTTCTACAGATTTGTAGTTATCTTCTTACAGTATTTGAAAAAAAGAAAACATCCTCTCACAGTAAAAAACGTGTGCACACAAAACTGACCATGTAGTCGATCATTCTAAGGCACATTAAGATAGTATATGAAAAGGCCCTGTGCTCATTCTTAAAATATAAGCACAAAAACTAAACGTAACATGTAAACTATCAAGGTACAACATAATTTTAAATTGCTCCCTGAGCAATCATTCTTATTTCACTTAAACCCTATATACTTCATTGACCAGAGTCCACTGGGAACTACTTTTTTCCCCTGTCCATCAAATATCTTTGGAAAATATCTGATCTACAAGCTCACAATGCATCGCAATGCATTGTGAGCGTATAGATCGGTAATTTTGCCAAATGTTTGTCCCAGAATAGGGACACTAGGCTTCATGTGGTTAACTTGATGCTAAGACTACAGTACTTCACCACACACGAACAGATTGTAAGAGAGCATTACCATTCGTCTAACGCACACATAAACACACACGCACGCGCGCGCGCACGCACACACACACGCACACACGGCTCATGGTTCAAGGATAACAATAAGTGCCATCCAGCAGTACCATTCATTCACTACAGCAGTGATTCTCCACATTATTAATTTCAGAGGCCCCAGTCTCCAGCCTGTCATATTTTACAGGTCTATTACTGGCCCTACACGTTAAAGTTTGACATGACAGGTTGCCTGTCGCATGTTGACAAAACGAATGCCTAACCCTTAACCTCACAAAACACTTTGCCTAACCTCACAGCAACCAAATGTTTGTCGTGACTCGGGACATGCTTTGGAGTAAAAAAATTATAAATTCCAAGGATTTGAACCTGTGATATTGGGAACCAGGAGCTAATGTCTTCACACACTGAGCCACACAGCTCACTGTTCAACCAGTTTTGGATGTTTTTTGAAGCGCTATCCAATGATAGTGCTACATATAATTTGAAGCGCTATCCAATGATAGTGCAACATATAATTTGAAGCACTATCCAATGATAGTGCTACAAATAATTTGAAGCACTATCCAATGATAGTGCTACAAATAGTACTCTGATGATTTGGAGAGGAAACATTACAGGGCTGCAATATGTGACGAGTTGGGAGTGAAAAAGCGTTACCCAGTCTCTTATGCATTAGGCCACAGAGGCTCATAGCTGGGGACCCCCTGGAACCCCCTAAAGGACCCCTGGGGGTCCCCAGACTCCACTTTGAGAACGACTGCACTTCATCATCATTTACATTTAAGGAACAACTAGTCTCGCAGTAGACAGATTATTAAATGGACATTATAACATCTAACATCTGGGGCACAACTATGGAAGAGTGGTGAAGGACCGAAAAGAAAGTGATAGAAATATGAATTGACCAACCACAGACCTCTTTAGACAAACCATGGACCAACAACAGACTTCCATTAAAGCCCAGCCAATCAGAGGCTTAACTGAGTTTTTCACTGGTAAAACCTGGACATGTTGACTTGTGATTCTGACCCTCTGTCACTGGAATTGATGATATAAAACAGAGGGTCTGACCATGTGGGACTAAGGAACACCTAATAGGAGAAATCCAACCCACATTTTATGTTAGGGTCACGTGCTTCGTGCCACATGACATATATCTGAGGTGGCATGAACCTGTGTACCAGTAGAGTCTCCCTGTAAAAGCAGGGGTGATATGGATCTAGACTTCGTGCGGGGACGTGTAGTCCTGCAGTCTTAACACCCATATGGGAAGCAGGTTTGAGCCCTGCTTTGGCCAAACACATTCCCATGTACACATCGTCAATGGGGAGAAAGGTAATGGTCTTGGACATGTTGTATATGACCGAGGCCGTGTATCCTGACAGAAGGAACCCCCCACCACCACAGTACGGAGGGTACGATTCTGACTCCTGCACCTGAACAGGGATGTAATATTTGCTCGCTGGCGTCCGGATGGGACCCACGCCATAGATTAGGTGCCCAACGAAGAGGTGCTTGCTATTGCCTTCCTTGTTGTCATCCATGGTGCCCAGGAGGTACTCCACCATGTTGTCTGTGTTGGCAAAGATGTCGTCATCCCCGTTGAGGATGAATTGGACATGTGGACAGTTCCTGTCCATCCACTCCAGGAAGACGAACTGCTTCAGAGTGAGGTTGAAGAAGGAATCGTTGAAGTCCCACTGCACGATGTCTCCGTGCTCGCGTTGTTCCAATTCTAGCATCCGATTCAATCTCTTATGCTCGTACCCCCTGCCCGTTGTTCCCAAGAGGAACACCCTACGGATCTTCTTGCCCCTCACTGACCTCTCCTCTCCCCAGGTCTTACGTAGGACTTCTCGTCGCTCGTAGTTTCCGGGAGAGCTCTTAATGGCGAGCAAGAAGAAGACATCCTCGGATCGTTTGGCCCCCCCGCATTTGTCAGGGACATCCAGCAGCAGTGGGAAGTGACGGCAGTGTCGGTAGTACAGGAAGTCTTGGATGTGACCGGGAAGAGAGGAGAAGCCTGTCACGTTGTCGGCCATGGACTTGTTCCTCTCGCAGGTTGGCCAGGAAGGTTGAGAGGAGGTCCTATGGCCTTCTGTCGTTCTGCTGTCAGCTTCCATCCTTGTCGGAGCGGCTGTCGGCTGTTGTCCCTGGACATACTTGGCAAGATGGTGGACGCCCTGGACGGTGTCTTCTTTCTTGAAAAGGAGGATCAAGCATAACGTCCCAAGCAGCAGCAAGGCTATCCGCTCCACCCTGCTATTCCTTCTCATCCTCGACTCTGTACAATGGGACAGACAAAACAATGTCACACCACACTCACCACAGAAAAGGCTGTTCTGCTAAAAAGAAGGAGAAAAAATCTGTGATCGGAGATTGATACTTTCCCATATGCGGTTGTGTTGACTGACAGAGGACCATCACACATGAATCAACCCAATAACACGCTCATAACTGTTCTCACTGCAGCCACGTAATGCAGCCATGTACTGTGCTTTGACATTGTACGTTAAATTTGTAATGTCAAAATGCAGTACTGTACATGTAAATACCAGTTTACTAACAGCCATTCACTGTATGCACTGATCTGATAGCAGGCTAAAATGAAAATGAAATGGCCACAGTGAGGGATCAACAGTGTTACGTGTTTCTATACAAAACCTGTGGTAAGTTAATTTGTATTGTAAATTTCCACAAGGCAATTCAAAGTGACAAACAAATAAAATGTAAGGGAAACGTACAGCATGTATCAGTGTGTCTGTCTGGTCTTCCAATATATACTGTAATTCAAAAACTAATGTCTAACATAAAAGTCTTCAACAACTGAGCATTGCAGTCAAGTTTTTCCTCAAATCAAACATAAGTCCTTGATATATTCTTACGGTTATAGTAAGCGGACTTTGTCATTATCTTAATGTGGCTGTGTATTTTGTTGTTTTCCATAATTTGACATTGATGAGACTGAAACATGTATAGATGTTGAACGATAAAGACCCCAGAATGGAGCCTTGGGGAACTCGACATGTCATTTTTGTCACAAAGTAGTCCCTGTCGTTTAAGTAGGATTAAAATCAGTTACCAGTATCTACTGTACCAGTCAAACCAGTACTGTGCCCCTCCCGGTTTTCCAGTTGGTGTAGTAATACATGTTTGCTGCTGAATGAATCAAAATGAGAGGTGTTGCTATGGGCCTGTATTTCTTCATTAGTGAGGTGTCTAGATCAGTGGTTCTCAAACGTTTTAGTTTCAAGGACCCCCATACCTCTTGAGTATGTACAAATGGACATTGACCATTTGTACACTCTCAGAGTTACAGACCTGTAAGGGTCAATTTGGAACCCCCTCAAGGAACCCTGAGGGTCCTTGAACCCCACTTTGAGAACCACTGGTCTAGATTATTATTTTTTTAACAGTGGCTTGATGATGACCATTCTTTATTATTGATTTGGCGATGATGTCAGAAGAAGCCTTGCATTTCTCAGTTCCAAAATATATCTTTCTAGACGTCACGTCATAATGAACATGGAGATTTGGTTTTACGCTACAAGGAAGCTACAATGTGCTGAACTGGCAATAAACAGTGGAAGCATACAGTATGTCGAGTGCAAATGTTATTGTTTTCTTAATGTTAATGTTTGTCCTGCACCTGGATACTGCATTGGATGTCTCTTATTTACAATGTGCGGACCTTCTTTCATGATTGTTCTCTTTGGGTCCAGCCTTAAATGTTTTGTGGATGTGTGTGACTATTATGAGCTGGTTGATGTGGAAGCAATTTCAATAAGCATCCATTGATTCTATTCTAACTTAACCCATTAAGACTGCATCTGTGTAATTTTTTTGATTTCTTTGGCTATTCAAAAATAGCAGATATACAAGCTCATAGCGCTACGAGCTTGTAGATGTGCTATTTTTGGAAAAATAGTGAACAATTTTCCAAATCTTTGAACATATATTTTTAAGCGAACATTTTTAACTCTGTTACAACTTCTGGGGGTCCCTGGAACAAAATATTTTGAGATAGGGGTCCACTGCCAAATACATTTTCAAAAAAACGGTTAGGATTTAGAAGACATTTGGAGAATCCCTAGAAGCAAACATTTGAGTTACAAATGTTCGCTTTAAATATATAAATATTCAAAGAATTGATCAAAATGTTCAAAAATAGCATATCTACAAGCTCATAGTGCGGCACTCGTTGCCGTGCTATGAGCATGTATATCTGCTATTTTTGAATAGCCCAAAGACATCTTAAAATGACAGATGCGTTCCCGGTCTTAATGGGTTGGACGGTGAAACTGGCATTTTAACCAAACATCCGTAAATCTGTGTGCATGTGCATTCACTTTTAAAAGAAAAAGAGACTATTATCTTGTTATCACCTGAACAAACGGCGGGTTTTCTTTGTGCTGGTGGAATCAGAGCCAATGGGAGGGTGGCGACAAATCAAATGCAGTCATGTCTGGGGAAGAAACTTGGCGTTATTCCAGTGTACATTAGACTAAGGTGTTACTGTGTACACACTGTATATGACACACTGTCAGACGTCATTTGATGTTTGGATGAGCTTTCATACACATTAGCCTACACACATCTGACTACGTCACACATCAGCATGCAGGCACTCCCCAATCCAGAGTTGACAGCCAAAATGTCACAAAGTGTGTGTGTATATATATATATATATATATATATATATATATATATACAGTATATATATATGTGTGTATGTGTATGTATGTGTGTGTGTGTGTGTATATACACACACACACACACACACACACACACACACACACACACACACACACACACACACACACACACACTTTATCAAATACAAGATTTACTGGCAGTTTGGTTTCGCCCACAAAAGGCTAGTTCCTGCTTGTAATGGATTGTTAGTTTCACTATTAGTACATGGACAGCAGAACCTCAATTTCATTTTCTGTAGGCTGTTCTGCATAAGAACTATTACATGTCTGTAGATGATATCTGGGGGGAAACAACAAAGAAATCATGTAAAGCTGTGATTTATTGAACATAAGGTGATGTTTTTTTTGTTTTTTACACCTAATTTCATGCCAAATTACTTTTATTTTTGTTTTTTTTATAAGTTTAGGAGTGGCGATGATGACAGCTATGGGTGTAGGAAACCACATGGGCGTCTAAAATGTCAAATAGGATTTTTTTTCATTACATTTATGTTGCCTACTCCCCTACATAATACTCTTGAGCATTTGTCATTCACACAAACCACTGATAGTTCTTACAATCGTCATTGAAATAATATCTATTCTTAACGAGATCCAGCCATATGCCCAGCATTAAATAGGCTAGCTCACATCATATTATTAGTGTAAGTGTGATTGGACATTAGTGGACATTATAGTTATTATAGCCTACTACCTACATGCAGTGGTGTAAAGTAACTAAGTACATTTACTCAAGTGCTGCACTTAAGTACAATTTTGTGGAATTTTTACTTTACTGGAGTGTTTCCAATTTTCAATATTTTTACTTCTACTCCGCTACATCTCAGAGGCAAAACTTTAGTTATAGATTTAATTAATTATTACAAATCATATTACCCACTTCGATCAGTCCTATAATTTAAACTTTGGCTATTTGAAAATAGCCGATCTACAGCTCACACCATGATCTTGCAGATCTGTTATTTTTCAAAATATTTTAATACATTGTATACATATACCTTGTGAAACGGGACATTCTGCAATTTCTGCATAATGAGTACTTTAGTTTCTACTTTTGGTACTTTGTATATTTTGATACCAATAATCTGTACTTTAACTCAAGTAAATTTTGATTACTGGACTTTTACTTGTAACAGAGTATTGCAGTATTGATACTTTTACTTAAGTAAAATATTTGAGTACTTTTTCCACCATATCATGGCTGGAGGCTGAAGTTGAACTTTCTTGGAGCTGTCATTTCTGTAGAAAACGGGAACTAGGCTACATGGCCATATCCTAGTGTAATTTTACATGATCATGCACTGATAACAACTTAATTTATGCTTCTTTATTTTCCATAAATGTCATGAAGTCTTACTACTGTCCTGTCCTTAATATTTGTAATTGCTAAATAATATATATTTTAAATATTAGACGGTATAGGCTATATAGGTATATTTTGAAGAAGTAAATTCCGGCTGTATACAATTCAGTCTTAAGAAATACACTGACATTATGTTGTTTTGACATTGTGTGATTGTAGAGATCATTATAAGCTATACAGTCAGAATAGCCTCATTAATTGTCGTCATCTCATCATCACCTTTCCAAATTAATTGGAACATAATCTGCCTCTTCCGCAGAGCCCGTTAAATTGCAAAGAAACTCGTCCTTACCGTTAACAATGTTTAGCGGTCCAGAAGGTGTTGTTCCTCTGTAAGTGTATAGATATAAAGTGCTCAGCATAATGAGTGTGTGCATGTGGAGCCATGAGCAGGCTGCTGTACTGAAGCCTAACTACGTACTGACGGGGCGTTGCTTTGGTAGCCCTCCGACTCACAAGATACAAGTTACACTCAAGTTGGTGACCTGTCGATTAATGTGACAGCAGAGGTCGGTGTTTTCTTCTCTGTGTTTATTTTTTTGCACGAAATGTACGTGACGCTGCATATTGCACATTTGTACCTGACATCTAGATGTAATTTCCAGTATTCTAGTGGATTTTGGGAGTTTGACACTTTTATCAGCCTTTACTTACATAGGATCCATTAAAAAGTTAAACATAGCAATAAAAGAGCCATATTTAATAATAACCACTAATTACTTAAAAATGACTATCTCTTTAAAATTGCATTGGACTGGAGTTTATCCAGACAGTAAAAGAGTAACATTCCCATTCTCTCAGAAAAAGAGAAGGGGGGGGGGGGGGAGGGAGAGAGAGAGAGAGAGAGAGAGAGAGAGAGAGAGAGAGAGAGAGAGAGAGAGAGAGAGAGAGAGAGAGAGAGAGAGAGAGAGAGAGAGAGAGAGAGAGAGAGAGAGAGAGAGAGAGAGAGAGAGAGAGAGAGAGAGAGAGAGAGAGAGAGAGAGAGAGAGAGAGAGAGAGAGAGAGAGAGAGAGAGAGAGAGAGAGAGAGAGAGAGAGAGAGAGAGAGAGAGAGAGAGAGAGACTGACATTGTGATTTGCATATCAATAACTCAAGGAACTAGCAAATTAACATGAATGGCCATGGCTGCATATCAGTGAGGGGCCACACAAAAAGGCTGGAATCCCCCAAAACAGGATAAGAACAGGAGAAATTGAAGAACAGGAGACGTCCAGGAGATGGGGTCAAATAACAGGAGTCTCCTGGTGAGAACAGAAGGGTTGGCAGGTCTGACCCGAGGAGGTTTCGGCCAAGCTTGTTCTCAAAATATCATATTTGTTAAATATAGAATCCTATGTGATTTTATGAGACTTAATAGAAAACGTTAGGGGGGGGGATATTTTTCTATTGAACATTGAACTACTTGCAACAAAAACATCCTTAAGTTTAATAATCCATCCAAAATTCAACAAATCTCTTCTGAAAATGTATAAAAATTGTCAATTGATGTAACTCATAATTTTTTTTCAGTGGAAACAACATGAATAGCCTACTAACACAAATTAAGAAAAGGACATGGTGTATTTGTTCGTTAGTGTGACCATAATGTGATACTAATGAGAATAGATTTTTATCAATCGAATGCAACCACCATTTCACAGCTCATCTTACAGTAGCTGTTATGCATCTGTCCTCTCCCACAATGTTCTTTTTAATAATTGCTCTCTCATACACTTTAGCAGTTAAATTAATGACATGTTTCACACACAGAGGGAGGCGAGAATAACATTAGAGCCTAATTGGCTCCTCCACCATCCCAGAATGAAATTATGGCTACAAATATGTTGTTACGGGCTCCCCCTGCTGGTGCCTCCATGTCATAAGTCCCACAGTCACGCAGATGTACCTGGTAGCTAATCTATGGGCCGATTTAGAGGCAGGCAGGAGCCATCAGTTCCAATAAGTCCCCATAACAGCACACAGAATGTAAGACAGGGCTTAATGTTATTGTGCAATTCCTGAAACATGGTTAAGTTTAGGAATGGAGTTGCCAAGAACTTGAAGCATATGTTGCACCTATCTATTTGGCAATGGCAGAGAATATTTTTCACGCTTTCCAACGGTCTTAAAGGTATTGCCAAGAAGCATTGTTACAACAGACATAATCTTCCTAACACAAAGTTTGTGATGCGGAAAGTGGGAAATCTGCAAATCCCCATATATGGAGTATGCTGATGTCAACAAAATGATGTCCTAGATAGGCCCAGACTCCATATTTGGCCATGCCTGACACATAACTCCAAATATGGGCATAAAAGGGAAAACGCCCAAAGGGCACTTTTTTCTAGTGCCCAGAAAAGTGATGCTATAGGGTTATTCTATGATCATTATTTGTACACTATTCTGAGAGGCAAGTGTACCCTGCATACTGTATGTCACAAACAAAATGAAAATTTTGATGCTCCCATGTGTTCAATACTAAACCGAAATAGTTGTTTCCTATGACGTATTTTGGGGGGTGATTTGTATTCATATGGTGTCCTAGAACAATTTTGGCTTGGTTGCCCAAAGTTTCCATTTGGGCAATTTGCATAATCCAAGATGGCCACTGAACTTGACTTTGACTTACTTGACTTTTGCCCTTTGCTCCTCCAGGGTGCATAGGCCGTTGACAAATGTTCTCCATTTCACTCGGTTTTTAGAGGTTCTTTCTAGATCTCCCTGTTGAGCCCATTCTCTGATATTTCTGCCTCGACACTTCTTCTCCAACTGTTCCAGGGGCGACCTCGTTTCCTTTTCCCTTGGGGGTTCCATTTCAGGGCTTGTCGGGTGATGTTTGTGATGTGGTCCCCAGGTTGATTCTCAGTCAGGGTGGTGGTCCCTGGTTCATAATCAGTTGAAAACCCCTGGTCTAACGCACACATAAGCGCACGCACGCGCACACACACGCACACACACACACACACACACACACACACACACACACACACACACACACACACACACACACACACACACACACACACACACACACACACACACACACACACACACACACACACACACACACACACACACACTCTCTTTGCCCAACCCTTAACCTCAGAAAACACTATGCCTAACCTCACAGTAACCAAATGTTTGTTGTGCTACAAATAGTACTCTATAGTGATGATTTTACAGGGCTGCAATATGTGACGAGTTGGGAGTGAAAAAACTTTACCCAGTCTCTTATGCATTAGGCCACAGAGGCTCATAGCTGGGGACCCCCTGGAACCCCCTAAAGGACCCCTGGGGGTCCCCAGACTCCACTTTGAGAACGACTGCACTTACATTTAAGGAACAACTAGTCTCGCAGCAGCCAGATTATTAGATGGACATTATAACATCTAACATCTGGGGCACAACTATGGAAGAGTGGTGAAGGACCGAAAAGAAAGTGATAGAACTATGAATTGACCAACCACAGACCTCTTAAGACAAACCATGGACCAACAACAGACTTCCATTAAAGCCCAGCCAATCAGAGGCTTACCTGAGTTTTTCACTGGTAAAACATGGACATGGGTCTGACCATGTGGGACTAAGGAACACCTAATTGGGGAAATCCGACCCACATTTTATGTTAGGGTCACGTGCTTCGTGCCACATGACATATATCTGAGGTGGCATGAACCTGTGTACCAGTAGAGTCTCCCTGTAAAAGCAGGGGTGATATGGATCTAGACTTCGTGCGGGGACGTGTAGTCCTGCAGTCTTAACACCCATATGGGATGCAGGTTTGAGCCCTGCTTTGGCCAAACACATTCCCATGTACACATCGTCAATGGGGAGAAAGGTAATGGTCTTGGACATGTTGTATATGACAGAGGCCGTGTATCCTGACAGGAGGAACCCCCCACCACTACAGTACGGAGGGTACGATTCTGACTCCTGCACCTGAACAGGGATGTAATATTTGCTCACTGGCATCCGGATGGGACCCACGCCCGAGACTAGGTTCCCAACGTAGAGGTGCTTGCTGTTGTCTTCCTTGTTGTCATCCATGGTGAACAGGAGGTACTCCACCATGTTGTCTGTGTTGGCAAAGATGTCGTCATCCCCGTTGAGGATGAATTGGACATGTGGACAGTTCCTGTCCATCCACTCCATGAAGAGGAACTGCTTCAGAGTGAGGTTGAAGAAGGAGTCGTTGAAGTCCCACTGCACGATGTCTCTGTGCTCGCGTTGTTCCAATTCTAGCATCCGATTCAGCCTCTGACGATCAAACCCACTGCCCGTTGTTCCCAAGAGGAACACCCTACGGATCTTCTTGCCCCTCTCTAACCTCTCCTCTCCCCAGGTCTTACGTAGGACTTCTCGTCGCTCGTAGTTTCCGGGAGAGCTCTTAATGGCGAGCAAGAAGAAGACATCCTTGGATCGTTTGGCCCCCCCGCATTTGCTAGGGACATCCAGCAGCAGTGGGAAGTGACGGCAGTGTCGGTAGTACAGGAAGTCTTGGATGTGACCGGGAAGAGAGGAGAAGCCTGTCACGTTGTCGGCCATGGACTTGTTCCTCTCGCAGGTTGGCCAGGAAGGTTGAGAGGAGGTCCTATGGCCGGCTGTCGTTCTGCTGTCAGCTTCCATGCTTGTCGGAGCGGCTGTCGGCTGTTGTCCCATTTCCACCTGGACATACATGGCAAGATGTTGGACGCCCTGGACGGTGTCTTCTTTCTTGAAAAGGAGGATCATGCATAACGTCCCAAGCAGCACCAAGGCTATCCGCGCCACCCTGCAACACAGCTTCCTTCTCATCCTTGACTCTCTACAATGGGACAGACAAAACAATGTCACACCACACTCACCACAGAAAAGGCTGTTCTGCAAAAAAATATATAATAAATCTGTGATCGGAGATTGATACTTTCCCATATGCGGTTGTGTTGACTGACAGAGGACCATCACACATGAAGGCATTCCATGCATCAACCCAATAACACGCTCATAACTGTTCTCACTGCAGCCACGTAATGCAGCCATGTACTGTGCTTTGACATTGTACGTTAAATTTGTAATGTCAAAATGCAGTACTGTACATGTAAATACCAGTTTACTAACAGCCATTCACTGTATGCACTGATCTGATAGCAGGCTAATATGAAAATGAAATGGCCACAGTGAGGGATCAACAGTGTTACGTGTTTCAATACAAAATCTTTGGCAAGTTAATTTGTATTGTAAATTTCCACAAGGCAATTCAAAGTGACAAACAAATAAAATGTAAGGGAAACGTACAGCATGTATCAGTGTGTCTGTCTGGTCTTCCAATATATACTGTAATACAAAAACTAATGTCTAACATAAAAGTCTTCAACAACTGAGCATTGCAGTCAAGTTTTTCCTCAAATCAAACATAAGTCCTTGATATATTCTTACGGTTATAGTAAGCTGACTTTGTCATTATCTTAATGTGGCTGTGTATTTTGTTGTTTTCCATAATTTGACATTGATGAGACTGAAACATGTATAGATGTTGAACGATAAAGACCCCAGAATGGAGCCTTGGGGAACTCGACATGTCATTTTTGTCAGCTCAAATTTGTAATGGCCTCATAGGCACAAAGTAGTCTCTCAGTCCCTGTCGTTTAAGTAGGATTAAAATCAGTTACCAGTATCTACCAGTCAAACCATTACTCTGCCAGAATGTCCCTCCCGGTTTTCCAGTTGGTGTAGTAATACAGGTATGCTGCTGAATGAATCAAAATGAGAGGTGTTGCTATGGGCCTGTATTTCTTCATTAGTTAGGTGTTTTAGTTTCAAGGACCCCCATAACTCTTGAGTGTGTACAAATGGAACCACATGGACCTGTAACCAAATGGACCCTTACAGGTCCATTTGGTTCCATTTGTACACTCTCAGAGTTACAGACATGTAAGGGTCAATTTGGAACCCCCCCAAGGAACCCTGAGGGTCCTTAAACCCCACTTTGAGAACCACTGGTCTAGATTATGTTTTTTTTTAACAGTGGCTTGATGATGACCATTTTTTATTATTGTTTTGGCAGAGAAGAAGCCTTGCATTTATCAGTTCCAAAATATATCTTTATTGACGTCATGTCATAATGAACATGGAGATTTGGTTTTACACTACAAGGAAGCTACAATGTGCTGAACTTGCAATAAACAGTGGAAGCATATGTCGAGTGCAAATGTTATTGTTTTCTTAATGTTAATGTTTGTCCTGCACCTGGATACTACATTGGATGTCTCTTATTTACAATGTGCGGACCTTCTTTCATGATTGTTCCCTTGGGTCCAGCCTTTTTTTAAATCTTTTTTATACTTTATTATTTTTTCATATGGGCACTACAGTGAGTAGTCATGTGACTACAAAGACAACACAAAATACTACATTGGGACAAAGCAGGGCAAAACAAAACAAAAAGAACTAGAACAAATAAGGCACCAAATTAACACAGAGTAGACAGTAAACAGGGAAAAAATAAACTAAAACGAGAAAAACAAACACGACAAAAAACTGGAGAAAAACTAAAACAAAAAAACAGAAACAAGGTACGGAGGCACATAGAGACTAACCCATGTTCAAGTTCATATTCTTTACCACTCTTTTTCTCCAACTAAAAACATCAGAGCAAAACGATCATTAATTAAGTCAGTCCTTCATCAAGTGCCTGATAATAAACCAGTACCGTGTTAAAAGTGCTCCCCCCATTTGGTTGTTGACTCTTCCTTATATATTTCCAATGGTATTCTATATGCTTTTAGGTAGGCTGAGGTGCTAAGTCCTCATAGCTTGCATTATGGTCACCCCCCCGTCCACACCCACACTTTCCATGTAGCGCTCCCATTTAGCCCACAGCGTACTACTAAGATTTCCTCAGATTTTATATGTTAACTGCTCCATTACTTTTATTTGTTCCATTAGTTCCCTCCATTTCTGTACACTAGGGCTTAGTTTCTGAAGCCAGTTTTTAGTTATAAGTTTGATGGCCGTTAATCTTAATATTTTAATAAGGTACTTGTCTTCAGTTCTGTCTATCCCCTTTGGTATTTTACCCAACAGGATATATTCATGACTGATATTTACCTTAATTTTCAGAACTCGTGTTATTTCCGTACCAATGTTGTCCCAGTACTTTTTCAAGACAGGACAAAACCAGAAGATATGGCTGTAGTTGGCATGGTTTTCTCCACAGTCTCTCCAACATTTTGGTGTTGCTAATTCTTTTAATTTTGCTAATTGGACTGGTGTAAGAAAATATCTCGCCAGAACTGAGATGCTGTTGTCTTGTGTAAGGATATGCTTATATTTCCCCATTCAATTTCAGACAAGTTTAAATCTAGTTCTTCTTGCCATCTTATTTTTTCTCTCAATTCTTCTGGTTTGTTCTGCCTTTCCAAGATGTTATATAAAGCCGAGATTTGGTGCTTGGCACTCGCACACTTATAATTTTTAACCAGGAACTGTGTCATGGGATGAAAATCTGTAATACTTTTCTTTTGTCTGGTGCTTTTCTCGATGTAGCTTCTAACTTGTAGATATCTAAAAAAAATGAGAGTGTGGTAGATCGTCTCTTTTAACAGTGACTCGAATCTTTTAATTCCTTTATTATCTATAAATTACCCAAATATCCTCAATCCCTTTTGATTCCAAGTCTTGAAAGTACGGTCATCTTTATTTGGAGCGAAATCAGGATCTTCCTTCATTTCTCTTAGTAGCAGCATTTCATTATGAATCTTAAGGTCATTCCTGACTCTGTCCCAAACTGTAAGTGTATTTCTAAGCCATATGTTTTCTATATTTTGTTTTGGAATTTTTGTAAGGAAAGGGAGGAGCTTCTCCATATCTTTACATTCAGCTAATTCTATAGACCTCCATTTTACCTGTATCTCCTCATTTAGCCATGTTTGTATTGTCTGTATTTGAGCTGCATAGTAATAATTCTGCAAGCTAGGGAGAGCCAGCCCCCCCTTCCTTTTTGCCAATTTTAGTGTTTTCATCTTGACCCTTGGTTTTTTTACTATCCCAGGTAAATTTAAGTAGCATTCGGTCCCAACTCTTGAAAACAGTTGGGCTCACATACAGAGGAAGTGCATTAAACAGAAATAAAAATCTAGGAAGTACATTCATTCTTATAGTATCGATCCTTCCCATTAGTGACAAAGGGACTAGGCTCCATCTGTTCAAGTCTTGTTTTATTTTAGTTTCTAATTTATCGTAGTAAAATTTATACAAAAATGTTCCTAGGTACTTCTATTCCAAGATATTTAACCTTTTCTCTGTCCCATTTCCATGGGTATTCCTTTTTAAACTCTGCAGGTACAGGTGCTCCCAAACTGATTCACATTTTTGCGTGTTCAATTTGTATCCTGATACTGTGCTATATTCTTTAATGCTCTTCATTAATGCTGGAAGAGTGCTTTCTAATTTTGTCAGGTCTACCCCCTCTATTTCCTCGTTTCTCCTAATACTTGCTGCTAATGGTTCAATACATAAAAGTGTAGATTAGTGGAGAGAGCGGGTCCCCTTGTTTTGTGCCTCTTCTAATCTCCAACGGGCTTGATAATGTTCCATTAACTCTGACCTGAGCTTTTGATGTACTGTATAGTCTGCAGCATCCTGATACTGTGAGATGAGATAAAAATGTTGCTAAAGCCAAAGCTTCTACAGGTCTAAAAAATAAAGGTCCAAGACACTCTATCAAAAGCTTTTTCTGCCTCGAGGGTAAGTATAAGAGCCTGTTCATCTTTTTTTTGTATATGCTGTATTATATTCAGTGTACGTCTAACATTATCTGATAGTTGTCTGTTTGTGATAAATCCTGTCTGGTCTAGATTTATAATGTCAGGCATGATTTTTGCTAGCCTGTTTGCTATTATACTGCTCAGCAGTTTTTGATCCACATTTAGTAGAGTTATAGGCCTATATCCTTCGACCTGCGATGGGTCTTTACCCTCCTTGTGTATTACTGTTATTATCGAATTACACCATGTACTGTATCTGCCAATATCCCATGTGTTAAGGCCTAGTTGAAAGCATTGTGTAGAATAGGAGCAAGTTGTACTTTAAACTCTTTGAAAAATTCTCCCGTGAAACCATCACTGCCTGGGCTCTTGTCTGTCTTTAATCCCTGGATCCCTTTAGATATTTCATCCATACTGATTGACTCGGTGAGGCTTTCATCCTGTGATTCAGTCAATTGTGGCAAATGTAAACGTTGTAAATAGTCTCTTAACTGTTCTTGAGTTTTTTTCTTCTTCTTTGTTATACAGCCGTTTATAGTATTCAGCGAATTCTTCTGCGATCTCCTGTTTACCTGTTAACAGCTTGTTTGTAACATTATTCTTAATACATGCAATATTCGATTTTGTCTGTTGTTTTTTCAATTTGTAAGAGAGTATTTTTAATGATTTTGATCCTCCATCGTAATATTTTTGTTTAATGAAAACCAGATCTCGTTCCACTCTCTCAGTCAACAGACCATCTAATTCTTTTTTTTCATCATATCATTTCGCTCCCCTTTTGTTTTATGCTGTCGTTCTAAGTTATTTATTTTTAGCTCCAGGTTTACAACTTTTTTCTCCCTTTCCTTTTTCTTCCGTGATGAGAAGTAAATAATTTCCCCTGTGGTGACAGCTTTCAAGCCTTCCCAAATGATTACTGGGTTGACTTCTCCTGTATCATTAATTTCTAAGTATCTTCGATTACCGTTTTTATTTTAGTTTTAAAAATCTGTCATTTGTAGTAAAGAATTGTTAAGTCTCCACAAAGTTCTATTTTTTTTTTCTTCCAATGTCTATTGTTAATGATATCAAGGAATGATCTGAAAGGGTGATCTGATGTATCTTACAATTTTGTACTCTGAACATGTCATTTTTAGAAATAAAAAAGTAGTCCAATCTTGAATATTTATAGTCCCTCACTGTAGGGTTTAAAGTTCTCCAAACGTCTACAATTCCAATCTCTGTTGTTGCTCTTCTCAGTATTCTAGCAGCGGGTTCACCGCTGTGCCGTTTATTACCCTGTGAATCAGATTTAGCATCCATAATAAGATTTAGATCTCCTGCTGTTATAGTTATTCCTTTACTTTGGGAAGCTATTATGTCCAATACTTTTTTTACTAGGTCTGTTCCTTCTTCTGGGGGATTATACACATTTATCAAGGAAACCATAATATTGTCAATTTTTCCAATAACCATAACATATCTCCCTTCTTTATCCGATGACACATGTTCTACCTGAAGTGCACAGTGAGGCCATATTAAAATTGCTACTCCTCTTCTTGATGAGCTGTGTGATGAGTGGAAAACTTGACCTGATATCATTTTACCTAGTTTATCATGTTCAAACTGATTTAAGTGGGTTTCCTGTAGGAAAGCTATGTCCCCTCCTTCTTTTTTTAGTTGTTGTAAAATCTTTTTTCGTTTAATAAAGTTGTTAAGTCCATTTACATTATATGAAATCATTTTTTGAGGTTTCATTGGTAACTGTCAAAGAGATTTCTTGCTATCCTAAGCACCACCAGCATACCTATTGAGCTACTTTGTTTCTTTGACAATTTTGCAGTCAATTACATTTTGAGTCAACAACCATGTGACAAACAATAAAACGTGCATCCAGAAAAACAGTAAAACACCCCTCAATCACTCCCATAGGTAGCAAACTCTACTAGTTTGCTTAAGTGATTCCATGTCTATTTTTAGGAATCTTGGGCGTGCCAAAAAGGTGGCCCAAATTTGAGTGGAAGACCCCATGCTGTAATCTAATGTCATGAGTGTTGCCCCCCATTTTAAACCCCCCCACTTCTGCCGTCATCTATCTTAAATTAAAGAGTTAAATAAACAGTTATTTCATTGAGAACCAAATTGCCCAAAGCCCCTTTTTTTATTTTTTTGTATGCACATGATCGTTCTTATACATTACAGGGAAGTGAGTGAAAACAGCTTATATTTTAAAGTCCCTTAAAGTTGACAGTACAAGGTTAATTAATAAATCAAATAAAAATTCCTTCCCTATAAGGGCGTATAACTAATTGGGCAAGACAAAACGTATATGTTTCGCGATTGGAAGACTTTATTTAGCAAAAGTATTGTAATTCCCCATTATATTGACTTTAAATGTAGAAAGAGAAAGAAAGAAAAATGAATTGAAAAAATAAATTAAAACTAAAATAATTAAATCTAATATCATGTATATTTGTTGTCATTGATTAGAAAAAGAAGAATCATATCTTAGTCCTAAGCAGTTTTAATTAAAGCTAGGCTACATTTCCTCCCCATATCCTGTGGGTTAGAAACAGAGAGCAAATAGATCCCAGCTAAGCACAATAAATATTGCCATTTGATGGAAATAATAACAAATAAAAGCTGATAACGAATAATTAATTGTAATACTAACAAATACATATTGATCCTACTGCTACCAATAGTGATTAATCACCCTTCCTGCAGTAGTTCAATATGCTCTCTAGTCCAATCTATATTGTTTACTTTTTGTACTATTTAGTTTTAGGGAGAGCTTTTTATAGAGGGAAAATAATAAAAATAACCTTAGGCCTACATGATAGTAATATTGAGTACATGATAATAATAAGAAAAAAAATACAATATATACATATGATAATACTGACAAATATGTGTGAACATGATAGTAAATATTCTTCACCTTTCCTGTAGTGATTAATGTCGTTTGTGGGTCCAGCCTTATAATGTTTTGTGGATGTGTGTGACTATTATGAGCTGGTTGATGTGGAAGCAATTTCAATAATTAAGGGACCTGGGGCCTGTTCCTCAAAAGGTGAATTAGAGCTAAAGCCTGGCTTTACCACCTATCCTGGCTTAATTTAGCCAGGATTAGAGCTGAGTCGGTTCCTCAAAAGGTGAACTATCTTGAAGATTAGTTTAGCCAGTTCACCCTGGCTAAGTTTAGCCTTATCCGATTCCTCAAAAGAGAATTGAAGCAAGCCTAGCTTAGTTACCATGGCAATTTAGCTGTGAAGTTAGCCTGGTCAGGAGCAGGCTAACCAAGCTTTATTAATCCAGTGCCTTGTTCTTCAAGTTTTGTGAAATAGCTGTAGCTGTTAGTCCAATGACTCCAATCATAAACCAATGAGTTTTTCTACACTTATTCAATTCTTATGCGAAAATCAAAGATCTACAAGCCCGAAATGTTTTTGTCTTATGGCGGCCGGGGGTCCCCGGCCCCCCATGGACCCCCGCCCCCGTGTACCCCCGGCCCCCTGTGTACCTCCGGACCCCCGTGGACCCCCGGACCCCCATGGACCTCCGGACCCCCGGACCCCCATGGACCCCCGGACCCCCATGGACCTCCGGACCCCCGTGGACCCCCGCCCCCGTGGACCCCCGTATACCCCAGACCTCTGTTGGGGGTCAACGGGGGTCCGGGAGTACACGGGGGCCCGGCCCCCCGTATACTCCCGGACCCCCGTTGACCCCCGTGGACCGTGGACCCCCGGCCGCCAAAAGGCAAGCTTTTCCCTTGTAGATCTTCGATTTTAGAAATTTGAAATTAGAAAATTATTCTAAGTGTTTATAATTATAATTCCAACATTCACTTAAACTCCTTATGTTTAAACCTAACTGAATTATATATTTATGGATTTGTATATAAATTAATTCATATTTTTGGACAACTTGTGCATTTAATTTGTCGGCAATACTTTGCCACGCTTTCTCCCTGGATCTATATTTATTGCGGCCGTGTTTCCTTTCTTGCTTATTATAAATTTTACTTCCTTGTAAGATTCCATGAGCTGCTGCAGTGCTGCTGTTCAGCCACAGAGAAGAACGCCGCTCTGGTTTTGGGCTCCATGATTGGTCAAGTTCAAGGATTCTGCTATCGACTTTCATGGTCTTTTATAGAAATAAGTGAAGCCTGGCTTCATTATCCTGGCTCGACACAGCCTGGCTTGACAAGTCGCTCCTTTTCAGCCTGGCTTGGCGTTCCAGGAACCGAATAAACCAGGCTATACGGACCCGACTTTGTCAAGCCTGGATTTGACTTAAATCCAGGCTTATTTAATTCACCTTTCGAGGAACAGGCCCCCGGGAACGCATCGGTGTCATTTTTTTAAATTTCTTTGGCTATTCAAAAATAGCAGATATACAAGCTCATATCGCTACAAGCTTGTAGATCTGCTATTTTTTGAAAAATAGTGAACATTTTGGCAAATCTTTGAATATATATTTTTAAGCGAACATTTTTTAACTCTATTACACCTTCTGGGGGTCCCTGGAACAAAATATTTTGAGATGGGGGTCCACGGCCAAATACATTATCAAAAAAACGGGTTAGGATTTAGAAGACATTTGGAGAATCCCCAGAAGCAAAGATTTGAGTTACAAATGTTCACTTTAAATATATATATATTCAAAGATTTGCCCAAAATGTTCACAATGTTTCCGAAAAATAGCCCAAAGACATCTTAAAATGACAGATGCGTTCCCGGTCTTAATGGGTTGGCGTTTGATGGTGAAACTGGCATTTTAACCAAACATCTGTAAACCTGTGTGCATGTGCATTCACTTTTAAAAGAAAAAGAGCTCGTACATGATACATCTACTATAAAGTGACCAAAGCAGGTAAAAATACACACGATGTAAAAGTAACTTAATCCCAGTCAATAGTTTGTTCATGCTTTGACAGACAGGTCTTCTTCTGAAGTAGACCTGTTTGTCGAAACAGACTGCAAGGAAGTTATTTTACAGTTCGTGTGGACTTGTTTAACAGCATGGCTTTCACAGACTATTACTATCAAGTAAATTTTGATTACCAGACTTTTACTTGTAACATAGTATTTCTACATTGCAGTATTGATACTTTTACTTAAGTAAAATATTTCCGTACTTTTTCCACCACTGCCTACGTGACTGGACTGGAGGCTCAAGTTGAACTTTCTTAGAGCTGTCATTTCTGCAGAAAACGGGAACTAGGCTACATGGCCATGCATATCTAGTGTAATTTTACATCATACACTGACAACTTAATTTATGCTTCTTCTATTTTCCATAAATGTCATGAAGTCTTACGTACTGTCCTGTCCTTAATATTTGTAATTGCAAAATAATATATATTTTAAATATCAGACGGTATAGGCTATATAGGTATATTTTGAAGAAGTCAATTCCGGCTGTATACAATTAATAATGAGTCTTAAGAAATACACTGACATTATGTTGTTTTGACATTGTGTGATTGTAGAGATCATTATAAGCTACAGTCATAATAGCCTCATTAATTGTCGTCATCTCATCATCACCTTTCCAAATTAATTGGAACATAATCTGCCTCTTCTCCTGACAGATTAAACTAGATTATAGCCCGTTAAATAGTTGTAAAGAAACTCGTCCTTACTGTTAACAATGTTTAGTGGTCCAGAAAGTGTTGTTCCTCTGTAAGTGCATAGATATAAAGTCAGCCTAATGATTGTGTGCATGTGGAGCCAGAGCTCGCCTAGATATGTGCATAAACCGGTTTATTAGATTCACGGTACATCAAAGTTATAACATGATGACACATGCACAAGCAACAGCCAAGTGAATGGCAACGACGTAAATTACATTTCTCTCTCAACATGAGTGCTGCCTGTAACTGCAAATTGTTCCTGTTCGCTGATGACTCGGCACTCCTGATCTCGGGAGAGGACAAGTTGCAAGTTGAGGAGGCGCTCAGCTCCAAACTCTCAAAAATCCGTACTTGGCTTACCGATAACAAACTGTCACTACACCTTGGGAAAACTGAATCCATTCTCTTTGGGACCAAACATTCCCTCAGACAGATGGATGTAAATGATTTCAAGGTCAAAGTCGATGACACAATTATCTCTAGCAAAGAAGAGATTACCTATTTGGGTTGTGTTCTTGACAAATACCTGACAGGTGAAAGCATGGCTACAAAGGTGGTCAAAAGAGTAAACCAGAGAACCAAATTTATGGGCAGAGTTTCCTCTTTTGTCAACCCTCAGGCCCTCAGGACCCTCTCTGGGGCCCTGATTCAACCACTTTTTGACTATGCTTGCACCTCCTGGTACTCCAACACCTCAGTGTCACTGAAGACTGCTTCAAACCTCCCAAAACAAACTGATTCGGCTACTCCTCGGATTGGGGCCCATGACCCACCTTTCTCCCACCCATTTTGCCAGCCTAGGCTGGCTCAGGGTGGAAGACAGGGTTAAACAACTAAAAATGGGACTGGCCTTCAAAATTGTAAATGCAAATTTGCCCGATATGCCCCCTATTCCCGCATATCTGAGTAAATACCTCCAAAAGGTTAGCGACACCCACAGTCACAATACCAGAGGGAGCGTTAACAACAATTTGGTACCACCCACCCATAAATCAAACATGGGCAAATTCTCCTTCTACAGCACTGCCACCCAGGATTGGAATAGTCTAACTCCATCCCTCAAAAAATGCAGTTCGCTGGGCTCATTTAAAAGAGCCTTAAAAAAATCACCTTTCAGGAGGCCAAAGGTGGAGGTAGTACCATTTTCCCGTTAGACAGCAGACCCTCCCCCCCCTGTTCTTGTACATATTTTTTTTCCCCCTCTTTTTTTTTTTTTTTGTTGTACATAGTGTTATTTATTTTTTTTGGCTGTTTATTTTGTAATGATATTTGAACTGTGGTGCCACTATATATTAACCTGACACCGTCAAATGGAAGAAGCTTGCGACACACATTTGTTTCACAGCCTACTTCCCATCTGAGACTTCGGTCGCAGAATCGATGACAGACAGTTTTTCTTTTTTTCAAGCTACTAGGCAGCTGATTGGATGATCCCGCCCCTAGCAGCCGCTGATTGGTTCGAACACGCAGTGTTCGGGCATGCTTACTCCCTGCGCAATCCCAGACCTCCCTGAAATCAAATGCAAATGAGATTTCCGGAGGGAGGGGGTTTACCAGGCTAACTATATATGCCTATGAATTAAATACCAAGGCCCTCATTGGAAACAAGGACTTTTATGAACGGACCTGTTAGACAAAGTATTTTAAATGTAACTGTGCTGTTTTACATTTTTTGCCTAATAAAATATTCAATCAATCAATCTCTCTCTCTCTCTCTCTTTAAACACCTTTCGGTTGAGTTTCGGTAATACTGAAGTACTTTCCAAGGAGTGTGTGTATACTGTGTCAAATATGCAAGTGGCATGGGGCCCTCATCTTCATTGCAGGGCTGGTGCGGCCTTTAGGCGCTTATACACAGCGGGGGGTGACCTTTGGACCTTCTGTCTGTTGTCTATGTTCACACAACAAGCTGCCGGTGCTGCAGGTGCCAATGGCAAGGACAGAGAAATTGGCTGACACAGATAGACACAGATTTGGTCCCTGGTCGTGGAATGATCTACAGACCAGATTAAAACTGGCTTCTCTGATCCCCTAGTGACTTTTAAGAGGATTGCCATGGGCACACTCTCCAGCCATTGCTCCTGCTTTGACGAGGTGCAAATGCTGTGATCTTAGTTTTATATTAGCTTAGTAGTTTCATGATGTATTGTTTATATTAGCCTTTTAATAGTCTGTATTTGGTGCTATTTAGACTCTCTCTGAGCCTCCCTTGGTAGTAGGTTTTTGGTATTACAGATGTCATATGTTTGTCTTTGTCATGTCCTGTATTGTTGTTACTGGCAGAGCTGTGTAACATTTATTTGCCTCTTCTCTTGGCCAGTGCACGCTCGTAAAAGAGACTACGGTCTCAATGTGATTTTACTGGTTAAATAAAAAATTAATAAATTACTGAACCAATCTGGGAACCCATCTGCAAAAAAAAAAAAAAGATTTGCAGCTGCTGAGCTGAATCTGTCTTGAGAGATTATTTCTGAACAAACATGAATATTTATTCACGCAGGCACGCACGCACACACTAGACATTGATCTGACTGATCTAATGTATGTATATTCTATCAGTAAATAAATGTATACATAAATGTACAATATATCAATAGTCAATATAGATTAATTGCATGGTGAAATTGACCGATACCGATATTGCAAAACAAGTTTCCAGTATGGTTTACCTACACCTGTAATAACTGTGATTCTGGGTGCAGATGCAGACTCTAAATAACTGTGCATTCTTATTATCTGATTTGTTAGGCCTACTGATGCACATATTCGTTCAAACAACTTGTTTGAAATGTTGATATTATTATTGTAATCCCAACACAAATAATCCATTGATGATGATGATTTAGTCTGCTTTTTAGTTGTTGTTGGGGTATTTGTCACTCTACATTTTGATTTTCGAAAATCTACATTTCGGCCATTTGAAAATAGTCAATCTACAAGTTGCATTGCATCGCGATGCATTGTGAGCTTGTAGATCTGCTATTTTCAAAAGATTCTTATACAATTTATACATAAAAAAACTTGTGAAATGGGACATTCTGCATAATGAGTACTTTCTACTTTTGTTACTTTAAGTTCATTTCGATACCAATACTTTTGTACCTTTACTCAAGTACATTTTGAATTCCGGACTTTTACTTGTAACAGGGTATTTTTACTTTGCAGTATTGATAGTTTTATTTAAGTAAAAAAATTGAATACTTTTTCCACCACTGGTTAAGTGTCTTGCTCAGGGACGCTTTGACACATAGACTGGGTGGGCAGGGGAAGAAGAACCAGCGACCTTCTGATTACCAGACGGCCTCTCTACTCTACCCACTAAGCTACTACCACCCTCCCTAGCTGTTGTCATGCAGGAGTTGATGACATCATTAGTGATGTTTTCCATCATAATTACACTCATATTTCACGATCCATCTCTGAGGAATAATGGGTGTCTCTCCCATATGAGTGCTGCTAGCAGATGGTTTTGGCTTGACTGAGTTGTGCTTATTCCACCAACACCCTACCAGTTACCGTAAATCGCATATTTTTTTGTTTTTGTCGCATTCCTAAGTCCTAAATTTGATGACCGGAGTTTTGAAACGAAACGAAAATGTTAAAAAAAAAACAATAGCAGATGTACAAGCTCGCAGCGCGGCAAGAGGTGAGCTTGTGTATCTGCTATTTTTGAATAGCCAACGCTAAAATCTAAAATGACATTTCCAACCATAACAAATCAGAAATGTCATTTTGTTACACGGCACGCTTCGATAATGTAACATTGACTGACATTACAACACTGTTTTCTTTATGGCTGATCTGTTTGTGAATAAAATGTGTTGTAATGTTCTCTCTCCATTAGAATTCCCAAAAGCCTCGTTATCACTTATCTAAGTACACAATGTGTGAATGCATTCCATTACATGAGTAGTAAGAATTCTGTTGAAGACAGCCTTCTCACTATAGTTCAACAGGCATTTCTCTGTGTGACGTTGGGCAACTCAACAGCCTTTGAGTGAGGACAGTTGGGAAGAGTTTATACACAAATATCATTGCCTGAGACCTACCCTCTGTCAGCGATGTAAAGTTTACTCAAGTACTGTACTAATTCTCAGTATTTTTTACTTCTACTCCACTACACCTTAATATACTGTATGCCACACCTAACAGATGCAGTTGAAAAGGCTTTAGAAATGTGAGAGAAAAACGCCTGCCATGGATCAATGGAGTGATTTTTTTTGTTAAAACTTTCTATACACGTTTGAAGGACCATGACAAAGACTTTTAATGTGTGGTAAAACTGAACGTCATGAAACCTTTAACGTGTGAATGGAAGGTGCAAATGCAGGTGAAGTGAAGGATGAAGGGTGAGTCAAGTCATCTTTACTTATATAGCACTGCAATAAATCACGGTACACAAAAGCCATAAAATGTAGAACACAGAAATCACAATCACAGAATTATAAAATCAGACACACAGTGGCACATTTTTTAAGTAAAGAGAAACTGAACAAAACAAAAAACTGATTAAAGCTGATTAAAAAACACGAAGCGTGACGAAGCATAAAACCACGGCCAACCTCAGACTGAGCCAAAAGCATGGGAAAAAAGGTGGGTCTTTAGAGTTGATTTTAAATTGTCGGTTGTGGTGGGGAAGGACTTAATGTGGGATGAGTGACATGGCACAACTGACAGAAATCGTGTTTGGGGACAATGGGGAACTGAAAGGAGTTGCTGAGCGGATGACCTAAGTAACATGGGAGCAGAAAGTGGAGTTAGCAGATCAGAGATGTATTGATGTATGAATTGCTGGCTAGTCTATTTAGAATATGGTTTTCTAAACATAAAGTAAAAAAAACAAAACAACAAAAAACATCTGTATTTCAATGGTAACCAATGCAATTGGACCAAAAGTAGGATGATGTGCTCTCTTTGCTTTGTTCCAGAGACTCAGGAGCTGGTAGCCCTGGAGAAGTCAGTTGTAGCCTCTACTTTGAGAGGAATGGAGAGTGAGAGCGTGTTGAAGAGAAAGGAGATTAGAGGAAAGTGGAGGTTGTGAAGCAGGACAAACAGGTGCATGTACACTGTGTATATGGTGCTGATTGTGAACGAGGAGTGTCAGGGTTACATAGAGGGAGTTTTCACTCCTGAACTTGTGTTATCTATATCTATTTATAACTTGATTTGAAAAAAGTACAGTATAGCAGCACAAAGCAACAAGGACTTTACAACTAAAGTACAGTAGCGCTAAGCACTTCAGGACTTTATCAGATCTTGTATGTTTGAATGTAAATTATAAATGTGACAACAGTTTTTCTTATCACCTGTGTAGACATATCAATAAACAGTACTCAAATTGAATGAAGCTGTACAGTAGCAGCTGTGTTCCCATGACTAGAGTTCAGTGACGTGTTTATAAAGTATGCTGCCAACGTAATTATAAATGTTCTGTAACTGCCCTTTCAAAAATACAGCTGTACAGTTTTGGAACTTGCCGGGGAGGGGCAGGCATGGTATTAGTGAATGCCAAAGCACTGACATTTGATCACTACCACATTCTACCACATTAATAACTTTCCAAAAACACAGCCTAATGTGATTATGTTGAAATTTAGACTCTTAATATCAAGATAGTGGCCGTCGTAGAGAGAGCACTGTAAAACATGACTAACCCTAATAAAGCAATAGTTTAGTATTTCCTTTAAGGCTGGGACAATGCGGTGAGGCATCTGGTGGAAAAGTTCACTGATGAAACTTTAGACCCACTGAGAGAAACAGGTGCACGCACACACACACACACACACACACACACACACACACACACACACACACACACACACACACACACACACACACACACACACACACACACACACACACACACACACACACACACACACACACACACACACACACACACACACACACACACACACACACACACACACACACACACACACACACAGCCATTGAGAGGTAAACACCCCACTTTGATAAGGAGTGAATAAAGTAAATGAAACAATAGTTTCAGGAATGTGAGATTCCATTCCAGTTCAATAGGCCAGTGGTTCTCAACCTGTGGGTTGGAACCCCCAGGGGGCCCCCAAAAGAGTTTGGGGGCCCCCAGATGATTAGCTTAATGTGCAACATTGTTTTCTCACTCAGTAAAAAGAAAAACATACAATATAAGTGCATACAGGGTATCTGCACATTTCTAAAGTGACAATTTAAGGACTTTTAATAACTTTGTATTAATGGAATCGCAATGCGAGGCGTTGCGATTCCACAATATTTATCTATGGAACCAAGTCAAAATGTAATAATAATAATAATAATAATACACTTTATTTGTATAGCACCTTTCATGACATGACATGCAGCTCAAAGTGCTTTACAGAGCAATAATACTATTACAGTTACAACTAATTTAACAATAAAGCAAAAAAGAAAAGCAGAAGCATAAAACAACATTAAAATAATAGCAAAGGGCAGTGAATCAGGCAATACAGTGAGGACATGGACAACAACACAGAGATTTAAAAATCAACCAAAAAATCAGCTAAAAGCAAGAGTGAAGAAGTAGGTCTTGAGCTGTGCTTTAAAGCTGTCGACAGAGGCTGCCTGTCTTAGGTGTAATGGGAGTTTATTCCACGATGTCGGTCTGTAGAAGCAGAATTCTGCTTCACCGTGTTTTTTATGTCATTGAAGGCACCTCGAGCAGGTCAGCCACACATTAACGGGGTATGTGCTAACTCAAGAGCAAAACCGCTTTCATTGGAACATGCACTTTAATCAGCTGTGCGTGATTACAGTCAGCTAGAGCAGCGAGCTGCAGTGCGTGATCCCTTGACCACAAGAACAAGTCATTCTCAAACTAGAACGATGCATTCCAGATACTCAGATTCTCAATATTTCAGCATAAATATAACCTTAAAATCATTTGTTTTTGAAAACAAATCCTAAAAGCAGATAAAAAAACCAAAAAAAATAATCAATTAAACGATTAGATAAAAATATTATTAATAGTATGTGACAGTATGAACCTGTATATTAACAATACATTTGGTGAAATTGTGTCAGATGTTTTGAAACACAAATAAACAAATAAACGTCTAATAACAGTGTGGCTTCCATGTGGATCTCTGACTTCATCTGTCCAGTCTATGACGTAAAGTCTCTATTATGATGTATAACTCCATATTTGGGCAAGGTTTCCACCCGATCCAACCTCTACTCACTTCCATTATAAGATGAATTAAAGTTATTAAAAAAAGAAAAGAAAAAAGCTGTGGAGGTAATCATTTATGCACAAGAAGCTGATTGGTTCATAGCAGTTCACATTCGATATTTGTCTACTAAACTATTTCCTCCATATTCTACACACTCCCCATCGCTTCTAAAGGGTTTTCACCCTTACCCATCTTTCTTAACCTGTGCTATTCTCATCTTTATTTATTTAACAAGTAATATCGTTATCCTTGTCTTGCTGTTATGTAATTGCTATTGAGTAATAGATAAATAAGCCCTCTTGATTCTTAAAAGGAATCCCTTGACATGAGCGACTGACTGGTCTCATAAAATATGTAGGTTGTGCAATGAACCTGCAATGAACCTGAAATGAATCTGTACCCACCCGAGGGGTCGTGTACTTCCAGCAACACAGGTGTTGTGATGTGGAGGGGTCAGGTGTAGTGCAAACTACCCCATCAGAATTTGTTTTGTGCCAGAGACTCCCATAACAGATTTGCGTTAAAACCTTTCACCTGCTATGAACCTGAAATGAACCTGTACCCATAGACATATAAAGGTAGACGCCTCCTTCGGCTCTGAAGCGTTCGTATCTCGGGCGCGCTTCCTGCTTCCGCAGGGCTGTCGTGTGCGTCACAGAAGCGGAAGTTCGGTAGGCCAATCAGAGGCAGGTGGGGGCGGGTCTTTTTGTAACCCAGCTCTTAACCCTTTGAGAGGCAGCAGCTGTGCGCAGCATCTAGTTAGTTGGAACTTGGCAAACTCCACACTCTATTTGTGAAATTCAAATAAGAGACATGGTCCTTTTTCATATCAAGGTCCATTATTTATTCAGCATTTGAGTCACGGAACACCGTTTGATAAGCTTTAGCCTCTCACACCCAAAACGTAGAATATGTTATCGTTCGATAAGATGTTGTCAAAATAACAATTGTTTACGTTCTCTAATTGTGTACTTGTTTAGTAAGTAATGCAGATGTTTAACAATTTGACTCTTGACAGTGTGAAATGTTATACTCAAGATTTAAAGATCTATAAGGGTCCATTTGGTTATCAACTCTCCATCATTTAGCTGGGTACCACCTGGAACCCCCTCAAGGACCACTGGTGGTTCCCGGACCACTGGTTGAGAACCATTGCACTGACAAGTCCCGGAAAAGACGCACTGTGATTGGCCAGTAGTCAACGCACTGTGAGCGCTGTGATTGGCCAGTAGTCACTTTGAGTGACAGGTTCCCTGCGGAAGACGGAAGAGCCGCCGTGTATTGCGATACCAGTCGCCCCAATGAACTGCAGAGGCCAATGAGGTATCTAGGTTTCTAATATCTATGCAATCTACCCCATCAGAATTTGTTTTGTGCCAGAGACTCTCATAACAGATTTGCGTTAAAACCTTTCAAAATGATTACACATTTTCACAATTTATCAAAACGGAAAATGGCATGGATTTACAAGCTCACAACGTGTTGCATCACGATGCATTGTGAGCTTGTAGATTGGCTATTTTCGAAGAGCTTAAAATAAATATAAGTGCTTAGACTGTTTTCATTTTGTTGGAGAGTGGACCCCGTTAAGGCTGGCCCAATTAGCAGCTGGAAATTAGTACAGAGACATGGTACTGTGCATCCAAAAGGTGTGTTTTTGATTGATAGATTTAATACTTTATTAGTCAAAAATGGAACTAAAAGGGACAACACAAAAAAGTCCTGGGGACTTCTTTACATTGTGGTCCTATGTTTATTCACCAACACAAATCAACCAAAAAGGACCCCCAAAATAGGCAAACTCTGCAGCACGCATGGCATAGTGTCCAGTTCTCCAGCCACAGCTCTATCTGACATCAACTAGCAGCATTCTATACACAGCTGAGCTAATGACCCTGGACTCCACCATGTCAAGGGGTGTATTCTAGATCTAGAACATACAATACATACATCAAATTATACCTTTAACCCACATAAAAGTATATTACAAATCTCAATGAACTACACTCAAGTAGTGATTCCTCCTTCACATTACTAATAGTACAACAAACAATATACTTATCAATTCCAAAAAAGCACATCAAAGCCCCCTCTACCATTCTATACTATGGTCCAGCCCAATCACACAAAAAACAGCAATTCAGTTAAGCATTCAATCTATCAAACTTAACATATATTGTAGTTTCCTTCTACATTGCACTCAAACATATTACACTTAGTATTGCACTTGCCCATAAATATATTGCACTTAGATGTACTGCACTTGCCCATCATGATTCACCACCAAATGTTTTGTATCTCTCTCTACAGGTGGAACTTGTCAGGGCTGAGTGGCCAATTCAGCTAGACAGGGGACAAACGTTAGGACAAGTTCAGTCAAATTCCAATACATTCTTAAAATCATTTATTAACTGTTCAAAAGATAATTGTGCGAATTATGCTGTGACAATTACCAAAGTGCAAACATGCTGTACAAATATCAATAATCCAATCAATCAATAAGGGTACAATGTGGCCTACATGTGCAAAAATACATTATGCAAAAGAGAGGACCTCTCTATAACAAAGCCCCACTTTAAGAACCACTGATCTACAGCACCTTTTACCAGTGTTTACTTGTAAGTCATCTCTCAAGAACAGATAAGCTGTTTTTCCTTTTTAGTTGACGATGGGTTCCCAGATTGACTTTGTACATCGTGTGTGTGTGTGTGTGTGTGTGTGTGTGTGTGTGTGTGTGTGTGTGTGTGTGCGTGCGTGCGTGCGTGCGTGCGGCACAACAACTGGGGCATTTCAGGGCATTCATTTCACATATTCTTCTTATTAGTCATAATTATCACATTAGCTGCTCAACAGTAAGAATTCCCCAGAGGGTTTCATTCCACCCCCACAAAGCCACCACAGAGAGTGCATTCCCCCCCCCCTCAGGTTATCAGATCTTTGAACAATGATCCAAATACAAGGTCAACTGGCTTTAACCTGGAATTACCCGCTCACCAACATAGCACACATACTGTAGGCTTACTGGAAAATATTTCACTTCTTTGAATGACGCCACGACTGCTGAGTGCGTTGCATGTTTTTTTAGGTGACTGATCTACTGTAAGCTCTGCGTTAATTTTTGGTTGTTCAACTCATTCCTCTCCAGCAGTTTTCCACAGATCTTCTTTTCTGGTGTTACAAGTTCAATTTATTCTATTCTATTTTAGCTGATGTCTTGAATTTTGCTGTTTTTAACGAGAGCCATTGCAACGCAATTTTGCTCTGCTGTGCATCTCTGATGTAAAGTTATTATGAATGACAATAAAGAGGAACTTGAACATGAACCGATCTGGCCTAGTCCATTCTTCCGACGGTGTCTCTACACCATTTATTGTTTTTATTGTACAGCACCTTGTAACTATGTTTTGAAAGGGCTATATCCGTCCCTCCCAAGCCCACTCACCCGCCCCCTACTGCCTGTCTGTAGTTGAGCTCCTTGCATCTTTTTGCTCTCTGTAGTGCTTACAACTAGTCCAGAATGCTGCTGCCAGGCTACTGACCAGCAGGAGCTCATGTCACATGACCCCATTCTGGACTCCTTGCACTGGCTCCCAGTCAATTGTAGAATCCATTTCAAGGTTCTTGTAATCACATACAGAGCGCTTCATGGTCAGGCACCTGCAAATTTATGTGACCTGAGAAGTTCTTTGAGGTGTGGGGGGGGGGGGGGGATTGCCGTAGATGCACGCACTGATGAGTCAGAAGGGAGATCTTGTATTCAGTCCGGAAGGTGATGTAGAGCCAGTGAAATGAACGGAGGAGAGTGGGTGTGATGTGGTCAAATGCTCGCACTCTCATCTAGGTCTAAGGTCTCTCAGATCCTCATCCCAGGGATGTGATATGTCCTGTATTGTGATTTCCTTTAACCCATATTGGCTGATTCTTGATGTTCTTCCGCTCTTGAGCTTGTGAAGCACTTTGTGACTGTCAATGTCCGTGAAAAGTGCTCTACTATACTTCAGTTGACAGGGGCCTATAATATGAATGAATGAAAAGGTTAATCAGGATGGTGCTGCTGGTTCGGCTGTTCATTTTCATCACCTGGGTCTTTGGTGTAAAACAGCTGGTGGAAAGTAACTAAATACTACCACTTAAGTACAATTCTGAGGCAGTTTTACGTTATTTCCATTGTTTTATACTTTATACTTCTACTCCACTATCTACCTTTAATGCATTCATGTATACTATATTCTATATCGTTTTATAAAGAAGAAACTGGTCTTGACTTGCTGTGTGTGTAAGTAATAGGGATGGCTTATTATTAAGCAACATGTGTTATGTTCTGATGGGGCACTGTACACACTTAAAATATGTAATACTGTAATGTGCGCATGACACTGTCCCCAGTTTCATAAGATAAATAACATGCATAAAACTGAACGTTTTTCTATCATTCAAATGTCTATGTAATCTGAAAAGTCTGATTCCTAAATGACGGTTATGCCTCTATCATCAGTCAATCAAAGTAGGCCTACACGACTTGAAATGTACACCTCTCTCTCTCTGAGAGATTTATTGCCGACCTCAAAATGCCTACGTCTCATCTCCCAGTCTCTCATGTCTCGAGTCTAAAACATACTTCGAGCATGCACAAGAAAGTTGCTCCATGTTTGTTTGCAACAACTGCAAGACAGACAGATGCACACGCTGACACTCACACACACACTGTCATAGATGGAGCTGTATCAGTACTAAGAAATTAAACTCAGATGTCACTCTGTTCATAACTCTCCTTTTTTTGTGACCACATTTGTATTACGTTTCAAGTAGAAGAGAGAATGCATGGTATTTAGGCAGTAGCCTAACATGAATAAACTATTTACAATGTGATGACATGTAACAGCACACATAAATTGCTCTTTCTTTCTCCTCCCTCATCAAGCCTGTGTTATAACTTTGATTTATAAGAGAGTGTCACAAGCAGAGGTGGACAGAGTACTCGACCCCAGTACTTGAGCAAGAGTACAGAGTACTCCTGGTTAAATTTACTCCGCTACAAGTAAAAGTAGCTCAGTCAAAATATTACTCAAGTAAGAGTAAAAAAGTCCTTGCTTTTAAATGTACTTACGTATTCAAGAGTAAATGCTTTTAAAAATACTTAAGTACAAGTAAAAGTAAAAGTACATTCTTATTTTTCACATCAATGAATTGCTGTAATTTTTATATGGCTTTTTTTAAATCACAAGCCAAATTAGTGCAGCATTGGTTCAAAACGAGTAATCTAAATGAATATCTTTATAGCCTAGTGGTGCAGCACAAAATAACCAAATAACCACAAAATATTACATTTAAATATACTGTCTTGAATAAACTAAAATATATATTTCTCAACCAGTGGTCCATGGACTACACAGACACATGCAATTATATGGCCACATTTCCTAATAATGATGACTCCATCAGGCAATGCGGTACACTTCCCCTTTTTGAGATTCTAACTCCCTTTTCTGTGGAATTTCTTGACCTCCCAGAAACTTGACTTCCCAGAAACTGACAACATTGACATGTCATCATAGGTCACCAGGTCGATAATATGCACTGTTCCATGGAACAAGAAGAAAGAAACATATTGCAACAAGGTCAGGGACCACATGCAATACCTTCAGGGACCACAAGTGGTCCACGGACCACCTGTTGAAAACCCCTGCTCTAAAGGGATCTAAAATGTTGTGCTTACCTCGACAACAAGAGTTGTCCCTATCTACTTCAATGGACTACTTTGTTTGGGCTGTTTGCTGGATTCTTTTTTTAAAACGAGGCAATATTGGGCACATTGGGTAATCTAAATTAATATCTTTATAGCCTAGTGGTGCAGCATAAAATAACCAAATAACCACAAATACATTTAAATATACTGTCTTGAACAAACTAAAATGTCTAAAACCTCAGCAATGCCAATGCAACAAAATAACTCCTCATCTAAGCCGTAGCAGTGATGTTAGGTTTTCAATGTAGATAGTGGGTGTCAGGACCCACGAGTGGTCATTTGAATGGGTCCCAGCCCAGGGACATTTTGTGATTCTATGAGTCCTAATAAAATAAAAACATTTCCCCATTCAAGGCGCATGCATTGTTGTCAAGGCAAAAAATAAAGCATGTCACTCTTTGCCTTTCAAGAATATTCAAGGCAAAAAAGTACCATATGTCACTGCTATGTGCTAAATACTAGTGCTAGCCTAAACTCCAGTGAGATTTATAGTTTTAAACTCTCTAAAGCAGGGGTTTTCAACTGATTGTGAACCAGGGACCACCACCCTGATTAAGAATCAACCTGGGGACCACTGTTGTGTTGGATGAGATTAGAGCTAAGATTAGTGCTTTGCTAACACTTGCTACTGTATGCATACATCCCATGATGATACATCCCACTGTTTCTCAACCAGTGGTCCATGGACTACACAGACATGCAATTATATGGCCAAATTTCCTAATAATGATGACTCCATCAGGCAATCCGTTACACTTCCGAGACATGCAAAAGTGTCACTTTTCAGCTACAGTCACCTTTTTGAACCCAAATAGGGCAATTGTGTGACACCTGACCCGAAAGAAAACAACATGTTGTCACCTTTTTCACCTCGGGGCTGTTTGCATGCCTGACTTCCCCTTTTTGAGATTCTAACTCCCTTTTCTGTGGAATTTCTTGACCTCCCAGAAACTTTACTTCCCAGAAACTGACAACATTGACATGTCATCATAGGTCACCAGGTCGATAATATGCACTGTTCCATGGAACAAGAAGAAAGAAACATATTGCAACATGGTCAGGGACCACATGTAATACCTTCAGGGACCACAAGTGGTCCACAGACCACCTGTTAAAAACCCCTGCTCTAAAGGGATCTAAAATGTTGTGCTTACCTCGACAACAAGAGTTGTCCCTATCTACTTCAATGGACTACTTTGTTTGGGCTGTTTGCTGGATTCTTTTTTTTAAACGAGGCAATACACACACACACACACACACACACACACACACACACACACACACACACACACACACACACACACACTTACACACACACACACACCCCCCCCCCCCCGTCCTGGCTGCACTGACACAGACTGAGTGGTTGTTTTTTTCTGTGCGCGAATCGTTCGGCCGTGTGGGCGTGGGCGCACGCTACAGGGAACATTGGATAGGGTTCCTTTGCATTTTAGGGGGAAAAACAACAACCAGCAAACCTAAAAGTAACTTGTACTTTTCAGCCTTCCTTGAAATTTACTTGAGTAAAAGTAAAATATTTTTCTTGAAAATGTACACGAGTAAGAGTAATAAGTATCAAAGAAATCTAATACTCAAGTAAACTACAGATCCTCAGAATATGTACTTAAGCACAGTACTCAAGTAAATTTACTCCGTTACTGTCCACCTCTGGTCACAAGGCAGAAATAGTCAAGCACTATGTGCTTGCCCGTAGTCTCACCAGACTCCCATAAACTACCAAAACTAAACTAAAACTAAACTAGTAAACCAAAAACGGCAAAACCATACTTACAACCAGACCCATCATAACTGAACTGAAAACACAACTACAAACTAAGAGAAACACAAAAGGCTGATGTTGTCTGCTAGGGTGCTGGAGAGAGTTCATGAGAACTGGAGACAGCTCCTCTTTAGCGACCAAGGCCCTAAAGACTGCATGAGGTACAGCTGATACAGGGAGGAGCAACCAAACCAATTCGATCATAGTGAAGCACAGGTGAGCCATGGACCACTTTTCAGAAAACTGCTAAACAAGTTAATCCTAGTCTAGACAGAAAGAGGACCAGCTTGCGGTTAGTGTGTCCGCCCTGAGATTGGGAGGTCGGGGTTCATTCCCCGGCCGGGTCATACCAAAGACTCTAAAAAATGGGACCCAATGCCTCCCTGCTTGGCACTCAGCATCAAGTGTTGGATTGTGGGTAAGTCCCTGCGACATACCAGTGTCATGTCCAGGGGGTGTACATCAAACTGCCTCACACTATTCACCTGTTTCCTCGGCTTTTCACTTCCTGTGTGTGTTCCACTTCCTGTCGATTTGATCCAATGAAATCCAATGAAACTGGTCAGATGACTAATGATATCCAATGACATCCGACAGGAAGTGGAAAACACACAGCCTAGGAAACAGGTGAATAGAAACAGGAGATAGACGCTCGGCTGGCGCAGTGGTAAAGTCCCTGCCCACCACCACGGAGGTTAGGGGTTTGAAATTGAATCCGCCGCGGTGCAGCCGGGCGTCTATGCGAACACAATTGGCCCGTGTTCGGGGGAGGGAAGCCGGGAGTGTTGGGCGGGACGAAGGACGAAGGCTCAACGTCCTCCCGGTGGGGGCTCCTCACTGGCAGGTGAGTCAGTAGGATACAACAGCAGTGACAAAACAGAAACGTGTGTGGGGAGGAATTCATCGGCATAACGACTAAATTGGGGAGAAAAAGGGGTTAAAAGGAATTAATTCTGCTCTAAATTTAAAAAAAGAAAAGAAAAGGTAAACGAGTTAATCCCGGTATAGACAGTACGAGACGAAAAAGAGAGATGGTAATTCTATTGACAAGATGTACTTAAAGTTGCAGTTCACACGTCCAAACTCCCTCACACACCTGTATCACTATGGCAAGAGGCATATTAGACTTATTTCAATTATGCCTTATCAGAGCACAACAATTTTAATATAACTTTTTATGTTTATTTTTTATAAAGTTATAAATGAATTGCAATGTAAATATAGCAACCTAGTTTTGCCATAATGTTACAATGTAGGCAGTGGTAGAATAAATATTGTGTTCTTCTGTGCAAACATGACAGCATGGTATGCTGTCATGTCGTTACATTGGCCACTGCACCTAGAAGGAAAACTCTGCACGGTTCATTGAGCCGATCAAAGCTCACAACGCGTCGCATCCGTGTTGTGAGCATAAAATCTGGAATGATGTAAAGCAATGCATCTGTTGTTTCCAGCGGAACACACGCACGTACGCACGCACGCACGCGTGCGAGAAGCCGTGAGGCGCCGACTACTCTTTCACACGCGTCTGTTCTATTTACTTCCTGATAATATGCAAGATAATTTACCTTCCCTGATAGTCTGGCTGTCCCACGCTGGCATGTTGCCCAATCGGCGGCTGACTTTAGGCATGCATAATATGCATGCGTGTTAGGTGTTTATCCATCCTTTGAAAAGGATTTGATTGGCGTGTCCCAGATGACATTAACACAATACCTGCATTTCATGTCACGTGCCACACCTGTTTTCACAGAGAGGGCGGTCGTAAGGCCAGTTTAGGGGGTAGAAATCCATATTAATGCTTTAGAGAAAAGCAGAGTGCCAAAAACCACCAGGATTTTCATAGATAAGCTTCAAAAACATTTGATTTGACAAGATTTGATGAAGACCAGTGAATCTGTCACACTCACTGGCTTTGCACGCATTCTAACTAGAATGATTTGATCTTCTGAAAAGGTTGTATAGATTAATGGTTAATGGTTAATGGAGATAATGGTTCTTGTGAAAAAGTGGATTTGGTTCATTGCAGCCACAGGATTGCAGGCTTATAATGAAGGTGGAAGAAGTCATAGAGACAGTATCACTAATATTATAAAAAAATATATATTCATCACTGGCTCTATGGGCCTTAAATCCTGTGGCTGCGATGAACCAAATCCACTTTTTCACAATCATTATACCTCAGCTCTGGCTTCAGCATCACAGGACCAGGTTTGTTTGCGCTGGTTGTCTCTGTCCAAGCCCATGAATGAATTTAGATTTCTCCAGACATATCAGTTGATGGAGATCTCTGATCACCTGGCTATATACACGAGACTGTCACCAAGCTCCTTATCTTTCTTCTGAAACGCCCCTCCGATTCTCTGAATTCCCCGGTCTTGCCCCCTTCCCCTCTCTCTTTGACGGTGTCACATGCCAGAAAACTAAAAACTATGAAGATATGGCATACGTTGCAACCTCAATAGAACAGAACATCACACACCCATCAATATCTTTTTTTTTATCAATATTCAATATTCAATATTCTTTTTTTTGCACCTCAGCCCTCCGGGCTGAGGTGCAAAAAAAACAACTTTTTCTGTTTGCAAACCCTGATGTTTTTCAGATGGCGTCGTGTGCGTGCATTTGCAGTTGTTGTTATGTGATTAGACTGGAACTCATTTACTTTGCAGGTTGCTGATCTGGTCTGGGTCTAGAGCGTATGTGTGTGTGCAAATTATCGGATAGGCCTAGTAGACAGGTTCTAGATCGGATCAGGCTGGTGTGTAACTGGAGCAGAAACCAAGGAAAGCCTGCTGACGTCAGTTTTTATGGGTCAATCTAGTTGTTGCCATTCTTATTCATACTCCTTCAATTTTGGAACCATACAACAACCAACAACATGGCTGTAGGGGAGAACGGAGTAAGATGAACCACTTTTTACTTATGTTGACCTCTAGGCAAGGAAAAATGAGATGGAAGTAAAATCTAAACATCTACTTAAACTTGAAGATGTCTTCTATAGAGACACACCGCCGGAAGCGGAAGGCCTACAAATCCACGCCCACTTTTGACACTCGGGGTCGTTAGAACGATGAACTGCAGCTCTCAATGCAATCTCTATGAGAGGCATTGTAAAATACCGTCATTTCACTGGTTAACTACTGAGGCTGTAGCGATTATTTTTGTGTTCTAATAATCTGTCCCATTTGTTTAATTTGTCCTTTTTAATGTCCCATATCTTTCATCTCGATATACTACCCACAATATACTCCATCAGTATGTCAAAACCGCTAGCATCGGAGATCCAGAGTTTAAGTGGTCGCATGGTATATACGTCACGGACGCATCCCTTGAGGTTTTCAATACCCAGAAAACTGGTTTTGGTCATTATCTCTGGAACAGAAGGTCCAATCTGCTCAGTTCAAAGCTTGTTGGATGCGTGACTTTGAGGACATTAAGCACGCAATGACACATTTTCGGGTTATTCTTTTTTTTTTAGGGGAGGCGAGATCTTAGTTGGGCAGGCGACCGCCTCTCCTGCCTCTACAGTGGGTACGCCACTGGTTGGCGCTCGGCGCTCGTAAAGACAGTGATGTCACTGAAATGAGACAACTTGTCTGTCTGCTGTCTACCCTCTGCTGTGTTAACATTATGGGTAACTCGTTAAAGTGGCAAATGAAATGTGAAACACATCAACTATTAAGAAAACAAGAAGATATGTTGACAAAGACACTCCATACATTTGGAAACATATTTTTATTTAAATCAATATCGTCTTCAGTTAATGCAGGATAATTTTAAAAGTAGGCTAACTTTCATATCCTCTCATAGGGAATGCATTGGCAGCTGCAGTTCATCGTTCTAACGGACCTCGAGTAGCGGCGCTGTCTCAAAAGTGGGCGTGAAATTTGTAGTCCCCGTGTGTCTCTATCAATTGAAACTAGAAAGTACTGTTCCTGAAGAAACAGTGTGGGATCGCCAAGAATGTTGATGGTATTGAGTATTGATATTGTTAGTAGTGTTAAAGGTTTGAAAGGTTTAAAGTTATAAAAGTTTGAAAGGTCTGAAAGGTTCGAAAGGTTTGAAAGGTTTGAAAGGTCTGAAAGGTTTGAAAGGTCTGAAAGGTTTGAAAGGTTTGAAAGGTCTGAAAGGTCTGAAAGGTTTGAAAGGTTTGAAAGGTTTGAAAGGTTCTAAAGGTTTGAAAGGTTCAAAAGGTTTGAAAGGTTCTAAAGGTTTTAAAGGTCTACGGTTCTAAAGGTTTGTCGGTGTTGAATAGTGTAAAATGTAGTTTTCTAGGGTAAAACTGTAGTTGCTAGGGTCTGATAGCCGGTTGCTAGGTTCTAATAGGTGGTTGCTACGGTCTAATTGGTGGTTGCTAGGGTAAAACAGGTGGTTGCTAGGGTCTAATAAGGGGGTGCTAAGGTCTAATATGCAGTCTATATGGTCTAATATGCGGTTACTATGGTAAAACTAGTGGTTGCTAGGGTAAAACGGTGGTTGCTAGGGTCTAATCGGTGGTTGCTAGGGTATGATAGGTGGTTGCTATGGTCTAATATGGTGTTGCTAGGGTCTAATAAGCAGTTGCTAGGCTCCACTGTAGCTAAATAGGATTTCCCCATTGAAATGAATGGGATTTTTTTAGCAGTAAAAAGTGAAATATCTCTAAAAGTACAAATTATTTCAAAAATTCAAATGGTAGCCAATATGTCCTAAGTAGGCTGAACGTTATAGAGTTGGAACGGAGTTTCTAGCTAAAAGTATGAATTTCCCCATTGAAATGAATGGGATTTTTTTTGCAGTAAAAAGTTAAATATCTCTAAAAGTACAAATTATTTCAAAAATTCAAATGGTAGCCGACATTTCCTGAGTAGGCCAAACGTTGAAGAGTTGGAACGGAGTTTGTAGCTAAAAGTATGAAGGACTAGTTAGGGGCCAAAAAACGGGCGGAATAATAATAAATAGTGGCAATAACATTAGTGTGATCGCTTTAGCGATCCCACAATAATGAGTGTGCAATCTGTGCATCTATGACAAATGGTTGTAAAAATATGGGTTCTCAAAAAAAAGTGGTCATGTGGTTCAACTTGCCCCAGGTAAGGGGTAAGTTGATTCTAGTCAAGGGGTAAATTTACCCATATGATATTTTGCATTTTCAAGTTTAAACTTGAACAAATAATGTATTCACGTATCAACAATAATTTAATAACACATTTACCTTTTGCAAATAGTCTTTATTTTCTTAATGGTATTTAAACAATATAAAACCGATTAAATAAAGTTTGTTATTCAGAACCTTTTAATATTTGCAATTGTTAATACAATATTGAAAACTTCTCTTAAATGAGTGTATTCATCCAAATGAAAGGTCATACAGCATAATTTGAGAAGCAAAGACATAATAAAAAATATGAATAGTGATTGATATTAGGATAATTGGCTCAATTTACCCCAAGGCATTTGGTTCATCTTGCCCCATGGCCACCATTTTGACCTAACCTGGCTGGCTTAATGCTTCAGGCTAATCTTTCAGGCTAAATGATTCACATGGTTTTATACTTTGGAATATCACCAACATGCATGATATATAAGTTTAGACCTGGGTACATTTGCTTTAAAATAAATATCATTATACCAGAAAAGTAAAAAAATAACTTTGACCAGCAAAAAACATTTTTTTTTGTGTAGAAATATGGGCAAATATGCTTTGCCCATGTGTCTCTCAACTTCACAGCCAGGTGGAAATGATTTTAAGGTCACATGACAACTCATGTGTATAGTTTTAAAGATACAGGGGGTGGTTCAACTTACCCGGTTCATCTTACCCCGTCCTCCCCTATGTTCAGTAGTTGAACAGCTACCCTAGCCTTCTACCAAAGAACTTTGGTAGTATTTGCTACTTGCTACTTACTACTATTGAGTATTATACCATACAGTCTCTGTGGGCTGTTGAGTATATAATTATATGCCCAGTCCTCACTCCGCCCCTTCCCATCGTCTTAAAAAAGTGTGAATCTCCTTCAAAACCGCTCTAAAAGAGCACTTGCAGGCGGCTACAATCAGAACCGTCCCAGCCACAAGGCAGAGTAGGCAATTGCCTATAGGGAGTCATTAAGCTGGGGGGGTGCACACCAAGCCAAGATTTAAGTTTTTTTTATTTTTTAAGAATTGAAAAATATACATATTTGGGCCTGATTCACGAAGCTGTTCGTAAATAGTGCCTAAATAAAGTGACTAAAGGGGTGCGTATTTTCTATTTCTATTTTTATATAAGCACAAACGGACGTGCGTCTCAACCGGCGTGTAAATCTCTGATATGTGTGTATTGCCTGTCTTCCTCATTTTTGTCTGACAGTCAGAGGCGCGTTCACGTGGAGTCATTTGCAGTGCTCCACGCATCCCATTTAAGACCATAAAAGGCCAGAAACTGACTAAATACATCACCACTCTTCAAAAGCTTCACGTCCCCAAATCTACAAGCTGACAAAGCGGCGCAACGCACCGCATGACAAATTGTAGGTCAGTGCAAGCGCGTCCCTCACACGATTAAACGTTTAGAAAGTAAATAGCCGACTCTCACACGTAATGAAGAGAATAAGAACTTTGTTTACAGTTTAACCTCATGACCAAAGGCTAATAAAACTCAGAATGGCTATTATGTTATTACGTCCCCGTCTAGGGGAAAAGGGACGCAACATAAAGTGGGAGTGAAACCCGTTTTTATTTAGAACTTACTATATATTTACATGAACTTAAATAAACTTAAAAAATATATCATAATATGACACAGAGCAACTCAGGGAAATAAACCTAATCATCGTAAATTAAACACTAACCTGACAAACACAAGTTACAACAAAATCTAACAAAATTGTACTTCCGTGTTGGCTTCCGTGGCCCAGTGATTTCACATTACAAAACTAGAAAAAGTGCTGCTCGGAGCACAGGTCTCCGCCAGGTCAGGTAGGTTATTGTGGGCCAGCAATGTTTGGAATTACCATCAGGATGGAATATGAAAAATCGGACAGATCTATGTTGATCACTTGACTATAGAGATAATGTGTACCGATTTGCGTGATGTTTGGACACAATTTGTAGGAGTAATATGAAATAAATAATTGTGCAAAAATCGGCCTCTTGGGTGGGGCTTTAAAGGTAGGGTAAGTGATATTTTTGGGTTAAAACAAAAAGTATTTTGTTAAAAGGTTAAAGCACTATATTCTGATAGTAATCATTGCTATAGAGTGTTTGTTCAGTAACAGGAGTCTCCCCAGCTCTTTAATAAACAGAAAATACATTTTCCGGTAGGTGTCAAAATCACAGCCAATCAGGAGAAAGTACCAATTTTTAAGCTTCATTTTTATAGTGTTCCAGTTCCAATTTTGCCTGCTCATTTCTTAGTGTCATCACTTCCAATTTCACTTGTTTAATCTATATCCTGATTGAGTTCTCTATCCTGATTGGATAAGATTGGAAATGAAACTGAAACTCCTCAATGTTGTGCGAATGTGTGTGCAAGGTGTCTCCGCAATCGGACGCTGCGTTCATGATTTGCGGTATTTTGTTAAAAACGGGCCACTCCTGCAAACTTTAGATGTCAATCCTAGCCAATCAGGATGGAATATGAAACATCTAACACATCCGTCTTGATCACATGACTATAGAGATCATGTGTACCGATTTGCGTGAAATTTGGATAAAATCTGAGGGAGTGATATATATATATTTTTTACATAAGTCGGCCTCCTGGTGGCGCTATAAAAGGCAGATGGGAAAAATGCAGGGCAACGTTTTTTCCTTGGCCTGTAGGGAATGTGCATACGAAGTTTTACGTAGATCGGTGCAGTTATAGATAAAAACGTGAATTGGACTGTTATAGCGTCACATGAGGCTGATTTGAAAATGTTCAAGTGTCATTTCTTCCTCGGCCTAGTGGGAATGTGTGTGCAAAATTTCACGGACATCGCACGCTGTGTTCATGATTTGAGGCATTTTGTTCAAAACGGAGCACTCCCGCAAACTTTGGAAGCCAATCTTAGCCAATCAGGATGGAATATGAAAAATCTGAGAGACCTGTTTCGTTTAATGACTACTATGTACCGATTTACAGTCAAAATATTTGGTTTTGCAAAAATCGGCCGATTATTCTGTAATTTGAAGAAACAGGATGTCTTTCATTTGAAGTCATTGTCGGAGTTGATCAACAAATTAATGAATGTGCTGCATGTGCATTGATTAGTGAGTCAGCTGTGTGCGTGTGCGAGCAGGGGTTATCTGAGGGCGGAACACACGCTTTGCATGATGAACTATATTTAAAAACGTCAGAGGCGAGGCTTGATATGTTTGACATTTCAAATCCGTTTCAATATGCAATTAACTCGACCTGTATTGTTAGAAGGTTGCATTCCAGATAATTTAAGGAGTGCTGCATTCATCCCTAGATAAGTGCAGAATTAATTTCATGGTGCTGCAGCACCCCCTGGTGGTGGGGAAGAGGAATTTTTTTTTGAAGATTCTTTTTTTGTAAAAAATAATAATATATATATATGTGACCGATGTTAGATGTCTCCTCTCTGAATTAAACACACTCGGAGTTCAGGTGCTGGTAACAGCTCAGCAGCAGGGTGTTTATTCTGCATTGACAATAAATGGACAGTGTATGTCAGCACGTGTGGACACCAAAAGCACTTGTCTGTCTCTCATGAGAAATTGAGAATCCTCCATTGCACTGAGGATTAACCATAGTATACTATACACAGTATTCTTACTGATCTACTGATCGTATAGTGGATTTTTAAACAGTTTACATAAATACAACAAAAGAAAACAAGACTGTCCTCTTAATATAACATACAAACATATACAATACATGTAGTATATTTTACCATGAACTGTTACCATTTTTATTTTATTTTAGCTTATTTATCAAATCACATGAATTTGCATCAAACATGAATTGCACCATTTGCACAATGAAATTACAACACTCTTTGACAACATACCTGCATTGACAATAAATGGACATAGGAGACAGTATGTCAGCACATGTGGACACCAAAAGCACTTGTCTGTCTGGATAGACAACAACACAATCTGTCAGCTACTTGTACATTTTGTGTATGTTTTGTTACTTGTAAAAAACGTCCCCAGTACAAGTTGTACTGGGGACGTTTTTTACAAGTAACAAAACATACACAAAATGAATGATTGACCCAATAAAAACGTGACAGAACTAGTCTAATATAGTTATTCAGTCAGTTAACCCAGATTAACTTTTAAGTGCTTTTCAAGATAGTTAACATTAGTTTTGTCCACAGACATACAGAGACATTAATACTTCTCATGAGAATCCTCCATTGCACTGAGGATTACTCATAGTCCCTTGCAAATATGAAGCTTGGTGCAGGCATGTAAAACAGCAGGTGGCGTAGTTTCCCCATTTAGTGGGATTTTAACTACAACCTATTGAACTATGTTACATATATATTTTTAAGTATATATACACACACACACACACACACACACACACACACACACACACACACACACACACACACACACACACACACACACACACACACACACACACACACACACACACACACACACACACACACACACACACACACACACACACACACACACACACACACACACATGTATTAAAACAATAATGTATTCAACTTTGGGGAATAAAATAGATGTGTGTGTTTGTTTTTTAATCACATGAACACTGTCTTTGTAGTATGTGTGTGTGTGTGTGTGTGTGTGTGTGTGTGTGTGTGTGTGTGTGTGTGTGTGTGTGTGTGTGTGTGTGTGTGTGTGTGTGTGTGTGTGTGTGTGTGTGTGTGTGTGTGTGTGTGTACGTGCTGTGCTGCATGGTAAATAACTAGTAACTATGCAGCCTGCTTGTGCACTGTCTGCAGCTCATTGTTACGGCGTTGTGTGGGAAACAAAAAATAAATAAACAAAAAGAAATGTGCAAGACCCCCACCTTCCACAGCTCCCCTTGCTCTAAACTACTTCCAGCGTCCCTGCTCTCAGGAGATAATAAAACACCTTTCTATCTACTTATAACGCCCAATTCAAATCAATTTGTATTAATATACAATAGTTTTGTTTTAAATGTTCTAGCCTTGACGACCATGCATTCATATGCGAACGTTAAAATGTAAATTAGATAGCATTTTACTTAGACAGATGCCAGGTCATTGTTAACCTGGCATCCTAATAGTGTGTATAGTTTCAATGTACATATTATTAATTTTTTATTATTATTTAATTATAATGTTTAGACTGATGATAGGTTGTTGGTTTATCTATGATCGTAGATTGCTTACTGTAAATCAGTAAGTCTGCTAAATGCCAAAATTGTAAATTGTAATTTGGCTTTTGTAATTTACACAATGTCCTACTTATTTGTGTTTGTGAAATAGCCTTATTTATTATTAAATTATAGGCTATTGGTAGGGGAGGGGGGGGGGCAGGTAAAATCTAGCCTTGCATTGGCCAGACTGAAAACGTGGATTAACTCTCATGTTCCTCTCCGGCATCAGTCTGGACTTCGGCCCATAGGGAGCGATGGGGCCAATCAGTGACTGCGTTTCAACAGCTGTCCGTGCAACAGTGAAAAGTATCAAAATCATTTTCTGATTTCTCATACTCGCTCCCGAAGTCCAGACTGATACCGGGAAGGAACGTGAGAGTGAGAGTGAGAGTGAGATATATATATATATATATATATATATATATATATATATATATATATATATATATTAGACCAGACAAAGATTTAAGTCAAGTAGAGAACCTGGAGGACTTAAAGGGATACTTCACTTTCACATAAAATAAACATTAAAAATATATATTTAAAAAAAATGGAAGAAGTTATGGCAAAATAAAGGCCCCCTCACACATTAATAGGACACTCTAATGCGTGAGGGGGCCATGAATTTTCCATTACTTTTTTCATTTATTTTTAATATATTTTTTAAATGTTTCCCCGGCCCGAAAGTGAAGTATCCCTTTAAGTGAAGGAGTTTTCAGTATCTCGGGGTCTAGTTTTCGAGTGGATGAATGAGAGGATAAGGAAAGAGAGATCAGTCAGAGAATAAGAGCAGTGGGAGAGCTATTGTTCTTTATTTTCTGCACCGTTGTGAGATGAGCTGTGGATTTTTGAACTAGTGGGGCTATATTTTCTGACGTCACGTGCACGCGCACGTGCACGCATGTGCACATAGCCAATCAGCTCAGTGCTAGTTGAAATACTGTATTCAACATGTGATTTTTAATGTAATTATATCTTATTATTTAGTTGCATTGTTAATTTGTTGTTTTTATTTTTGTTTCAATTAATTAATTATTTTATTTTCCTTTTAGTTTTATATAAAAGCCCTTTACATAGACTCACCCACACATAAGTAGGCCTACTTAAAATAATCAGACAACTTGTCTTTGTCTTGTCTCAGAGAACTGGGTCCTCTTCTAAGCGATCCCCTTCACACTCTGCAGTGCAGAGACTGTTTGCGAACGCGGAAGGAGGCGCGACCAAGTGGAGCTTACTATGTAACTCTGCTTGGGTTGTGTGTGTGTGTCTCCGTCTGTGTTCATGCACTGCCTAGTAGAGGGCCAGAGGGCGCCAGAGTGCAGGAATTTAGACACAGCCTGCAAAACACACACACACACACACACACACACACACACACACACACGGATTACAAGTCCGTAAATACACAATATTTTCGAGCAGCGTTCGCTTCCAGCGTTCGCACGTCTTACTTGTGTCTCTCATTGTGAGAGGAATGTACACATTCCATTCAAGTCCATGGCTTTTCTCGAGTAGCCTAATGTTATGCAAAGCAGCCAGGTAGACGCTATTGAGAACGGCTTGCCGCTGACGGCGCGAACCTTGAGAGGCTATTGTTTAAACTTTAAGGTGTTAAAGACCGCAGCTGACGGTGCGTGCTCGCACGTGCATGTGGAGCTCCCAGGCCCCCAGCCCCCCCCATAGCGCCAGAACTAAGGGGTCGCCGGCCCCATAGCACCCCCTACAGCTCATTACAACTTGTGATGAAAAGACAGCTGAGACAGAAGGCAAAGCTCTCGATCTCCCGGTCAATCTTCATTCCTGCTCTCAGGGCGGGAGTCTACGGCCCCCTGCCAGCTTAACAGCCAGAGCCAACGGTGTGTGCACGTCAAATGCGTCCTTGGGTTTTTGAAAGGTGCTATATAAATTCAAGTTATTATTATTATTATTATTATTAAATGTGCCCACACTCTAGTCTAGACAGCTATCTATTTTCAGTTATAGGAAACCATCACCTTAATGAAAACATAAGCAGCCAATAGTTATGGCTTATGGATTAACACAACACACACACGTTTAACATCTTTATTTGCGTTCACATTTAACAAGAAATGCTTGAACTCAAAGAATAGTATGCACATGCTTGGGAAACTCAACAACAAGTATTTCAGGATACAGATCACGGATACAGGAAGCATCGCCTCCTCTGTATATGGCGACTGCCAATTATCGCAGACACTGAACAGAATTTAGCCAACGCCTTAGATCTCGGCTTGGGTATTCCTGCAATCTGCAGGCCTCTCACAACTAATTTATAGACATTACTGGAGGGACAGCGAGTGCATTTTCCGGCAGCGGCAGCTGCCGCGGAGCTGCCGCGGAGCTTCCGCGGAGCTGCCGGCGGCGCCAGCTTTGGGAGTGTGCTGCGTTTGTGTAACGCAGTCCCCACCAATATTATTTACGATTCTGTGCCTATCGGTACATAACTCGGACGGCGCTTAGTCGACTAGTAGACCATCGGCCGGTCGTCGCGGGCACTCGCGCCTGGAGGCGCTCGGGCGCGACTCCTTGGCCTCAAGGTCTACTGAGTCGGCGCGCCTCCGTCATGGTCCAAAACTATACTTTATCGGCGGAAAAAAGAAGTTGACTGCGGCTCCTCCACCGGCAGTTCCGCGACTGCCGCTCCTCCACCGGCAGTTCCGCGGCAGTTCCGCTGCTCCGCCGGCAGCTGCCGCTCCACCGCCGGCAGTCACTGCCGGGAGCTGCCGCTCCTCCACCGGAAGTTCCGCGGCAGTTCCGCGGCTGCTGCCGCTGCCGGAGAATGCACTCGCTCCTTCTGCATTACTGAGGCTTCCAAATATGAACACAAGCAGTTTACATTTGTAACCAAGCTGTATAATAGCATCCTTAAGACGTTGGTTCAATGTGCTTTACATAAAACATTAAGCATTGAGACATTAATCACTTTCAACCTGGCATCTGATTTGGGCATGTCATTATTGGTGGAAATTGTCACATTCTTGTTTTGCTGAAATGAACCAGGGACCTATGCCGTCCAGTCACCTGTTCACACACGTTCAACCATTGTCAGCCAGGGACAAGCAAAGCTAAACATTAATTGTTCAACTGTATCCCGAGAATTCAAATGTCGGTTCAGCCAGCTTCTGCAGAATCCTGGTGCTCTCAATATTGGACAAACAGACAGGGCAGTGAAGACACTTCACTAAAAACTCATTGAGTGCCAATGACGTCTTTTGACGGCCGTTTTCAGTGTGCCATTAGTGCCAATGACGTCTTTTGACGTCACCGATTATTTTATTTTTTTTTTCAAAATAAGATTTTTAATTCTTTATTTTATTTTTTTATTTTTTTTATCTCAAAGGAACTAGGAGAAAACGATTTTCAAAAAGTTAATGCTCCATCCACTTCAATGTTAAAAAATAAACGGCCGAAAATCTCAACTTTTTTCGGCTTGTCGATCTGCTCTTTTTCCGCGGCATTCCGTGGCCAACGACGGCCGTGTATGGGTCTATCGCTCCAGCGCCATCCATTTTCAGGGCTAGTTGATTCGGCAGGTGAGTTGTTACACACTCCTTAGCGGATTCCAACTTCCATGGCCCGTGATGGGGCTCAAGGCGAGGCCGACCGCGGGGGCCGTCCGCGGCTGGAGCGTCGCAGGCCCCCCGGGGCCTTCGTCGTCTCAAGTGCAGACGAGATGCCCGGTCCGGCCTCCTTCGGGGGGCTCGGAGCCCGGGAAGCCGTCACCCCTGCCGTCGCTTCGCCCCCGGGCGGGGAGCCGGCCGGTCAGTCCCCCCGTTCGCGGGGGGGCCCCGGACGGCCACCCTAGCCCGGGGCCCGCGGAGGTCGGAGCCGGCTCTGTGCCGTGCGTGCCGTGACGCTGCCTGTGGACCTCGTGTCTCTAGCAGCCTGCTGGCGCCCGGCGGACTCCGGCCGACCCACCGAAAAATCACATTTTTCCTACCATTGTAAACACTGTATTTCTGAGTGAGACATGCCACTTTCAAACATCTAAAACAAATGTCAACGAGGTCACAATGACCTCGTTGACATTTGTGAAACCACACCTGAGGTGACTCAGTGATTAGCAACCATCAGGGGATCAATCACACTGAAGACAAACATTCTGTGACCAATTGAAAAGGTAAAATATATAGCCTAATCCTGGTACAGGGATCAACAAGTTTGAAATAAGCCTGCAGTGAATGAGTTATAGAACTATAATCTGGAGAAACACAGTGGAGCTCCCGGATCTTCTTTTAACTGTAACTTCTGCATCCTCATCAGATTCAAAGCCCCTGAGTGTTCCATTGTCTTTTTCCAGGTTAGTCATGATAAGTGACGTGGGTGTGTTTGTTGAGCCAGAGAGCAGAGATCTTAAAGCAGAATGATTCATGTCTTTGCTAGATTCAATGTTTAGATATTTAATACCTATTAATTTGATCAGACACGCACCCCTTCTAAGCCATTCTTCTGCCTACACATACGTCATGTCCTAGTATGAGCGAATAGGGGAAGGGGATCAACGTCACGTGATTCTCTTGTTTGGCCCGGCAAAAACCTGGATGTGTGTCTCAAAGAATATGATTATTGGGCACAGAATCCACCGAAAAAAGCAGATATACAGACCCACCACATGTGGTCCTTAAATAATGATATTAACTTTGGTTAAGTCATAGTGACCTCGACATTAATTAACAGGAATTAATGATGAATTCATGATAAATTCATGATGAATGAATGTATGCGTTAAGCGTTAGTTAAGTGTTAGTTAAGTGTTAATTAAGTGTTGATAACGTGTAGGAATTTGCAATGTTATGAGGAAGTGTTACCAATACTTCCAATACTGATTCCCATTGAGAAACAATCCACACTTTAGAATATATATTTGTTTTATTGTTAGTGTATTTTTTATCGTCTTATTCGTTTTGTTGTAAGTACTGTACAATGTCTTGTAGAGCACCTTTCACAGACCTTACAGTCACAAAGCGCTTCACAAGCTCAAGAATAAAGCCATCGCCATATATCAACCAAAATAGTTAAAAGATGACACAATACAGAATTGTGTGTGCTCAGCACACAGAGCTATAATCACAAAGAGTTATGTGAAAGCCTGTTTGAACAGGTGAGTCTCAGTAATGGTAAAAGTACTCTTACTTAAATAAAAGTATCAATACTGCAATGTAGAAGAAATATGTTACAAGTAAAAGTCCAGAATAAAAAATTTACTTGAGTAAAAGTACAAAAGTAATAGATCATTCATAAACTGTTAGTTAATGAATTATTAATGCCTTGTTAAGCATTTGTTAATAGCTACTTAAGGAGTTATAAATATGCCTTATAGTTATAGATAGCTAGTTAAAGATAGTTAATAGACTCACAAACTGTTAGTTAACTGACTTGTTAACTCTATGCTAATGATTTATAACTATGCCTTATACATATTTAATGGATTATGAACAAGCTATTAGTAAATCACTTACTAATAAGTATTTGTTAACAGTTAGTAGGCATGCTGAGCAATAGGCTACCTCAGTAGGGATGGGTGATATACCACAGAAACTATAGGCCAAAGCGCCAATAGTGATTAGAGATTCATGCTGAAGCCAGTATTATCAGATATTTATCTTCAAAATAAGTGGCTATGGATTTAGGGGAGAGAAAGCCAAGCATTGTTGGGAGTTAATTCACTCCACAAAACAAATATGAATCTGACACGCATGACACGTTTGCCTGGATTTAGTTTTGACCACAAAAAAGGATGAATGTGTTGGTGTGTTACACCCCAAACCTGTTCTACCACAACCACATCACAATCAGTCACACAAATGAGCCACTTAATGCTGGAACATGCAAATCAGTCTCATCAGGCTCACAACGCATGTTGAATACCTGTGATAGTGCTGCAAACCTTGATCACTTAGTTAATGTATTTTTTTGTTTCAGATTGAGATAAGCTTAGCAACAGTCAATAGAAAAAGTAACAAAGACTCAATAGTAAATGATATATAACAAAATAATCACGGACCTGTCTGCATCTAACTTAGCCAGCTTTCTTAGGCAAAAACACACTGCTGGCTCTTTTTACAGCAAGACCAAAAGTATTGCTATTGAAAAAGACAATCTGTTTTACTATAAAAAGACTTTCAACCAACTTTTTATAAACTGAACTAACACATTTTCACCACAAGTGCCTCCAGAATAGTGTGCAGACACATTGCTTATCTTGCGAGTCTACACGCACATCTAAAAATAACGCATGCACACGCACACGCAGACACACACACACACACACACACACACACACACAAAACACCTAACAAGTATTTTTCACAAAGAATCCTTTGACATTGTGAGTCGATTGTGAGTTCGATTGGTCATGAATTTCAATGCAACACGGGATAATCAGCTCGTAGCAATTAATACCTAATCACTTCACACACTGTGAACTGTTTTTATGACCTCTGCATTGTTTATTTTTCATTAAATGGTTTAGCTGAAGCCTTGGCAACGGCTAAGCTTCCTGGAGCCCACAAAAGCACATAAGACAATACAGTACCATTTACAGTACAATCCATGACATAAAGCATGCAGTTAAAATAGTGCAATCAGATATACCTACTGTAGGTATGTAGTAGCAGTAGAAACAATATACATTATAATTGTCTATTATCATTGCATTCAAAATCAGAAGGCCACAAAAATGTAAATAAAAAAAAGGTCAAATACAGTGTGTTATAGACATACAGTATGGTCAGTCTTTTGTAATTTTATTATGACGTTATTGAATCTTGAAAACTGTACGTTTGAGGAGGTTTGTTCTTGCGGTTGGAAGTGACGTGCCATTTCCGGTATGATGATTATGTCTGTTACTTGAAAAATTCAGGTGTCTGATTAAATATTATATTTCTGAAGGTCAGAGGAGTTTACTTTCAGCCAAGCACCGGTGACAGGACAGGTGAGTGTGCATAATATGCTATCGTAGCATTGGGGGAATATTCTGTATTTGATATCGATTTATTGCCCTTTATTTACGTTGTTATCATCTCTGGGAATGTGTTGGGTCTTGTGTTACCATGTGTTCACACAGTGGGTGATAGTGGTACAGTACAGTAGCTACCAGGAGCACCCCCTCGCCTTTGTACTTTGTATTCGTGCGGATCGGCTGCACTGCATGCTCTCATGGATGCTTTTGTTTGTTATAGTTGCGCACCCAGAACATGAGGAAGTGGCACTGCAAGCCATTATAAATGGGCCTTCGGGAGCGTGTTAATTAGGATTATGTCTGCTGCTTGTATTTAGTACTTGGTTACAGAAATATTCAGGTGTCTGATTATATAAAATCAGGCTATTGTAGCGTCCCATGCAGGCTACTCGTGGCTGAGGAAGGATTGCCAGCATTACCTAAGGTATAGTAATTTAGTACTTGGAAGGATTGCCAGCATTACCTGAGGTAAGTATTGTATTTAGTACTTGGTTACAGAAATATTCAGATGTCTGATTACATAAAACCAGATTACATTGTAGTGTCCCCTGCAGGCTACTGGTGGCTGAGGAAGGATTGTCAGCGTTGCCTAAGGTAAGTAAGTAAACCTTGCTGAGCCATGTGGCCCACAGGGTATCTGGCCCTGGGCATGACGCTAGTATGTTACAGGGACTTACCCCAATTATTGTCCTTTTATATAAGTTGTTATTCACTAGGCCTAGGGGACTGTGTTGGAGGACAAATAATGTGTTTATGTTACACTGACAGATCAATGTCATATTTCTTGTGCACGCAACCAAGGAACTCAATTCCCGAATATTTAGCAAATCAGTCAACGACAACCTTGTTATTTTTGTGCGGGTCATATCTACAGTATGTTCCCTCAGTTTAGGGTTAGGCTGGGACTTGGGGTCAGGGTTAAGGTGGCTCCCCACCAAACAGACAATTACTATACAGATACAAAATCAGGGACGTGCTGGCCACTGGGAAATTCGGGAAAATTCCAGAACGGCCGCGCGATTTACGGGCCGCCAAACGGCCGGTGGGCCACCCAAAATATATATTTGGGCATGACGCTAGTATGTTACAGGGACTTACCCCAATCCAACCATTTTTGGTCTTTGGTATGACCCGACCTCCCAGTCAGGGCGGACACTCAAGCTGCCACTATGTTGGGTATTACCTAAGGCAGGGGTTTTCAACTGATTTTGACCCAGGGACCACCATCCTGACTAAGAGCAACCTGGGGACCACCACTATTGTGTCGGTGGGTCCATCATAGATTCATGCACAATTCCATGGGTTAAGATTTGTTTTTTTTCTTACTTGTTACTCACTTATCACAGGCTACACCCAGGATAAACTTCAGTAGCAAGTTGCAAGTTCACCTCCAAGTACAATACCACAGTCTAAACTTGCAAAATCAATGAATACGTTGTACACGCGTGTATGCTGGAAACTAATTATATGCGCATTAGCAGCGACTGGATGTTTACATCGTAAGAGGACACTTGACCTTTTGAAATGTTAGATTCGACTTAAGTTAATTATTCACAAGCAAGAAACAAGAGTAGCAAATAAAAGTAAAAGTAACATTTTAAAATGTAAAATTATTATTATTTTTCTTTAACAAAATATATTTTACTACCTTTCTGAATGCATGGCCAAGGACCACCAGCAATAAAGTTCTTAATTTCCAACCCCCCCCCCCCCCCCCGCACGTGTCCCGTTGCGGCGCGAACCTCACCCCCCACCCCCTGCGCGCACACGTCGCGTCGCGAAGCCACCTCCACACACACACACACACACAGTCACACGTACGTTGGTCGAAGCACGTTCTGTGTGTGCAACATCATTCGTGCCATAACTCCCGGGGCGATCCCACTGCTGGGCAGCCGTAACCATGTCGACAATTTTTTGACACAAAAAAGCTAATAAACAGCTGAGATTTGATGAAATCGAAAAACGGGCTTCGCTGTTCCGTGCACATGGTAATGGTCAATGGCTGTGTGCAAATTCAGATGAACTTCTCCAGCCACTGAGAAGAACCGGGCAGAACCAATTTTGGCCTCACCACTACACCACCAGTTTGTCAAATTATAGGAGGATGCAGTTAGGTAATACAGCAAGCCAGCACATCAGCATCCCATCCAATTCTCTCTCTTCTGTCTCGGTCCCACATTATATCAGTTAGTAGACAATACCCTTATTCGTCACTCCATATCCTGTTCTATTCTTCCACTATTCAAACAGGACATGAACACATAGCATTGGGATCGTTATTACCTGACATTGTCACCCGTTCTTTCACAATTTCTTTGATTAACCCGTGGTTACAGTAAGTAAAAGCTATGAATACTTAGTACATGCACGTAGAGGGCATGTTATGTAATTGCTATAGTTTTATTTTTTTTATTTACGTTTTTATCCCACGATTTTGTAACCCATTTTGACCCAGTACCAATGCCTAAGCTTGTAATCCTGGGCGCTACTTTACCTCTGGGGAGAGCCCCGAACTGAGCTCATGCTTCCTTCAGTGCACGAGGAGTTAGCAGGCCGCTTCTTATCACCTGACAGGGGGGAGTTTCCCCGGTAGGACGTAGTGGAAGGAACACGTTATTCCAACCAGTTCCTTGGATTCCTGCATGTTTTTTTGTGACTGTACATACCCTAGGGCAGTGTATATCAACCCTGGCAAACGTCCCAATTTTGGGCCGGGGCTACTGCTGAGGTGTGCCGCGCCGTTTGAAGGAGGTTTGAAAAAAAATCATTTTGAAAAAAAAAAAAAAAAAAAGTTTTTTTTTTTTTTTTTTTTTAAACAATAATAATAATCAGGCATGCAAACAGCCCCGAGGTGAAAAGGGTGACAACATGCTGTTTTTTTTTCGGGTCAGGTGTCACACTATTGCCCTATTTGGATTCAAAACGGCTAGTGGAAGCTGAAAAGCTACAAGTTTGCATGTCTGAATAATGCAAAAACAGAAATATTTGTTTGCATTTGCTTTTTTTCTCCCCCATATATTTTCATGATAAAAAAGTGCGTATCGTATCGAAATCGTATCGAAGTTGTGTGCCCAATATCGTATCGTATCGTTTCGTGAAATGTGAAAATCGGCACACCCCTAGTGTGTGTATATAGATATACCGTATATATATATATAATTATATATACCGTATATCTAGGTGTGCCCTGGGATTTTTTGGCTATGCCAGGTGTGCCTTGGCACAAAAAAGGTTGATAGACACTGCCCTAGGGGACATAGGGAAAACATGCAAACTCCACACAGAAAGGCCATTTCGCCAACTATGGGCACTGATGACGCGGAGGGGAGAACACGCCCCCAGCGCCCACAGCGTCAGGAATCAAACCCAGGACCTTCTAGTAGTGAGGCGACAGCGCTACCGCCACCGTGCTCCCTTGTTATTGTTTTATTGTCCTTTTATATAAGTTGTTATTCACTAGGGGACTGTGTTGGAAGACAAATAATGTGTTTATGTTACCATTATCTCCTCCAGGTGTCTGTCTGTCTGTCTGTTTGTCTGCAGCTAATCTCTCAAGACAGATCTTGCACACTACTAGACAGATCAGTGTCATATTTCTTGAGCACGCAACCAAGGAACTCAATTCAAGAATATTTAGCAAATCAGTCAACGACAACCTTGTTATTTTTGTGGGGGTCATATCTACAGTATTTTCCCTCAGTTTAGGGTTAGGCTGGGACTAGGGGCCAAACAGACAATTACTATACAGATACAAATTACTACTACAGACTGGCAGTCGAATGAAGTCGGGAGATCAGTTGGTTGGAAGGTGTAAAAAGAAGTTGCTGAATGCACCTGAGAGCCGACACAGACACAAGGAGCTATGGTGCTAAAGAATTGTCTATGGCTTGATGTCGTTTTTCGACAACAAACACATGTGCATACTTAAATCATTTGAGAAATTATAAAGATAACTACTGCACTGCATGGTGCTTAGGGCATTGGCACGAGGTTATATGTATTTATACTATTTTGTGTATCATATATTTTGTATTTAATGTTAATTAAAACAATAAACACTGCGTGACTGCAGCAAGCGGTAGCACAATGCCCATGCGGCATTATCATTTTGCTTCAACTAATGACCAATATAGCATAATAAATAGAATATACCACCGGTTGCTTCAGTGATTTTACAGACCTTTTTCGCCTTAAAGAAATTCAGTGCAGTAGTAAGTGCTTATGAGATTGATAAGTTAAAGATACGGCATATACACGTAGTTTTGTTTCAGACAAGAATTATGACAGCTGGCAGCTGGTGTTTGAATAAGACGACTTAGACGAGCCACACACGCACATGCGTATGCACAGTCCCACCTTGTACCTACACTGTACATTTTGAGCACACATGCAGCTGTAGCAATATTTATTATACCATGGGTATGCATTGTATTCTGACAAAATAAATTTACAGCGAGCTCTACCTCTGTATTACATCTACACTTAAGCAGATTTTCTGCAACAAGGTATTTCCAACGCTTACCATCGCCGACATCGGTTTGGTGGGGAGACACCTTTAGGGTTAGTTTCGAGGGAACATATAGGCCTTAGGGAACACACTAGATACACTCCTTTTTTGGGAATTCAAAATCTCAAACCCACCGTCCCTCAGGCTATATTATGTGTCTGCTGGGCTATTGAGGGGAATTACCCATTCGGATGCAAGCTTTCTCCCCGGTGTATGGGATAAGCACTACAAGCCAAGAACCCACAATGAAATGCCACCATGCCAAACTTGCTCCAAGTTGATAATCTGTGCATGTCAAAAAAAAAAGGGAAGTAGGCTACTGTTGTTCATATTGGTGGAGAATAGAAATATATCTCTGTCTCTTCAACATCCCACTGACGCACATCACATAGAGGGAGAGAGATCACTACAAGCAAAACTCAAGAAACAAGAACTAAACTTAAAGTAGACTTTACTCAGGAAACATACCAGAAGGGAGAGCAATTGAGAGGAACAGGACAGAGAGAGAGACAGCAGAGAGAGGGAGGGAGAGAGAGAGAGAGAGAGAGAGAGAGAGAGAGAGAGAGAGAGAGAGAGAGAGAGAGAGAGAGAGAGAGAGAGAGAGAGAGACCAGTTCGACATTACTGCATGAGACAGTGTAACTAATATTGGGGCATGCCTCCTGGCAGAGATTTGTACCCGCTGATCGCACCTTTCAAGTTAAATTTCTGATATTGAAAGCCATTGTCAGTTATTTCAGTGGTCATTACATTGATTTGATTAGATTGTAGGCTACTTTATTAGATGCATAGACAAAATCTAATACCGCTATACCCATTTTTATGATGGTCACATGGTCACACATAACTACAAGACTGCATTTGAGATACTGAAAGATTGTTTATCTCTAATCGTTTATCTATTTGCAAAAAAGTTACACAGTAACGGACAGTAATGGCTAAAATAAATGAATAAAAGTGTCAGTATTCTCCATTATTGGGTAGAATTAAGAATAATTATACAGAGTTTCTGAGGTTTTGGGGTCCCTCCATTCCATTTCAGACATCCCTGTTCTGAAACCTATTCATCCTGATGGTTCACATTAATTAACCAACCTCACAACCAAAACAAGTGGAGCTTTAAATTAGTCTCATGATCTCATGCTCTACTGATTGAAACTGGTGCATGGCCTCTCTTGTGGCACTATGTTGAGGAGTGGAAAATACAATGTCATACATAAATAAACAGTGGTGTAAATTAACTATAGTTAAGTACATTTACTCAAGTACTGTAAGTAAAATTTTGAGGTATTTCTTACTTTACTTGAGTATTTCCAATTTTCTGTTATTTTCTACTCCACTACATCTCAGAGGCAAATATTGTACTTTTACTCCACTACAATAATTTGAAAACTTGAGTTACTAGTTACTTTGTAGATTTAGAATATTATTACAAAACATACATTATTAACCACTTCAGCCCTATATGCATTTCGATCATTTGAAAATAGCAGATCTACAAGCTCACAATGCGTTGCATTTGAAAACTTGCGAAATGGGACCTTCTGCATAATGAGTACTTTCTACTTTTGGTACTTTAATTACATTTTTTATACCAATACTTTTGTACTTATACTGAAGTAAATTTAGAATTCTGGACTTTTACTTGTAACAGAGTACTTCTACATTGCAGTATTGATACTTTTACTTAAGTAAAAAAATTTGAATACTTTTTCCACCACTGTAAATGAACAGTGACCTCTGTAGTCCCCGACTTCTGTAGGCATTAGGTAACCAATTCCAGTGTAACAGGCTCTCTTGGGCGTGAGACGCTACTAAGCAACGCCCTGAGAGAGAGCACCTGCACTCAGGCAGAGGGACCAGTTCATCAGTAGCAGCCTACATCATACATATAAAAAACAAATAAACAGCAGAATACCAGTGGAAAAGGCTACGAAGGAGACAATAATTTTTAATTGTGAGTACAGACTATTCATTATAGGCTATTTAGCCTTTTACCTGTATTTCAGAAACCAATGGCAGCTTATGTTCCACAGAATTGTGATCTTTCTAATTGCTTTATTGTCTCTGCCAGGCCTAAAGGCCTAACTAGTGAAAATAGCAGATCCGCAACACGTTGTGAGCTTGTAGATTGGCTATTTTCACTTCTTCTTAAAAGTTACATTTGTGGAATTCCTTTTAATCTGATTTCTTTTATTTCATGTAATTATTTTGAAAAATGTTTGAAATTTTGAAAAACTGAGAATATCTACAGTTCTGTATAGGGACAACATGTAAAATGTCCAGAATTTCAATAATCCTTTAACAATGCTAATTTAGTTCCTGCTACAGAAACTACACTACACTACACTAAGCTCTGTAATGGTCCGGCAAACAGGTTGTCAAAACCTGTTTAAACAAACAGGTTTTAAGCCTACTGTAACCAATAGTAGGGGTCATTCCCAACAAGAGTTGAGAGGAGCACAACTGTGGTCAATACTAATTCTAGCATTATTCTGACATTTTAGACTCAACAGCAATACCAAGAGTTTGACTGCATCATCAAATAAGGTACAGTACATCCATTTATTTAATCATTGTCAGTCCTAAAGGTAATCTTTTTTTCATCATTTGTGATTATTTTATGAAATTAGGTTATATTAGTCAGGTATCAGTGGTGTTTAACCATACATTTTATAGCAAATACAAATTTTGAAAATAAGATTTAAAAGTCTGTTTATCTTGCTGTTCAGCTACTCATTCTTTGTTTGGCTTACACTGTATACAGTACATTAGCTGTGTGTGCATTTTCATTTTGTTTTGGTTTTCACATAGCAATAATGAATGAATGTCCATACAGTTACAGTGTATAAATGAGAAAACATCAACATAATAATAATAATAATGGTAGTAGTCAGTAGTTCAGTCAGGCTGACAGCTGATTCCTCATAAGATAAGTTTTGTAGTTTGGGTACATACACACGCAGGTACATACTGTAAACAGGACGGGAACATGGTTCAGTGTGTGTACTACAATGGGCCAAACCTTTCCTCTTTTATACAAAGCTGTATGAAAGTGGAAGGTTGTAAAAAAAAAAGGGAAGCCAGACTATACCCAGCAATTAGCACATCATGCTCCGATTATCTATATTAATTTAAAAATGGATCACCCATTTGTTTAGTTTTTTTTACATGTGCTCCATATTTTTATTCAGACTACATAGACATTTCTTACCGTAATAACATAGTACAAAGGCAGGATGCGAGTTCAGGCAAACAAGTGTTTATTTTAAATCCAGGCAGACACAATGTCTTAAATCCAGGCAGATACAATGTCAGATACAACCCTCAAAACCCAGAATTTGGCAAAAGTCAGAGTGTAGGAAATAACCACAGACAGAGCTGCGAGGGGAGACTTGATACTTATTACTCATCTCAAGGAAGAGAAGATAATGCTGGGTAATGTGATACAAAGGGAAATAGTGAAGACAGAATGTGATTGTATGATTACATTGAGAGGTAATGATGGACAGTTAAGTGGAATGTGGAAAGGCTGAGTCAGCCCAGACCCGTTGAAAGAGAGAGTTGCAACACTCTCTCATCTCGCCACGCTGCGACCGCGTGCTTTGTGTATGGCACATGCTTCATCAACACCCATTATGAGGAATCAGTGTTTGGAACTATTGGAAGTTGGAACTATTGGTCGCCTAGTGGCAGCGTTATGCCTAAATTATGTTCCATCACTCACAAGGCTGTCACGCAGCGAAAATAGCAGATCTACAAGCTCACAACACGTCACAGACGTTGAATATTGATAGTTAGGTTTTATGAACACTCTTAGTGTTTAGTTTAAGTCTATGGGAGTGTGGTAACTAGAGAGTTACCACACTCCCCAGAGCTATTGAGAGCAATAGCTCTGGGCTGAGGGGCGAAGGAATGTAGGACTGATTAACAAAATATGAGGATGTGTAAGTATATACTGTAAGTGGACAGGATCTGGAATGAGGATCTTATTTTATTTCTCCTTTATCTAAGGTGGGTCCCATTGAGATGGTTATCTCTTTTACAAGGGCCAGTGATGCATGAAGCAGCGATTAGTCAATTGCGACATAGGCTGAATCATCATGACGTCATCACAACCTAAATCTTATTTTCGGGGAGATAACAGGGTCATGTGCTTCAAAAAATCAATTGCATTTTTTGAAGTGAGCTTCCATCAGCCAAGATAACATTGGTCAAGTGACACGTGACAATATGTAATATAAATAGGTAAGACAGGATTAATCAGGAACAGTACTGGCGGAGACCTGTGCTCCGAGGAGCACATTTTCTAGTTTTATATTGTGTAGAATACCACTCTACACATTTGTTTACAAACATTCTGATCTGGTCAATATACTATAAAACAAAGCAAAAACACAAATGTTCTATGAACTCAGGTAAAACAGCTGCAGGCCTCAGTTTTTAACATCTGAAGTAGAGCTTTATATAATCACCATATTGGGATTAAGGCTCCAGTAATGTCTTTCTGGAGCTGATTTTTGGATCACAGAGCATTAGAACCAAAAGCCATATCCTCCCAAATTCAATGGTGGAAAGTAACTAAGTACAATTTTGAAGCATTTTTACTTTACTGGAGTATTTCCGATTTACAGTACTTTTACTTCTACTTATTTATTTGAAAACTTTAGTTACTAGTTGTCTCCGCCAGAGGTGGAGAGTATGTTTTCGTTCTTGTCCTTCCGTGTGTCCGTCCGTCTCAGCCAAGCTAACATTGGTCAAGCTTCACGTGACACGTGACAATATGTTGTCACCAATGCTTTTGATTGGCTAGCGAGACGCATGACGAAATACAAACCTATAAATAGGTGTCACTTCAAAAAATCTATTTTTATTTTTTGAAGTGAGGTAAGACAGGTAAGACAGGATTAATCAGGAACAGTACTGGCGGAGACCTGTGCTCCGAGGAGCACATTTTCTAGTTACTTTTGATTTTGATTATTATTAATACAAAACATACGTTAACCACTTCAGCCCTATTTAAACTTGCGAGGTAGACTAGTATTTAAAGATGCTACGTGTTGTGAGCTTGTAGATCTGCTATTTTCAAAAGATTTTTTAAAATACATTTTAGACATATGTTAACTTTTGAAACGGGACATTCTGCATAATGAATACTTTTACTTTTGGTAATTTAAGTATATTTTGATGCCAATACTTTTGTACTTTTACAATTTTGATTATACAGACTTTTAGCAAAAGCAGTATTGCAGTATTGATACTTTTACCTAAGTAAAACATTTTAGTACTTTTTCTACCACTGCCTAAATTGGACTTTGTTAAAAGGGAACCTGACACCTGAATTTGACTTGGCAATTTAAATAGCGAGGGAGTTTTGCAATGATGGCTTTACAGTATACACATTTTAAAAAATGCCAATGAAGCATCTACAATGGAATAATGAAGTCAGCCGTGCCCTGTCATACAGATGCAGACACAGTGATGTGCAACATCACATCAACCTACGTTTTTACACAGATTATCAATGCTTATTTTAAAAGTAAGCTTGTCATCTAACCAGATTCTTTCTTTCTTTCTTTTTCCTTTATCTATTCCGGGAAGCCCATTGAGAGCAAGCTATTTTTTTCAAGGACGCCCAGTTCAATAGCACTGATTTATGAAAAAGCGTTAGCTGTTTTCTGCCTGACAGCAACAATAATGAAAAACAATAACAATAGGGTTACATGAAACAGGTGCAGTCACTAAGTAGTACTATAGTGTGTCCTCTAGAAGCACCCTAAATGCCTCAATCGAGACTAATCAAACCAGTTTCAGAGAGTCCTGAAGTTTGTTCAATTTGTGTGGTATTTAGAGGTATTTAGGTATTTAAAGGTTAAGGGCGCCTGTTCAGTAGTACACTCAGAGGCGTATACATAGCAGCCGCATGGCAGTGAGTGAGCCTGTCTTACAAAAATGCATGGCTTTTGTTTTGTCCGAGTTTAGATCATGAAAAGCAGCCTGCAGAGAGTGAAAGAGAGATATTGTGCCAGGGACCCACTTGTCCAACGTGTTTTCTTCTTTTTTAAATAGCTACTAAGGTTTTTCAAATTTATAAATTTAAATGTATACATTTTTCAAAAATAGCATCTACAAGCTTGTAGATAATAATAATTAAATAGTGTTAAAATGTTTCAAGTGTCGCTATTTTAGCTGAGGACCCCCTGGAAACCCCTCAAAGACCCCTTGGGGTCGCCGGAAGACAATGTTATGGAGCCTGTTGAGTACAATGGTGTGGTTGAAAGTGTCAATCAATAAACAATGCTGCACAGTGAGCTTGTACGATGTCGTTTAACATCTGTGGGGCAGCAGTTATAGTGTTAGGGACCCGATCGGGACAGAGCTCATCACATAACCATTATTCTGCGAGAAATCCTTAAAGGAGTAGTTCACCCACAAAATGATTTATTTTCTATCAATTACACACCCCATGAAGCCTTGAATTCATGGAATGTTTTTTTGTCGCATTTCTAAGCCAATAATTCGATGACTGGGTGTCTGCTGGAGACTCTGCAAATCATTGGCTTAGGAATGAGACAAAAACAAAATAAATGTCTTTGAATTCAAGGCTTCATATGGGGTGTTTAATTGAGTCATTTTGGGGGTGAACTACTCCTTTAAGCTGGACATAAACCAGAGATTCCATAATAATAATCATCATCATCATCATCATTTCATATGAAATTGAGGTCATAGTATATTGATGTAGGCCTATATTACCTTGAAAATTCTTATTATGGTGATGTCAATTCTTCACAACAACATATTGTTCTATAATGATAGTCATGCTGGACGGATCTGAATTAACACAAATGTCTCTTGTCCTTATTCAGTGAAACAGTCCATGACAAGTAGATGACGGCCAGGAAACTGTCCCTGTTAATGTCCCAAGGTAATTATAATGCTGTTTTAATGAAACTGCTACAACTTTTTTCACTGACAAAAACTAAACAAAAACTAAGCTACGACCATTTCATCAACAAATAAAAACTACACTAAAATGTGGAGAAGATATCCAGTAGAACTAAGACAAGTCATTTTAATGCTCAGACCAAAAATAGCCAATCTACAAGCTTCGCAAGACGCCTGTGACGCCTTGTGAGCTTGTAGATCGGCTATTTTCGGCACGCAGCTAACTAAGTATTTAAATACGATATTATGATGCCAATGCGGCCCACCAAAATCCATTTTAGTCGACTAAATCAACTGTAGATTTAGTTGACTAAAATCTTATATTTAGTGAACTAAAACTAGACTAAAACCAAAACATTTCAGATTACTAAAATACGACTAAAACTAAATAGATTTGGACTATGACTAAAACCTAATCAAAATTTGCTGTCAAAATTAACACTGGTGCACACACTTTTGGGAGGGCAGATGCTAGTCTAAGCACACCCTAGCACCTAAGCAACACACACACACACACACACACACACACACACACACACACACACACACACACACACACACACACACACACACACACACACACACACACACACACACACACACACACACACACACACACACACAAATAAACCTAAACTAGGAAATTATTTGAATCTCGGAATTCACATACAAATGTCATGGCTAAAATGTGATTATTACAGGTTTAGCTCTAAATGCTTTTTACAGGTTTAGATCTAAAAGACTGGCCCCAAAAATCCTTTAGCTGCCATTGTAAGTATCCACAGAGGGAGCAGACAGAACCTACCACCTAATCAGTCACCTTTTGTGTTAAACAACATTACTACAATAGACAATGACTAAGTCTTAACCTACCCCCCTACCCCCCCCCCCCCCTATTTATTTTTCTTCTCTTGTACATTTTTTTTCACTCTTCATACCAGTAACCTGTAAGCTGATTGTATGACATTCTGTATAGGGGCCGGGCATAGCGACGTCGCAGGGTCGAGACGCCGTTAAATCAGCCCACTTTCGCCGCCATAGTGAGTGAGTAGATTGACAGCTGCCACAAGTGTAGAGTAGTGTAGTGTAGTCTGTAGTCCTGTGTTTGTTGTCCAGCAAGTAGACGGTGTACATATCTATCTCCAACTTGTCTGTTGCTCTAATTTAGCAATGGTAGGACAGTGCTGCATTATCGGATGCAATGCCAAGGTTTCAGACGTTAAATTAAAAAAGTTAAATTGCATACATTTCCAACCTGGAAGAAAAGCTTTGGAGATCAGATGTCGGAGATATCAAAGAAACGTCGTATGGCTTGGCTTGGGTATCTTAAATACAATGAGATTGAGCTAACAGCTAAATTGTTTCTCTATGTGTCCAGTCTGAGCAACGTTGTCTAACGTGGGTGGCTCACAGTCACGGTGGCTGAGTAAACAAGGGACTCTTGTCTGTCTGTCAGCAAGTGTTCGGACGTCGGAGATATCAAATAAATGTAGTATGGCTTGGGTGTCAGCTGACGAAATAACATAACCTTCAACAACATTCCCAAACACATATAAGCTCAAACGAGCATGACAGCACACAATCAAAAATATAAACTAATATCTGTTGGAGGCTAGGGCAAGGCGAGCATCAGCGTTGCCATGTCGGCTTATTATAAGCGACTTTGGGCTTCTTTTTCTGTAAAGTTGCTTGTAAAATTAGTAGTTTTGTGTGGCTTATTTATAAAGTGTACTTGCTTATTTAGGCTTATTTAGGTACTTGCTTATTTAGGCTTTAATTTTTATTTTTATTTTTATTAAACCAGTGGTTCTCAAATCTTTTCATGAAAACGTTTTGTGCCAGGGAGCATTTGTGTTAGAATGTTTAAAAAAATATTCCAAATATTCTTTATTTTATTGCAAGAGGTTTTTTTAATAGCCTATGTACAAGCTCACGTGAGCTTGTAGATCGGCTATTTTCAAGTAGCCGATGTCACTAAGCCACTTCTTTTGGGCTTGTTTTCATAGACCTAGTTGCTTATTTCTCTCGCAAAATATGGCAACACTGATATTACACTGTTATGGAGCTCACCTAATATGGCCAACGGAAATACTTCCGCCTAAGCTTGGCCACGCCTTTTGCCCGGCCCCTATAGTAGTGTGTATTTGTGTGCATGGGGATCTCATCTTAAACAAGCTCAGTGCTTAATGAGTCTCCTAGTTTAGTAGACCTTGTATTGTGAATTTGTACTTCCATGTACTGATGTTCTCATGTCTTACTAAATAAAGTACATCAATCAATCACATCTGGCATCCGGTAAAAGATCAGAGTTCAATCCCCTTGGATCATGGTCATGGGCTTAAATTGAAACTCAGGACTCTGAGTTTGCAGTTTTGGCTCCTATGGATCTTGTACTCAGCATTCACAGTCCCATTGACTTCCATTATAAAATTGAAGTTAAATATTTAAACATTTATAAAACGTGACGTGAAATTTAGTGGAGGTACTTCTGTGGCCTTCTGGCAGTGTGCATATTATAAGATTAGACAGACAGGCAGACAAAAAAATAAACCGCAACAAAAACATTACAGAGCAGAATTTAGATGAAAGAAAACAGGAATATTATAGGATAGTTTCGCATTTAGAAACTGGAGAAACTGAACAAACCAGTTAACAAGCTGTTAACTGTAAATAGGAACTTGGCCCCATTAACCTGTAAAACAGCCAGTGGAAGCTCAGAAAGGTGTGAGCGTCACATTACAGGCCCATGTTGTGGCCTTAGTATTCAGAAGGAGATCTCTGATGGTTAAACCAAAGAAGAGGACCCGCACACTGTCAGAAACTTGCAAAAAAAATGTAGCTCTTTATTTGGACGTTTCGGTCGTTAGACCTTCATCAGGACAGACAATCTTAGCCTTAGTATTGAAAGCAGTGGTGAAGTCTAGTGCCGTTGTTCTAAAAAAAAAATTTGTCCAGGACCCCCAAATTGAAAATGATTTGGCCGTGGTCCCCCATTTGAAAAAGATGTTGTGCCAAGAACCCCTATAACAGACTTTTTTTTATTTTATTTTTTTATAGCAGATCTATAAGCTCACTTAAGATCTATGAGCTTGTAGATATGTTTTGATAGCCAAAATATAAATTAGGGATTCAAATGTTTAAACTGTTCCTCGTTTTGCTGGGGACCCCCTGGAGCCCCCTCAAGGACTCCAGGGGGTCACAGGACCCCATTTAGAGTTAAGAAGTGGACATATTTAGAGTTAAGAAGTGGACATACTGGCAATCTACCATGCCCTCTCCTCCCCCCCCACCACCCACCACACCCCTCACATGCATGCAGTGGTGGAAGAAGTACTCACATTTCTTACTTAAAGTAAAAGTTAAAGTATCAATGCTGCAATATAGAAATACTGTTACAAGTAAAAGTCCAGAATCCAAAATGTACTTGAGTAAAGGTACAAAAGTATTAGCATCATAATGTACTTAAAGTACCAAAAGTAAAAGTACTCATTAAGCAGAATGTCCCATTTCAAGTTTTCAAATGCATAAAAATCTTTTGAAAATAGCAGATCTACTGTACAAGCTCCCAATCACTACGCATTGGGAGCATGTAGATCGGCTATTTTCAAATCGCCGAAATGTATATAGGGCTGAAGTGGTTAATGAATGTTTTGAAATGATAATCAAAATCTACATAGTAACTAAAGTTTTCAAATAATTTTATTGGAGTAAAAGTATAATATTTGCCTCTGAGATGCAGTGGCGTAAAAGTAAAAGTATTGGAAATTGGAAATGCTCAAGTAAAGTACAAATACCTCAGAATTGTACTTAAGTAAAGTAAAGTGTAAAGTACATGTACTCAAGTACATGTACTTTACACCACTGCGTGCATGTCCCTACGGGGGTGCACGACATGTACTGTACACCCATGACTCATTACTGCTGGTATACTGCTACGACACCTGCATTTCCCCACGACGTTCAATAAAGGTCTATCTGTGTTCAAACATTTCCAACTTTTATAACATACCGGTCATAAAAGTGGTGTGTACACCAGTAGCCGCCCTGTATTGTAGTGGCTTCTGACAGGTTAGGCTATCTGTTTAGATAAGAATAAGTTACAGTCACTTCGTGCCGCGCTATGAGCTTGTAGATCGGCTATTTTTAAAAAATCGTGAAAATGTGTGCACATCTTATATATATTTTAAAGCGAACATTTTTAAACCAAATCTTTGCTTCTGGGGGTCCCTGGAACAAATTATTTTGAGATGGGGGTCCGTGGCCAAATACATATAATTTTGGGTGTCCTTGACATTAAAAAGTTTGAGAACCACACAGACATTTGTAGAATCGTGTCCTCAGGTCTTAATGTCCTTGGCCAGTGCATGGTTACCAACCTTTTTTCCTTGGAGCCCCCCTTTCTTACATGGGACAAAAGCTGAGAAGAAGTAATTTTTTAGGTGAAGTACTCCTTTAAGCTCTATACTTCTCGTACGAACACGTTGTGAGCTTGAAGATTGGATATACTTTTTGTAGATTATTCTGGAAAAAATTGTGTGCAACATGTTTAAAAAGTTAGACTACCTCCAAACCAATCTGGGAACCCATCGGCCCAAAAAAGAAGAAGCTCTGAATCTGTCTTGAGAGATTACCTCCAAACAGACACGGCCTCACGCCCCTCCTGTGATCTTTGGTGCACCGCCAAGGGGGGCCCAGACCCCAGGTTGGGAAACACTGGCCTGTAGGCCAGTATCCAGATCTGAAGGACAGACAGTGGAGAGTGCTGCATGTGGCCTTGCAGGCTTTCATGTCACTGTTCGACTGATAAGACATAAATAGAGCACCGAGGAAGTGGGTCAGGTGTTGAGGCGATGGCAAAGGCAGCTCCTACATTTTGTCAATGACATTGACTTGGCCTGTTAACATTAAGCACCGAAAGGCTTGATCAGAGCAGAGTCAAAACAACTCTCTGATTATCATTGAAAAATGTCTGTGGTCAGCGTGGTGTTTGTCAATATTTAAAAGATGTGTTTTATCTGTCCCTTTGCAGAGTGTCAAGGATGAGAAGAATGAGAAGTTCCAGGGTGGGGCGGATAGCCTTGGTGGTGGTTGGGGCGTTATGCTTTGTCATCCTTCTCTGGAACGTGGACTCCATCCACCTTCCTCCTGACGATATGGAAACAGAAGAACAGGAGACTGTCAGTCTTCCTCAGACAGTCGAGATAGCAGTCGAGAACATAACGGCAGCTGACAACACAACGTCCTCTCAACCTTCCTGGTCACCCTGCCAAAGGAACACAACCATTGCCGACAGCATGACGGGCTTCTCCGATCTTCTCCCTCACATCCAAGACTTCCTGTACTACCGACACTGCCGTCACTTCCCACTGCTGCTGGATGTCCCTGAAAAATGCGGGGGGGCGAAACGATCCAAAGACGTCTTCCTCCTGCTTGTCATTAAGAGCTCTCCGGGGAACTACGAGCGACGAGAGGTCCTGCGTAAGACCTGGGGAGAGGAGAGGTTAGAGAGTGGCAAGCAGATCCGTACGGTGTTCCTCGCGGGAACAACAGGCAGTGGGTACGAGCAGCAGAGGCTGAATCAGATGCTAGAACTGGAACAACACGAGCACGGAGACATTGTGCAGTGGGACTTCAACGACTCCTTCTTCAACCTCACTCTGAAGCAGCTCCTCTTCATGGAGTGGATGGACAGGAACTGTCCACATGTCCAATTCCTCTTCAACGGGGACGATGACGTCTTCTCCAACACAGACAACATGGTGGAGTACCTCCAGGGCGTTGGCGAGGGCAACAGCAAGCACCTCTTCATTGGATACCTGATGGATGCCGTGGGTGTCATCCGGACGCCAGCGAGTAAATACTTTGTCCCTGTTCAGATACAGGAGTCAGACACTTACGTTAATTACTGTGGTGGTGGGGGGTTTCTCCTGTCAGGATACACGGCCTCCGTCATATACAACATGTCCAAGAGCATTACCGTTCACCCCATCGATGATGTGTACTTTGGAATGTGTTTGGCAAAAGCAGGCCTCAAGCCTGCTCACCACATGGGTATTAAGACTTTCGGGCTGAAGGTCCCGGAAGGAACCGATCCCTATCACCCCTGCTTTTACAGAGAATTTCTGCTGGTACACAGGTTCATGCCGGCTGATATATATGTCATGTGGCACCGAATTCGTGACCCTAACCTAAAATGTGGGTTGCTCTTGTAGTATCTGGACACTGGTGACACACACTGTCTTTAGCTGAAGGCCTCACGATGTACAGAAAATACTTTCCAGCCAGAGTAGAACATTGAGACAGGTACAATTAATAACTGGCTCAGGCTCACTTACAAACATCTGGAGTTCATCCAACCCCCCCCCGTACCATTCCTCTATTTATGTTACATGTAGCGCGCGCGCGCACGCACACACACACACACACACACACACACACACACACACACACACACACACACACACACACACACACACACACACACACACACACACACACACACACACACACACACACACACACACACACACACACACACACACACACACACACACACACACACACACACACACACACACACACACACGTGAAGTCTAGATATAAATACTGTGAAGACAAAGAAACCTCGCCTCTGTTGCGCGGCCCCTTCCACCGGCCACATCATGTACTGTAGCAGCAAGGCTGACTTATGTACTCTGTGCTCTGTTTTTATCCAATAAACCAACTTAAGGAACTTGTTCTTGTCTGGACCTTCCAATTATGTTTCACACTTGTACAATATAATACACTCTAATGAATGGTACTGCTTAGTGGAACTTATTTTTAGCCTTGGACCATGAGAGAGTACATCGATTCCTGTCGGCTTGAAGCACATTTCTACTCACTTGGGCCTACATTTTGGGGAAAGTTGCAAGGTGATACTGCTTTGCTATGAATGTAAAATGTAAAAAAAAGTTGTAAAATGCAGACGCTTGCTGTAGCGCCACCATCAGGATCATTAGCCCACAATGCCAGTTCAGGAAGTTTGGCATTGGACTGGACCCCTGTCCGTCTATCTATCTATGTGTTGTATTTAATTTGTTCTACCTTTTCCTGTCCTATGGACCTGAACTGTTAGAGTATCAAGAATTATGGTTTTATATTCAATAGGTCGCTTCAAGTTTCGCATATGGGAGAGCGCCCTCTGGCGTGAACATAGAAGCATTACTTGATACACTCCGGGCAATACTTTGATTGACTGGACTTATGTCTAGATGACGGTATTTATACCGTGGAGGCCCTATGCAGTAATGGGCGCCGGGGTACGCACCCTGAATTCCTCGCTCATGATGAGCGGGTCCATGACCTACGTCTTCAAACAGGCGAAGAACGCCCCCAACAAGACTCTCCAACGAGTGCCTACCATAGACTGTATAAAAGGTGCCTACACTGGCCGCTGATCGCCCCCAAGCCAGAGTCGCGCCTCAGGAGAGGGGCCGCAAGGCCACTCACAAGAGCGAGCAGGGAAGGCGGAAGCCGACATAGCTGGCACAAAAGCAGGGGGCGACAGTGGACAATGTCGCCCCCCCGTGCTCTTTCGCCGGACGGGGCTGCCGGGTCGAGCGGGATGCACACGGTGCATGCGCTCCACCGTCAGGCAAAAAATACTTTCCCCAGTTTGGAGGACCGGGTTGAGCGGGAGGTACACGGACACGGTACACAAGCTCACTCACCGGACCCACAGGCACAGACATTTGCACATTTATGTACAAAATGTAAATTCTCTCTGACTGAGTGTTCTAATAAAAATATCATGTTCAGTATCAAAACCGCCTGATTCTTTCAGGGAAACGAATACTAGCGACAGATTTAAAACACTCCCACAACATAAGGGACATGAGTCCGCTGCCTCGGGGGTCCATAAGACCATTTTCTCCCCATAGTAAGAAAAGCAGATTTTCTACAAGGGAGATTAGATCAAAGTATTTTCACTGTTCGTCCACCAGTATTTGTATTTAAGTTCATAAAGTTAACATAAGTATAACTAAATGCATTTGAAATTAAATAAAAATGTTACTTTTCAGGATTCCAATAAAAAAATAGCCCAAAAAAAGCAGGATTCCAATTCATAAATAGCAAATAGCAAATATATTTTTGCTACTTTTGTGTGACATAGTATGGCAAAGTACAGCATTAATTTACGAAAAAAGTTAAAATACCCGACAGTATATGTGCAATGTGGCCCTCTGGAGTGAGTGTGGAAATATAGTGGCCCTCTCCATCATCAAAGTTGCCCACCCCTGGGTTAAATGCTGCCTGCGCGGGCTAGATGACACGTCTTTCTCATAAACATGCCCTTCCCCAAGATTACAGCCAAAACTTTAATTGAAGTAAAGAATGAGAAACAATGATGGAAAATAGCTTATGACACTTTTCTTGCAGAGGAAAGTAGAGCTTGCTCATACAGTAAATAGTTGAATTAATTTCAGCTAATACTGGTGTCAGTATAGGCTAGATTGTTTGCAGTCTAAGCAGGCTTGCTTTCTGCACTGCAAAAAACAAGTACAAACCATCACATTGTGTAAAAAGACTAGAATGTGGCAGACTACAATCTGCAGGCTTATTATTAGTACAGTACAGTACAGAGATGGGAAGGGGCTCCAGGGAGACTGATTTGTACAGGGCTCAGAAATTTTTACCTCACCTGACCTCACCATCCAAGCTAGTGATTGACATTTCCATTAATATTTTATTTTTGCCACGGACATGCAAAACAAGTGATCAGTAATCTACAAGCTCACAACACATCACAATAATTTTCTTTTCTTTTTTGCCTATAATGGCATGCCCAAAATTGGGATGTCAGGGTTTAAGTGGTTAGCTATATATACACACTTTAGAAAACCTGGAGACGGGGAAGTCATCCACTGTATATACTGGCAGCTAGGGGGAAGTCCTGAGACAGGCATCAAATGTGGCATGGTCCAAGTATATTCCATGTTTGGGATTTAAATAATTGGGTCTTATCAGTTCCATCTTACATTGCTGGAGCAAAAGGGCCATTTAGCTGCAAAGGTGAGTGGGTGTGTATTATACTTAATATGGTTATTACAGTATATAGACAGATGGCTTTTCAGAGGACAGTGTTACTTGAGGACAGGAGGAGATCAAGTTCTACCAGCTAAACTAGTTTTTTGTTTGTCATCTTTAATAGTTGTGGTTAAAAAGACTTGAAAGTCAAAACATATAATTATGTACATTAAGTTGCCTACAATGATAATCTGGCATTGCCAGACTGATGACGTGGATTCACTCACACGTTCCTCCACGGTATCAGTCTGGACTTCGGCCCATAAGCAGAGAGTATGAGAAATCAGAAAATGACCGGGACAATCAGGGGGTCTGCTTTTCACTGTTCAGCAGTTGAAACTGTCACTGGAAGTGTCAACTTTGAGTCTCCTACCGGAGACATTAGCATCTTTCAGCTGGTCATCAAATTATTGGCTTAGGAAAAAACAACAAACAAAAAAATCTCCATGAATTCAAGGTTTCATGGTGTGTGTAATTGATAGAAAATAAGTCATTTTTTGGGTGAACTATCCCTTTAAGGTCCCTAGATGGCATAGTGCCAGTCACTTCACTTGTTTGTAACGTGTGGAATCCACACATGTGAGGCTCTATTAAGGCACTCTATGGATTCATGTCTCGCCTGGTTGAGTCCCTGAACAGTATTATTGAGGTTATAGTCAATCCTGGGTACTCGTCCAGGCTGCGTAAACACTGGAGAGTCAGCCTCTATTTAAGATTTTATGTTTTTTTATTTATTGTTTAATTTGTTGTGTGATGTTGAAGATTCGTATGTACTCTATCGACCCCCTGTGTGTCTGGAATAAAGTTTAAATTGAATTGAATAAGGGCGTGACAGGATTGAAAGGAATGCAGTGTCACAATACTGATACAAAGGTGCCTAACTTTGATCAGAGGTGAGGAAGAAAGGAGGTCTGATGGTGAGGCTGTGGATCAAGGGTTTCCATGGATTATGATTGTGGAGTGTTATTATAGTTGTTATTGGTATTATTGGACACTTTGAAACACTCAACTGACTTTACTTGTCTGGTTCTACCCTCCTTTGCCTTGGTGCTCCTTCTCAACAGATGACATGCCATCCGTTTTTGCTCTTTTCCTGCACCATTTTTCACTGTGGTCACTCACATACCGTTGACTTATTAATTGTTTCATTGTCTGACACACCTCATACACTCTATTCCATCATCCATTGTCTTAAAAAATAAAAAATACTGTCCCACAAAGGATTGAATGCACGTTTTGACATGCCGGAATTAAGGAAGCTACAGTATCAGCAAACATTACATCTTGTTGTCCTCATGTGATGCAATCATCATGTACGTGTACCACATACAATACCACAAATCTCCTGCAACATATTAATGAGCATGTCATCCCGACACTTTATGAGTCACCAAAAGTATTCGAACACATTAAATTGTGAATATTTCGATTTTTACATCGCAATGAAAAAGTATAGGCGATAATTTTCAGGGGAAAAAAAGAGAGGAAAAAAGTCTTGCCACGGACATGTTTGTCCATGTACAGACATGTTGATGACCCCTGAACCTGACCTCTGCCAGCTCCACGATCACAATTTGAGTTAATAAAGTTAATAAGTTAATACATTATTTCACTTTATCTTTTAGTTGAACAAATATCCTCCAAGGTCCCTGATTCTCTCTGCCTCCCCATCTTCAGTGCATCACTGGCACACAGGGAGTAAGGGCACTTGTTGGCTGGCTCCTTGGTTGGCTGTAGAGTGCACTACACTAGTGTTTCCCAAAACAAACACGGACACATTTTATGAAATTGTTATTTCAAAAGTTTTTGTAAAATCTTCAAAAACATTTCAAAAGAATTTCAGAAAAAAATAAATAAAAACAATTCCATAAAAAAGCTCACAATGCATAGCATCGCAGCGTGTTGTGAGACACCAAATGTAACTTTTGGGTCTTGAGCTAAAAGGTTTGGGAACCACCGCACTAGACTGAGAAAACGTTTACGGCCATATTCTATACATACAGCACACCTTCCATTACTGATAACAGATTGTTGTAACGTGTGTCATGCTAAACAGATAACCGTCTGTTGAAAATTAACACAAATGACTCTTGCTTCAAAGTGGACAAGTGACTTCATACATTGTTTCTGGCACTTGGCAAATGGCACATGCTTTGTAAGAATTATGTGTCAGTCTGTCCTTGAAACAGTCCATAACAAACAGGAAACACTGTGGGTGGTGGAACCAAACTGTTTCTGTACAGAAGTCAGCCTTGGTAATGTATTTTTAATTTCATATATACATACTTATATCAATGGGTTAAATAACACTATTGTCCTTTAAATATGAGTTTATGTTGTCAGTATCTAATGTCATAGAAGTTAGTCGTCATTTTCGTCCAACTTTATTTTTTGGCAGGCATGGACATACAAAATGAGCAGTCAATAATATTACCAGATACACATAGCCCTACATGTATAAAACTAGTGGACTAGTGGAATGTGCCATAGAGTCTATGCCAATATACTGCACATTTTATTATTATATTATTTCTGTATTAATTCAATCAGTGTCCTACCTATTATGAAGAAAATATGGAGACTGGCAAGTCAGCCACCGTGTAATGGCTATACTGTACATAGGCATCAATGCAGCATGGTCTATTCTGTGTTTGGGGTTTCAATAATTGGGTCTTATCAGTACAGTCAGTACTTTGATCACACAATACAGGAAAAAAATAAGAACATTATAATGGAAAAAACATTATTATTACTATCATTATTTTGATCAAAGATTTGCCATGGACACATTGATGACCCCTGGTAGTTATACTGTGTAAACAGTAAATACAGTTGGAACTTGACTTAAAATAATAATAATAATAATAATAACTATAAAAAGTGCTCCTCGGAGCACAGGTCTCCGCCAGGTCAGGTACGTTATTGTGGCCTCCTGGTGGTGCTATAATAAGCCAATGTGAAAAGGGTGCCATTTGTTCAAGGGCTTTTCACTGCAACCGGACACTGCATTCACGATTTGAGGCATTTTGTTCCAAAAATGTGTTTTGCTAAATTAGACCTACTGGTGGCGCTATAACAGGCCAATGTGAAAAGGGTGGCATTTCTTCCTCGGCCTAATAGAAATGTGCGTGTGAAATTTCACGGAAATCGCAAGCTGCGTTCATGATTTGAGGCAAACGGACCAATCCTGCAAACTTTGGAAGCCAATCTTAGGCAATCAGGATGGAATATGGGAAATCAGATAAATCCGTGTTGATCACATGACTATAGAGATACTGTGTACCGATTTGTGTGATGTTTGGACAAAATCTGTAGGAGTAGTATCAATAAATGTGTTTTGCACATATCGGCCTCCTGGTGGCGCTATAACAGGCCAGATTTCGGCCAGAGGTTCTGAATTGGCATCCAGGGAGTGTGCGTGCACAGTTTCGCAGTGGCCGGGCCAACGGTGCATAGATTAGCTGGTAACGGACGGACAGGACGGACGGACACACGGACGGATGGACACACGGACGGGCAGGGGGTAAAACATACTCTCTCGCCATGCCTTTCGGCCTGGCGGAGACAATAATAATAAAATAAATAGATTCGCAATCACAATGTTGGTCGCAATTGGATATTTTCCCCAAAGCATTCAGGCTTAGTACATTCACCTTTCGGCTGTTAGAAATGGGTTGGGTAGTGCCTGCATGCTGAGATGTGTGGCGTAGACTGATGTGAGTAATGTGTATGAAAGCTCATCCAAACATCATCTGACATCTGACAGTTTGGCATACACACAGTGTACATAGTGTACGCAGTGTACAAGTTACCCATGTGTACAGTACACGAGAATAACGTCCCAGATATGACTGATGAATTGATTGGTTGCCACCCTCTAATTGGCTCTGAGTTTCCATTTCAGCAGCCACTAAAACGTCTTGACACAACATGTGATCTTTGCTCATACATGATAACAGATGATAGCCAGTGAAAGCCATGCTGTTGAACATGTAGCCCTGTGTACAGGTGAGGTATTATGCTTTATGGGGTAAAAGAGAATGCACACAAAAGTTTATGAATGTTTGGTTAAATGCCAGTTTCCCTATGGCTATCTGCCACATGCCATATGCTACAGTAAGTTAGTCAAATGTTGTATAGACTATAGAGTGAACAGCTCGTATTAACATTTCCGATGTCAATGCCTTCATGTGTGATCGTTCTTTGTCAATTGAGACAACTGCATGTGGAAACGTGTCAGTAATCTCCAATCATAGATGTATCTATTTTCTGTGGTCTGCGTGGTGTTTGCCAGTAGAACATTGTTTTGTCTGTCCCATCCCATTGTAGAGTGTCAAGGATGAGATGGAAGCTGTGTTGCAGGGTGGAGCGCATGGCCTTGGTGCTGCTCGGGGCGTTGTGCTTGGTCCTCATTCTCAAGAAAGAGGACGGCGTCCACCATCCTCCTAACGATGTGGAAACTGGAGAAATGACAGCCGGTCCGAGGAAGGCGGCATCAGAGAACATATCTGCAGGCGAGAACAAAGCGGCAGGCGAGAACACAACGGCAGCCAACAACAGAACGTCCTCTCAACCTTCCTGGTCAACCTGCCAGAGGAACACGTCCATGGCCAGTGACCTATCGGGCTTCTCCTCTCTTCCCGCTCACATCCAAGACTTCCTAAACTACCGTCACTGCCGTCATTTCCCACTGCTGCTGGATGTCCCTGACAAATGTGGGGGGCCGGAACGATCCAGGGACGTCTTCCTCCTGCTTGTCATTAAGAGCTCTCCAGAGAACTACGAGCGACGAGAGGTTCTGCGTAAGACCTGGGGACAGGAGAGGTCAGAGAGGGCCAAGCAGATCCGTAGGGTGTTCCTTGTTGGAACAACGGGCAGTGGGTTTGATCGTCAGAGGCTGAATCAGATGCTAGAACTGGAACAACACGAGCACGGAGACATCGTGCAGTGGGACTTCAACGACTCCCTCTTCAACCTCACTCTGAAGCAGGTCCTCTTCCTGGAGTGGATGGACAGGAACTGTCCACATGTCCAATTCCTCTTCAACGGGGATGACGACATCTTCGCCAACACAGACAACATGGTGGAGTACCTCCTGGGCACCATGGATGACAAGGAGGGCAACAGCAGACACCTTTTGGTTGGATACCTGATCAGGGGTGCAGTCCCTTTCCGGACGCCATCGAGCAAATACTTTGTGCCTGTTCAGGTGCAGGAGTCAAACTCGTACCCTCCGTACTGTGGTGGTGGGGGGTTCCTCCTATCAGGATACACGGCCTCGGTCATATACAACATGTCCAAGAGCATTACTCTTCATCCCATCGATGATGTGTACATGGGGATGTGTTTGGCCGAAGCAGGGCTCAAACCTGCTAACCATATGGGAATTAACACTTTCGGGTTGCACTTTCCCTCGAAACTTGTCGATCCATATCACCCCTGCTTTTACAGGGACATCCTGCTGGCACACAGGTTCATGCCGCCTCAGATATATGTCATGTGGCACCAAGTACGTGACCCTCACCTAAAATGTGGTGGGTCCTCTGATTTCACAGTTTAAGTGTTCTTGAAATGTAAATTATGCTGTAGTGAATGGTACTGTGTGTGTGTGTGTGTGTGTGTGTGTGTGTGTGTGTGTGTGTGTGTGTGTGTGTGTGCGTGCGTGCGTGCGTGCGTGCGTGCGTGCGTGCGTGCGTGCGTGCGTGCGTGCGTGCGTGCGTGCGTGCGTGCGCATTCTTTGCATTAAATTAAAGGACGACTTCACCCATTTTCTACCTACATATCTTCATATAATTGGTCCTCACTAATGCTCATGATAATATGGTAGCATTTCTTTCTACTTGGTCTGTGTCTCAGAAGAGGGCTGTGGACAGTTCAGAAACTGATGATGTCACTGGTAAGCACCAGTGACATCATCGTTGGGCAGGGTTTCCTGCCGTGCTAGTAACAAAAGGGAATTTCACGCTGTTTTTATGGCATTATAGGATTTGAAGATGGAAAAACTACAGCAAAATAAAACACAGCTCACGGTAACTAAAGCTCCACTGGCTAAGAGAAACGATCCGCAGATAGTATAAAACAACAAAAATAACGCTTTTTGAAACGCTTCCACCTTCCGGTGAAAACAAATGGAATTCTGGGTAATGCAAGAATCCGCTAAAGACCTGCAATGACGGTAGTGACCAGCAGAGGTTGCTAAAAATTGTTATTTTGGGACTTACCAAGTACGGCTTTAACAGCTAAATTAGCTGTATCAAACAGTGCTGCCAGCTCTGTACCAATAAGAGACATAAGCTAAAGTGGCACAAAGCCTCAAAAAATTTGAGTGCATGTCATTAATCACATTAACCCTAGCATTCCTATTATGAGCACGTCATAATAAGTGAACATTTGGAACATAATTTATTCTATCTATTGATTTTAAATATTGTGATAAATATCGTACTGTGGACTTGTTATCATGTAGAAATATTACTACAACTTAAATGTTGAACTTAACTGAAGTGATTAGGCTATGTTACGGCACAAGGCATAGTTCATATAAAGAAACAAAGTACACATCATGATAACTAGGGGTGTTGGAAAAAAATGTAAAAATCACGATTCCTATTATCAACAATTCCCAATCGATATTTTTTTTCCAAATTGTAAAAGTTACAGGAGTTCTTACTCCATGGTGTTTGTGATATGAAATCTTACCATAATCACAGTAAACATTATCATATCTTCAGTCATATTCAAGGGCTTTAGGGGAAAAATTAAACTGACTCCAATCACTTTCAGTTCAGCACAACTGAGGTGTGTGTGTCACTGTCCAGCTGACGCTTGACACTCGTTAATGTTGCTTGCATCAAGGCAATTTTGTTGTGTTGCTGCATTAAATAGAACTACACCTAATCTAAGATTCCATCAAAGCCAAGAATTTTTACAAGCGAACCTCTCTGGTACAATATCATTTTTTGTTTGAGCTGTAATAACTAGGCTACACTTGGTTGTTAAAGTCCAGATGAAAACAAGATGACTGTTGTGAATTTTGGTATTCAACTGATAAAACTGATTGTGAATCATTTTTAAATGAGGATCGTTTTTTTATCGAATCATGACCCCATGAATCGAATCGTGCATGAGATAGCAGAAGATTCACAGCCCTAAGGTTTGAGCCCTAAGGTTTGATCACAAACATGGTGTAGTTACAAAACTACCTTCAATAGCCTATCTGTGAAATATGTTTGAAATGTAATGTTTATGGAGAAGAGAAACATCTGTTGGTACTGTACAAATATCATTGACATCCCTAATAATGTGTGTCATAGTGTTTAGGCAAATGATATTTTAACTGCCTCTTCACTGTCTTGTAAATGGATGGATATGTTTGATGCCGGCTAACAGCCTAATGTACAGTATATGTGTGACCTGAAAGTATCCTTTTTTATCATTCAAGTTTTTTATAGATTTTTCACATATACCTGTACATACAGGCCCTTCAGTTTTCTTTCATGAGTGCAAGACTGGCAAGTGGATCCATATAAAACGCAGTGGATTGTGCTCTTTGCCGCTGCACTAACACCCCCTACTGGTATGTTGTGGTTATTCAGCAGGGATAGGAACTGAGGAGATACAGCAACAGTAGCATGAATCACTGTTGCATTATGCTCTCCCATTGAAACTCTTCATAGTCAGGATGAAAAGACGAGTCTGGCAGCTAGTGTATTGGAGGGGAAGTGTGTCTACACAAAAAAAATAAGAGAGAGAGAGAGAGAGAGAGAGAGAGAGAGAGAGCTTTGACATCAACAACTCACAATCCAAATTTGAACCTCTGACATTGAGGTCAAAGGTCGTTGCCTGTGGGGTTGAACCACTCGAGTGTCTTAATATTACATGCAGAACTGAATCTGTGAAAGCCTTGTGTGCCAAAACATTTTTCTTCTTTATATTTTATAAAATATTTAGGCAATATTTATTAAGTGGGGGGTTTAACTTAATATTATTATTAACTTAATATTATCTACGCTTGTTAATAGCATATTTACTTCAGATTGTTAAAGGGATATTTCATTTTCAAACATAATTTTAAAGTTGCTTGATACAGTAATTAGATATTTGATATTCATATATATATTTTTTGTCTACTGTTTTTGTTTATTTACCTAATAACTAAACGTTATAAATGAACGTTTTTTTGTTGAATTGAAATCTTCAGCTCAAAATACATATTTGGAAAAATTATATTCTTGATTCGATATTTTTTGTTAATACTTTACTAACAAAACGTGTACATTAGCAGCTGTGTTCGCTATTGTGTTAGAAGAAAAAGAGTCATATAACCGTTTCCATAGGTAATTATTAGACCACCTCACTAACTACTGCTAAACTGGGTCATTCACACATCCCAGAATGAATTGCCTGTGAATGGTTGGGAGAATGGTATGGGGTAGGCACTATTCATTTGAGTCATTATAGGACCACAATGGAAACAAGTCCCGAGGACTTTTTTGTGTTATCTTTTTAGCTCAAATGTCTGACTGTACCGTGTGCTGTTTACATTTCTGTCTAATAAAGTATTCAATCAATCAATCCCCCACACCACTTACTTCTTAACAGAGCCTTCTATTAGAGAGTTGCGCCAATGAGGGGTCAGAAACAGCGTCGGTCACGTGGTTCATGTAGCTGGAAATAGTGACAAGGAGCCGTCGACTTCAATGCATTCCATGAACTTCCGGTTTAGGGATTTGTCACTATTTGCCAATGTATGTGTATGTAGAAGACCTGGCCCGAAGAAGTGAACAGAGTTGGCGTAACTCTCTAATAGATGGGAAGATGGCACTGCTTCTTAAGTGGCCTAATACCAAACATCATATCCTCATACGTGTATGTGCATTAAATGTTTCATGTTTTACTAAAATAGTGTCCAACAAATAATGTAGAACATCAGAGCATAGTTAGACAAAGATAAGAGGGAACCTTTGTCATAGAGCCAAGATGTCATCAAAACTCAATTCCAGTGTAATCTGGAGATAAGGATGCTTAACCACTTAAACTCCATACTGTACGTTGTTGAGCGGAGTCCCTCAGGGCTCTATACTAGTGACTTTTTCGTATTCGCTCTATATTAAATACCTTCGCTGAAAATAGCCGATCTAAAAGCTTCAAAATACTTCAAAAACGTAAATGAAGTCCACAATCACAATACCAGAGGCAGCTCCACGGATCATGTTCAACCCAGATTTGGCACAACAAAGGGAATGAACTCTTTCTCATGCTATGCAACAAAAATGTGGAATGCCCTACCAAAAGAAGTAAAGGAGTGCAAAACCCTACTCACTTTCAAAACTGCCCTAAAGAAACACCTTCAGGAGGCTGCAATTCCAAACTGGCCCCTGTCAAAGTCTTAAACTAACCCCCCCCCCACTCTTCTTCTTTTCTTTTGTACATATTTCTTATGTCTCATACCAGTAACCTGTAAACTGATTGTATGACGTTCTGTAGTAGTGTATATTCTGCTTTGGCAATGTAAACGTATGTTTTCTCATGCCAATAAAGCCCTTTGAATTGAATTGAATTGTATATCTGTCTGTCTCTTAATTGTCATCATGATTTGTGTGCGTGGGAACTCATTTTAAACAAGCTTAGTGCTTTACGAGTTATCCAATTTAGTAGACCTTGTATTGTGAATTGTACTTCCATGTACTGTTTCTCATGTCTTACTAAATAAAGTACATCAATCAATCAAACAAAAATACGAGTTGCAGCGCAATGTGTTGTAAGCTTGTAGATTGGTGTAGAAGGTTTTCCCCAGAATACGGATGCTGGGGTTTAAGTGCCGTGGTTAATAAAATAAATGTACACATAGCTAATAATTAAGCGATATGACAAAGATACATATAGATTTGCACAGGGCCCACTTCAAAGGCCCAATTCTCCAGTGCCTACTTCATAAAAATGCCCAGGTTGGCGTTATAGGTGTTTTATACTGTGTGCACTGCCTTGTCAAATTGTAATAAATGAACCCTGAAGGTTCATGCTCAGTTAAAAATTAACATACATGTACAGTATGTTGCTCCAAAGTAGACAAATGACGCATTCTATTTATGACACTTGAAAATGGCACATGCATCGCTGCTGCCCTTGTTCAGTGAAAGTGCTTGGCATGGACTTCATGGGTTAAAGCAAACCGTCAGCTTTGGTAATGTAAGATTTTAAACTATATAAACTACTGCAATCTCTAAAATGCAGATGCTGCAATTAATAATTGCATAGAAGAGAGGATTCAAAAAGGGACTTCTAGTTTTAGATCGTATTTGTTACATGAATGAATTGAAGTACAATATTCATTTGACCCTTGAAAGTATACAAAAGGATCACAAATTTTTGCATTTTTATGTTATATTATGCATGTTGTAATTTGTGTGTGTGTGTGTGTGTGTGTGTGTGTGTGTGTGTGTGTGTGTGTGTGTGTGTGTGTGTGTGTGTGTGTGTGTGTGTGTGTGTGTGTGTGTGTGTGTGTGTGTGTTCAATTGAACATATGTGTGTTACCCGAAAAAAAACAAATACACAATCAATTAAATATATGCACTTATTCTAGTGTATGGTACAAGGACATTCCATTTTAGGCCATGTTACAGGGGATTTCATGAGTCTGTCTGATGCCCAAATACTAAAAGCAGTGTGGTATATCCAGGACTAAAAGTAGTTATTACACATGATAATATTACTACCAGATTCTTTTGTTATAACACATTGGTTTAATAATAAGCAACTAGGTTAAATAAATTGATGTCTCACTCAAAGTCTACTTTGCCAGCAAAAAGTGACTGAGTTTGCCTAACAAAAGACTAATCTAGTTCTCACATTTACATTGAAAGGTGTGATGAGTACATCACCTGATGAAGCTCCAAGAACTGAACTACTTTGATAAGGAGAACAGAGGGTGGTCACTGACTGTGAAAAACCAAAGGTCACCAGGCTTAAGCATTTAGCCAAATGTAAATTAGCTAATATAAATGAGTCTAATTATTAGGTTGCAACTTTTTCTAAAGTAGACGTAGGATGAGAAATAGTAAAATGTAAGATCCTTTAAAAAAACTGTAAAATAGGTAAATAAGACTTTCGGTGGAAATATAATAGTATCTTGGGTTAAATATGATCACTCATTTAGTTTGTTTAGAGTGACAGAGAATGGTCAAATGTTTAACTGGATGAAGAAACATGACTTCTAAATATTAAATATCATTTGGTTTACCCTTCAAAAAGTATTTATAGGAATTAGGTGAATAAAACTTTGGTGATAAATAGTCATGAAAATGTAATTGGATATCATGCATAAAGTCTATTTTTAGTGTAATTTTTTTAATTCTGTTTTATTTTATTATTCTGGGTTAACATAAACATATTTTATGCTGTTTGGACATTTCTTGAAGTACATGAATTGTGGAGTAATGTTTGAATTATGAGTTTCTATTTTAAAGTCATACCTTTGCAAAATAACTGTTGTAGAGATATTGGATTAAAGTTTTGTGCTAATTCATTTCTTTGAAAAAACCCGCTGATGTGAGAGGTGGAGTCAGATGCAGTTTACCTGACAAAGTTATTGGCTGTTGAGAAAGTAAAAGCGTGTCTAAGTTCATTGTTAAAGAAATGAAGGTATACCTACTGTTCAGTATAACAGGTGTGTTTGTTGTAATGTAATTTGCACTATTCTCATTCGAGTAAGGAATGGTTTTGCCTCTATGACAATAAAGACATTGTTATAAACCCACTTCTGCAACCTGAGCTTTGTTCATCATTATAATACTCAGGAGATAATACCTGTTTTCATTGGATAGACTTTGACCATATACCACAGCAGTCGTACAAAGACCAGACCTGGCACGAGGTACCTGAAGAACCAGCCATCCACTGGAGTGAGTTAAAAATTGATGCAACATAGACGTGTTTTTTCATGGTAATATTATGACCTGGGTTTTAAAGATATAGAGACACCAATGATCATGTCTCTAAGAGATGCATAACTGACCTGTTCGTATACAGTGTACATTGTACTGTATAGTTATCACCAGTAATAAACCTTAGAGCTGAGTGGTAAACGGAATCCAAGTGCATAGGGTGCAGCAGCGTGTCTGTAAAGTATGTTCCCATAATCCATAATTTATACGATTTTTTTGTCGTAATTTCCCCAAAAATGTCTTGATGCGTTCTTTAAATTAAGCTAAACTAAGACACTTAAAACTGGCCCATAGACTGTAAAAAAGAATGGACAAAGCAACGCCATTGGTTTCTACAGACCGTAAATGAAGCCGATTGTTCAGGAATTTCAAATCCGGCATCTTTCTATATCGCGTCATATCGCATCATATCCTGCGCAATGCAACCAGACCAGTATTGGTTGGGTAGCTTGTCAATCAAGAGCGGGGGCAGGGAATGAATGCTATTTGTGGTGTAGCTTGTCAATCAAATCATCCCGCCCCTCCTAGAGCATATACCCTACTTTATAGTCAATTCTAAAATAAATGGGACCATAATTTACCAAAACGCATATCATGATGATTGAAAGAAGACTTTAAACTAGCGACTGGAAGCATATAGTATTTATGACAATATTTATTAAGGTAAGAAAATCAAGTCTAAAGTTTGTCAAAACCCCACCCACTTGCATTGAGAGAAACTCTTTTCATAGTTTTTTCTGTCTCATTGTAGAGTGTCAAGGATGAAAAGGAAACTGTCTCGCACGGTGGAGCGGATGGGCTTCATGCTGGTTGGAGCCGCTGGGGCGTTGTGCTTGGTCGTCCTTCTTAAGCAATGCCATCCTACCAATGATGTGGTTATGGGAGACGTGACAGCAGGTCTGAGGATTAAGGCAGCCAACCAAAGGACCTCCTCTCAACCTTCATGGCCAACCTGCCAGAGGAACACATCCATGGCCGACAATGTGGCAAACTTCTCCTCTCTTCCCGCTCACATCCAAGACCACCTGTACTACCGACACTGCCGTCACTTCCCACTGCTGCTGGATGTCCCTGACAAATGTGGGGGGCCGGAACGATCCAAAGACGTCTTCCTCCTGCTTGTCATTAAGAGCTCTCCGGGGAACTACGAGCGACGAGAGGTCCTGCGTAAGACCTGGGGAGAGGAGAGGTTAGAGAGGGGCAAGCAGATCCGTAGGGTGTTCCTCGTGGGAACAACGGGCAGTGGGTACGAGCATAAGAGGCTGAATCAGATGCTAGAACTGGAACAACACGAACACAGAGACATTGTGCAGTGGGACTTCAACGACTCCTTCTTCAACCTCACTCTGAAGCAGGTCCTCTTCATGGAGTGGATGAGCAGGAACTGTCCACATGTCCAATTCCTCCTCAACGGGGATGATGACATCTTCGCCAACACAGACAACATGGTGGTATACCTCCTGGGCACCATGGATGGCAAGGAAGACAACAGCAAGCACCTCTTCGTAGGAAACCTGAATAGGGGCATGATCCCCATCCGTAATCCGCCATCGAGTAAATACTTTGTTCCTATTCAGGTACAGGAGTCAAACTCGTACCCTCCATACTGTGGTGGTGGGGGGTTCCTCCTGTCAGGATACACGGCCTCTGTCATATATAACTTGTCCAAAAACATGACTCTTCACCCCATCGATGATGTGTACATGGGAATGTGTTTGGCCAAAGCAGGGCTCAAGCCTGCTCACCATATGGGTGTTATGACTTTAGGGCTGAAGGTCCCATCAAAAAATATAGATCCATATCACCCCTGCTTTTACAGGGAGATTCTGGTGGTACACAGGTTCATGCCGCTTCAGATATACGTCATGTGGCACAAGGTACGAGACCCCAACATAAAATGTGGGTCCTCTGATTTCACAGTTTAGGTCAGGGGTCCGCAAGTACATTTTGTATCGGGCCAACTTTGTGTGTGGCTTTTATGAAATTAATTTAACATAAAAGCATGTATATATTCAATTAAATCCTTTATTTTAGAACCAGGGGAGACCCATATCACAATACAATAACAAGAAAAATAAATAAACAGACAAACCTTCCATAATGATTTTATACTTTGACTTTTCAAAAATAGCATATCTACAAGCACAACATGTCATATTGTGATTTTCTATGCTTTGTGAGCTTGTAGGTCTGCTATTTTAACATTTGACACATTTTGAAACATGAGTCATTTTACTTTTGTATTGTATATTTTGATGCCAATACCAATGTAGCCCTACTTTCACTCAAGCATTTTTTTTTTAAATGCAGGCCTATAACTTGTAACAGAGTATTTCCACTTTGTGGTATTGATTTTACTGAAGTAAAAAAAAAAGGAAAGAAAAGAAAAAGGAGTATTTCTTCCATCTCTGGACCTCAAGAAACAACCTCCTGTGTCAAGGTTGTTTTATTTTATTTTCCCATTGAGAAACTAGATCTCTTTTACCAGGGAGCCCAGTTCAGAGAAGTAGGCCCTACCAGTAAAGAATTAGGTATCACCTTGTGTGCAAAAGTAGTGAAAACAGCCCATTTACAAGCTCACAGCGGGTTGTGGTGAGATGTGTGGTGAGATTGTAGATCGGCAGTTCCTGTTTGACTCTGAGGAAGACGCAAGTTGAAACGTCAGTCACCCCTGCAAAATAATAAATACGTGCAGACCGGTTGAGTGCTCCAGTCTCTCCTGATGTGCCCAAATGGTTTTGACGTGTGATATTCTAGTTGTCTGCAGCACAGAGCTCAGAGATCACAGAGTAGTGTGGAGAGGGGAGGTGTAGAGCGTCATCTAATGGCTGAATGTTGTCTATATAGTACCTTTAAATAGTTTTGGCACACTATATGTTTTAATCATATTTTCCATAAATGTTTGCTTGATTTTTATTTTTGGTGTAGCCCCCAGGAGAAAAATGCACCGATCAGCAGTGCACTCACTTCAACTTTAAAGGGACTACACCATGAATTTAAACTTTTCCTTCTTTTTTGTGTGTTTTTGGTCTCCCCTACCTCTCTTCTATCCAAAAAATACCCCAGTTTGAGCACTCAGGCTTTCATAGCATATCTGAGGTTTTATGTAAATTGGTCTCAAAACAGGCCAAACTGATTTTACCCCCGCACGTGACGTCACAAGCGATACAATCCCTCCCGTTTTTCCAGTTCCAACATTAAAAATGATGTTTTTTTTTCCTTTTTTTCTCTTTTTTGTTTTTTCCACACAGAACCAGGAGATAACATGCATAACTGGCTCAATAGTGCCACATGCCAAATCAGGACAATGTGGTATTGCAGGTGAAATAGCTTTATAAGTCGGAGAGAAGTTAGTTGGAATGAGTATATCTGAGGCTTGATTTAGGCTCAAACCTTTTGAAAAACGTTTGAGGGACATAAACAATATGATATTAAATATTAAATAATTTTTCAACATTTTCATGGGGTAGATCCTTTAAAGAAAATAGTAAACTCACACATAGGCTAATTGAAGTGACCAAAAGCCACACACATGACATTACTTGTATACATATACTGTACCCTGTTACAACTCACTACCCAATTCAACAACACAACAAACACAGCCTAGTATATACGTTACGTATACTGTACCCTGTCACAACTGATCACCTACTATGTATACCCAGTCATTAGGTCCTAATTTGACAACAATAGAGCAAGAGCTTGAATAGAAAGAAAGAAAGAAAGAAAGAACGAAAGAAAGAAAGAGGAATAACGTTCATGAGGAAAAGGCCTACATAAACAAGAGATGTTGCCGCCAAGCCAATCATATGAAACAATGCATCCACCCTGTCACAATTCACAACCTAGTATATGTACAGTACACTGTACCCTGTCACAACTCACTCACTACCTAGTATAAGTATACTGTACCCTGTCACAGCTCACTACTGTACCTAGCATACGTATACTGCACCCTGTCACAACTTCAAAAACATCACAACACAACATACACAGCCTAGTATGTATACTGTACCCTGTCACAACTCACTAGTTCAACAGCAGTCACAACACGACAGCCTTTGGGTCCTAATGACAACATAGAACATGAATCACATTAGTAGGCCTACACAACATACAGCACAATATGACCACAATAGAACAACAGCTTGAATCACATTAGTATGCAACAATAGAACACAATATGACAACAAAACAGCAACAGGTTGAATCAGAGGTGGGACAAATTCCCTATGTTGCAAGTCCAAGAGTCTCAAGTCTTTGCTCTCAAGTCAAGTCCTAAACTTTTTGTTTAGAGTCCAAAACAAGTCCTAACCTTTCGTTTCGAGTCCCAAACAAGTCGTACACCTTTTGTTTAGAGTCCCTAATAAGTCATAATGCTAATACTGTATGTAAAGATTTAGATAAATCAGGAGCATTTTCCAGAATTTGCGTTTAAAGGTCATGTCAACCTAGACACAGGATCTGACACAAATTCATTTTATCCCCTGAGCAAGCAGGCAGTCTCTATTATCACAATGGTAAAAATGTCAGCACTTGCACAGGAAACCGCGTTCAAATCCGGGGTAGAAGAGGAAAGTTACATAGTGCAGCTTTAACCAAACAATTTTACTGTTGTGTTCCACAATAGATAAGGGCAAGTTGCAGTCAATTACTAAATGGGACAGTATTGCATTGGTGACATCTTTTTGCTGTGGATGAGTCGAGCTGTACTGATGTACACCGGTGTCCATGAACTGGGAGATTGGAGGCTGTTGTGATGTGTTGCTTGTGCTGGGCCTCATCTGTAAAATAGCATATTAACCCATTAAAACCACGACAGCATCTGTGTCATTTTACTTAATGCATCACAATCATTTTAACCACTTTAACCATTCTTTTATACTTTGGCTATTCAAAAATAGCAGATATACAAGCTCATAGCTATAGCTAAGAGCTTGTAGATCTGCAATTTTTTTTGGCGATAATTTTTAACTCAAATCTTTGCTTCTGGGGGTCCCTGGAACAAAATGTTTTGAAATGGGGTCGGTGGCCAAATACAAAATTTTGGGGGTCCTTGACATGAAAAACGTTTGAGCACCACTGATGTAGTTTTCAGAAAACTGTTTGTATGTATGACATTTGTCTGACATTTGCAGAATCGGCCTCATGTCTTAATGGGTTTAACAGATGTCATAAAATGCCTTGTAGCCCTACACTGTACATGAATTACAGATGAAACTCATTTATTATTAATTTCACCCCCCCTCTATTAGTCCCTCCCTGCCTAAAACATTGCTGATTGCAGGTTTGTAACATTGGCAGATTACTGCATGCATGGCCATAGAAGAGTAGTTTTCTTGTAGCATTAGCTAAGGTCACTTATATCTGGATCGACTTACCTGTTTATGTGCACCTTCTTCAAATATCGCCTGACGTTCAAAGTAGTTGCAATTCCATTGGTGATTCTAGCACTGCATGCCTTGCATACTGCGATTCTTATATGGTTGCATTCCACCTCGTAATCTTTAAAACCGAAAGATATGATTACTGGGGTCAACGGGCCGGCAAAAGACTTGAATTCTCAAGTCAAGAGGGCTCAAGTCAAGTCAAGTCAAGTCACAAGTCTTAGGTGTTCAAGTCAAGTCACAAGTCTTTGGCATTCAAGTCCAAGTCAAGGCTAAGTCTATTTTTGATTTGATCAAGGAAGTCTAAAGTCACCAAAATCAGGACTCGAGTCCAAGTCGAGTCTCGAGTCCAAGTCCCCACCTCTGCACAACATACATAATCAACACAATCAGCAGCAGCAACAGCAGCAGCAAAGAAGAAAAAAACTGGTTCCTACCCTGAGATGTCTTCTTGGCTTCATCAGTTGTATAAGTGGTGGCCAGGGTCAAACTTTGGATCCCTCTCCCTAGGTCATCCTCGGATGAGCCCTCCAGTGGCATCTCCAGTCATCTCCATCCTCCATACATCTGGCTAGCTCGCCAATACTTTCCTCCACTGCTTCTTTCCTTAGAACGGCAGTGTTATCAATGCTCATGTGTAAGGTCTCATAGCACAGGTTTAATGGCTGGGAGCTCCCAGAGTCGGTGGCAGTAACTGGCCAGCCTCATTCTCCTGGCTGCTATCTTCTCACTCACCCTCAGTAGCCCTCCATGCAGATGCTTGTTGGTAACATGTTCATCCTGGTTGATGTTTAGTGCTGCACTGCATTCTGGTGTAGCACCAATCCAGGGACTTCTATATAGGCTATAGAGGGTCCAGCATTAAGACGTATAGGCTTGTAAAGGACTGGCCCAATAAGCGACTGGAAACAGCACAGAGTCAGGAGGTAGATTGCAACCAAAGGTGCTTTTTATTCATCCAAAGTTCACAGACAGGATAAAGGCATCAGCAGCAAAAGGTGGCATGGTGGTCGGCAGCTCCACCATGTCCTAATACTTAACTAATATAAACTGAGTGTTTTTTTCTGGCAGCCTTTTATACTCAGCTGAGCCAATCAAGTGCGAGTCAATCAAGGGTGGGTTCAACCATGCTGCAGGTTACCTCAAACATGGAACAAATCTAAACCACACATTCCATTAAATATCTGAATCAATACCCCTGGTAAATACATATAACTTATGCACCCTATTGCAAAACAAACCATATCACATTATTAGCAGCTTCCAATACACAACACAAACCCCCCCCCTCTCTCTTCTACTGTGGTCCAGTCCAAACCCATATATGGTGCTCGGGCACCCTGGGGACTCTTTTGCCCGAACACCCTGGAACAGACAGACATAAGCAGTATTAAAATCACAATCAAACATCACATATATATTGCCAAATATTATTTTGCACTGAACATATTGCACATTCCTCTTATGTTATTGCACTGACTATTGCACTTGCCCATCATGATCAAACATCTTTGTGTGCAAATATACTGTGCAAAAGAGCAAAGTTCATAATGCTGTGCAAATATAAATAATTCAATAAATACTGGTACAATATATATGTGCAAAATAAGTTGTGTGCAAAATAGTGCCAAATATAAGTAACGGAGGACCTCTTCGTTACAAGGCTGAATGATATGTTGGGGGAGGTTGGACGTACGCTTAATAGTGTTCATGCCATTCTAAGCCATGCAAGTGATTTCCTAATTTTAAGGCCTTACTCTGTTGTGTTGACCCATGAGCCCAGGTATTTAAAGTTAATTACTTCTTCCCTGTTATATATGACTTCAGTTTAATTGGCATTCACCACAAGACCAACATTGGCACACTCTGTCTCCACTCTGGTCAGGACCACCTGTGCCTGCTCCACATGGTCAGATAGCAGCCAGGTGTCATCTGTATAGTCTTAGATCTGAGTAGAACAGGGAGTTCTCTCCGGAGAACTACGAGCGACAAGAGGTGAGAGGAGAGGTCACACTTGTTAATAGCATATTTACTTCAGATTGTTAAAAACTGTAGATATACAAAAAGCCAAGGACACAGAGGGGGAACAGACATAGCACTTTTGGGACTTTGTTGCACTCTGGTGGCCATCTCTGGTCATTATTGAGGGGCCAAGGCCAAAGGGCCGTGGACCCTCTTTGCATCTCTACACTTTCACTATCATTATTCTTCCGCCGTTCTTTCTGTCACGGCCTAACCGTGCGGTAACCTTTTACAAAAATCGGCATTATGGTAGAGGGCTATGCCAAACGGCCAAGGCGCTATAGAAAGTGCCAACTTTACAACGCCCTGTTTGACCTGCAGCCATGAAACTTCGATACGCACATGCGTCTCCTCATGTCTAACAACTTTCATGGTCTGACTTTTGACCTCTGACCTTTAGATCTCCCACCATTTTGAATTATATGAAAAGCAGTTAAAATCAAACTACTCCTGGGATTTTTGAGCAATCTGCACAAAAAGGAGTAATATAAAAATGTATTGTTTTGCAAAAATCGGCCTACTGGTGGCGCTATAATAGGGCAATGTTAAAAGTGTGGCATTTGTTCCTCAACTGCGAGTGTGTGTGCAAAGTTTCACCGCAATCGGACGCTGCGTTCGTGATTTGCGGGCATTTTGTTCAAAACAGGCCACTCCTGCAAACTCAATCTTAGCTAATCACGTTGGAATATGACAAATCAAACAGATCCGTCTTGATTACATGACCATAGAGATCATGTGTACCGATTTGTGTGAAATGTGGATAAAATCTGAAGGAGTAATATCAAATATCGGCCTCCTGGTGGCGCTATAAAAGGTGAAAATGCAGGGCAAAGGTTTTTCCTTGGCCTCTAGGGAGTGCACATACTGTACAACGTTTTACATAGATCGGTGCAGTTATAGGTAAAAATGTGAATCGGCCTGTCATGGTGCCACCATGAGGCTGATTTAAAAAAATGTCAAGTGGCATTTCTTCCTCGGCCTAGTGGGAATGTGCACGCAAAATGTCACGGAAATTGCACGATGTGTTCATGATTTGAGGCATTTTGTTCAAAACGGAGTACTCCTGCGAATTTTGGAAGCCAATCTTGGCCAATCAGGATGGAATATGAAAAATCTGAAAGACCGGTTTCGTTTAATGACTATAGAGATACTGCGTGATGTTTTGCAAAAATCTACCTCCTGGTGGCGCTATAACAGGCACATGTGAAACATTTGGGCCAGAAGTTCTGCTCTGGCAGCCTTTCGGCCTAGCGGAGACAATGAACAATAAAAGGAAGCCTCTGCACACTCAAAGCTGTTCAAAATATCCGATTTTATTTAAAATTTTGTATAGAAATCTTACATTGTAGACCTTCATGCATGAAGCAATTACTGAATATACTGTACTGTCGCATTCACTGATTCCTTTATGCCTGAAGGTCTAAAAAAATCATTATATTCTGTCTGAATAGTTTTATCCACCTGCACTCTGGACCTATTATGATATGATGCCAGTTGATGTTATAGGATTAGGAGTAGACAAATGACACATCCTGTTTATGACACGTGTATCGGTGACACTTTCACTTTTGCACTTTTCGTCCTTTCTTTCAGTGAAACAGTCCATGCCAAGCAGGAAATACTATGGTGGGTGAAACCAAACCGTCTCTGCACATAGGTCAGCCTTGGTAATGTATGTTTAATTATTTTGCTGTCTTAAAGATATAGATTATATAAACTTCTAAAATTTACAAAATGCAGGTGCTTTTAAACTTCTAAACAAGTTATTCTAGTATTTTTGGATGATATTTGTTCCATGAATCAAGTACAATATTCATTTCAGCCTTAAAAGTATACTAAAAGGATCTTACATTTTTGCATGTTTAGCTCACTGAAGTCATACTGTATTCTTTACATTACTGCTGACTAATTTCCATCGTCTTGACCTTTATTCATTTCAGTATGTTATGCACGTGCAAATCAACGTGCATTTTGAAACTTGCTTGATATAGGTAGCCTACACTGTCTACACAGTATGTGTAACTAGGACCGCAACTATCAATTGTTTCCTAACCATTGATTGATTCCTTTTAGAATTATTCTGATTAATTGATTTTTTAAATTATTTTTTGTATTCTTTATAGAATTTGATCAACTAAATGGATTAATCTGATTGTAGAGTGTCAAGGATGAGATGGAAACTGTCTCGCACGGTTGAGCGGATGGGCTTCATGCTGGTTGGAGCCGCTGGGGCGTTGTGCTTGGTCGTCCTTCTTAAGCAATGGCATCCTACCAACGATGTGGTAATGGGAGACGTGACAGCAGGTCTGAGGATTAAGGCAGCCAACCAAAGGACCTCCTCTCAACCTTCATGGCCAACCTGCCAGAGGAACACATCCATGGCAGACAATGTGGCAAACTTCTCCTCTCTTCCCGCTCACATCCAAGACCACCTGTACTACCGACACTGCCGTCACTTCCCACTGCTGCTCGATGTCCCTGACAAATGTGGGGGGCCGGAACGATCCAAAGACGTCTTCCTCCTGCTTGTCATTAAGAGCTCTCCGGGGAACTACGAGCGACGAGAGGTCCTGCGTAAGACCTGGGGAGAGGAGAGGTTAGAGAGGGGCAAGCAGATCCGTAGGTTGTTCCTCGTGGGAACAACGGGCAGTGGGCTCAAGCAGCAGAGGCTGAATCAGATGCTAGAACTGGAACAACACGAGCACGGAGACATCGTGCAGTGGGACTTCAACGACTCCTTCTTCAACCTCACTCTGAAGCAGGTCCTCTTCCTGGAGTGGATGGACAGGAACTGTCCACATGTCCAATTCCTCCTCAACGGGGATGACGACATCTTCGCCAACACAGACAACATGGTGGAGTACCTCCTCACCATGGATGGCAACAGAAAGAAATGGAACAGAAAGCACCTCTTCGTTGGGCACTTAATCAGAGGCGTGGGTCCCATCCGGACGCCAGCGAGCAAATACTACATCCCTGTTCAGGTGCAGGAGTCAGAATCGTACCCTCCGTACTGTGGTGGTGGGGGGTTCCTCCTGTCAGGATACACGGCCTCGGTCATATACAACATGTCCAAGACCATTACCTTTCTCCCCATCGACGATGTGTACATGGGAATGTGTTTGGCCAAAGCAGGGCTCAAACCTGCTTCCCATATGGGTGTTAAGACTGCAGGACTACGCGTCCCCGCACGAAGTCTAGATCCATATCACCCCTGCTTTTACAGGGAGACTCTACTGGTACACAGGTTCATGCCACCTCAGATATATGTCATGTGGCACGAAGCACGTGACCCTAACGTAAAATGTGGGTTGAATTTCTCCTTTTAGGTGTTCCTTAGTCTCACATGGTCAGACCTACTGTTTTATATCATCAATTCCAGTGACAGAGGGTCTGAATCAAGTCAACATGTCCAGGTTTTACCTTTTGAAATGTTTATTTGATGCCCCTGTTTATACATGTTTTTCTTTTTTAATATATATAAATATATTCTGTTCCTATTATTTTATTTCTTCACTTTTATGTAAAGCACTTTGTTTGATAAGTGCTTTACAAATTGCTATTATTATAATGAATATATAACTGGAATATCAACAGTAATTATAACCTTTTGTGATTTTGTTATAGCTCTTGTAGACATGTAAAGATCCATGAAAAGCATTTATTTAGAAAATAAATTAAAGGCACATACAAAGGATGCACTCTAAATTAGGTAAAACGATTCATGTAGATTCTGAATATTATTTTTTCAATAATATCTTTATAGATTTTTTTTTCATTTTACGACAAAGACAACACAAACACAGCTCAGCTCAGACATGTTGCAAAACAAAGCACACAGATAGAAATAGAAATACATAGCCTACTTTGTTAGGTGCTTGACAATCTCTACAATCTAGATGGGTGAGCGGTAACAGGATAGGTGGGGACTAGGGACATCTAGGCACACTTTCAACTGTCACAGCATGTGGTTTAGTAGTTTTAACTCCCTGACAACACTGACAACTGTAGGCTACTGCACTTTCATGTAGAGTAACGTTACATTAAAAGCTGTTTATTCACCGTTACAATTACAAATGTAAAGGAGTTTGTATCAAAGAGCTGTGGGGGGACCTGAGGATTTAGAGTCCGCCCCAATGCTGCTTCTAGGGCATTGGTTCTCAAAGTGGGGTCCTTGGGGGAGTTCCAGGGGGTCCCCAGCAAAAGTATTTAATGTAGCATGTATCACAATCCTTTCAACCACTTTAACCAAAATATGTTGGCTATTCAAAAATAGCAGATGTACAAGCTCACAGCGCGGATCGATCTGCTAGCTATGTTTGAAAATATTTGAAAAATATCTATGTTTTAACACAAATCTTCTCTTCTGGGGGTCCCTGGCACAAAACATTTTCAGATGGGGTCCCAGGTCAAATACATATCAATTTGGGGGTCCTTGACACAAAAACGTTTGGGAACATCCGTCGGCTGACAGTTTGTGCTGAACTAAATGCCAAATTTTGCCAACCGACTACCAAGTCTGTTGCAGTCTGAAGTAGTCTGTTTGGTAGAAAGTCACCTTAAGTCAAGTGTACAGCACTGTCAACACCAAATATCTTCCTTTTAGCAGGCTAAATGATGGTGATGAAATCCAAGAGACTTGGCAGTGCACACAGTCAAACATCACCACTAGTTTCACCCCATTATTATTCAAGTACATGACATGATGACAATCAGGAGCAATTTGGGTACTTAATGCGTGTGTCGTCTTGACAGTCAGACAGGCTATAGAAATGTTGACAAATCCCCCTTCCCTGAAACTGAACCTCATACATACATGCACATTTATTATTGTTATCTTTAAATTCTAAACGTTTCCCTATTTCAATGATAAAATATTGTCTCACGTCTAGCAAATATATTTAAACTTCTGACTCAATAGAGGTCATTTTCTTTTTTCACCGCTAGATGGTGGCAAGGAGCTGGGTTTTTGCATGTGATGTAATTTCGTCAATAAAGTTGACACTTCCTCTATAAATAATTTGTGTCCAAGAACGCCATCTTTCAAAATAAATGTGTAGCCTGTAGGCTATAGGCTATATCATATTAGGTTAATGCCCTGATGATTTAATGGCATACATGGTCATTCTTCAGAAACGAATGAACAGGAGTTATTGTCAAATGCAAGATAATCAAAGCATGTTTTACATGGCATAGCCTAGGCCTACACATTTATTTTCTTTCTTTCTTTCTTTCTTTCTTTCTTTATTCTACCAGTTATATCATTCTGTATATTTAATTTTAACGTTTAAAGTTAATTCACAGTCTGTTGCTCAGCTCACCATTAAGAATGTATAACGTCAATATGACCTTATGTGATTAGATCAATGAATTGAGACAACAATTGTGCATGATAAATAAAAGTCAAGTGTACAGCACTGCCAACACCACATATCTTCCTTTTAGCAGGCTAAATGATGATGACCAGACATCACCACTAGTTTCACTCCATTATTATTCAAATACATATACATGACAATCAGGAGCAATGGGGTACAATGCGTCAGACAGGCTAATAGACATTAGACAAATCCCCCTTCCCTGAAACTTAACCTCATACACATAATCACATGTATTATTAATATCTTTAAATTCTGTAGTAGTAGCAGCATGTGTTTTAGAATGTAATAACAGGGAAACAGTTTACAGTTTACAGTTTAGAAAGGCAGCAGAAGCAGTGGACCACATGTGCCTAATATTAAATAATTACATTTAATACCCTACTTTATTAAGACATAGGCATATAGTCCTATACAATTAAGCCTATACTTAATGATGATTAATTGAATAATTAAACGTAATGTTCAAGACCATATAACCTAAATACATTTGCACAGAGCCCACTTCCCTAGAGATCCAGGCCCACTTCACACTAACAATGGAAGGCAGGTCCAAGTGTCTGTCTGTCTGTCTGTCTGTCTGTCTGTCTGTCTCAGTGCATTAGGTTTGTGTACAATAAATCTGTCTACATGCAACTGATGACAGAATGTTCTAAAGCAATGGTTCTTCTTCTGGACCATTATTTCAAACACAACAGTAGGCTGTATTTAGTATATAAGAAGGCATAACGGTCATTTCTATTTTACAAAAAAAAATGGCAAGACCTATAATGTATTATAACCACATTTATAATGCATCATAATGATAAGTCATTATAACACTTGTTATAAATGTTTATAATGATGTATAACAACGTATAACAAGGTTTATGAAGTATTATAACTGTAATAATATAATTTATTAGTGATGTCATAATGCCATGTCATAATTATAACTTCAATGTACTTAAAGGTCGGGTCTATAATGCATTATAATCACATTTATAACGCATCATAATGCATTATAATGTACTTATAACACTAGTTATAAATGTTTATAATTATGCATAACAACTTATAACAAATACACTTTATAACTAACTAAATTAAGGTAGTTATAATGTGCTGTTCCACTGAGCATACATTTCTAATTTTCATAAATATTATGGACACATTTTTGATACATGTAAGGAAGGTACCAATGCCATCTATTTTCACCATATTTCAAAACCTTTCCCGTGGATCACCTGTAATTATGTCATGACCACTCGTGGTCCGTGGACCACTGGTTGAGAAACTGCTCTAAAATAACTTAAATGTGTTTCAGTCTTTATTCCCTATCACAATAAAGATCTGAGGGTGTTAACTTACTATTTGTGTTTGAATTCCATTTGTATGATTTCACAATGAGCGATAGGCTATTCACAAACGAGTGGAACAGGAAACCAACCTGGACTCATTTAAATTGTTTATGTTATGTGAGAAGTTTCTCTGAGGCATCCATGATGCTGCTCAGTGGTTTCACCGAAAGAACCATCAACAATGACAGCCTGTCACTGACAGGAGGCTCCGCCCCTTCCTGGAGGCCCCGCCCCCTTCCAGGTGTTAACGCTATAAAGACGCTCATCCCAGTATCCAGATCTTATCCACACATCCTTTGCTCAACTCACAACAACAGAAGCTAACAGAATTTATCCCTGGGAAAGAAGAGGGATATTTTGTCACATTTGTGGGATTACAAGGCACAGATTAGCAGTGGTGGAAAGTAACTATAAGTACATTTACTCAAGTGCTGTACTTAAGTGAATTTTTGGGGTATTATTTTATTTTACTGGAGTATTTCCAATTTTCTAAACTTTTACTTCTACTCCACTACATCTCAAAGGTATATATTATACTTTTTACACCACTACAATTATTTGAAATGTTTAGTTAGTTAGGCCTAGTTTGTAGATTTGGATTATTATTACAAAACCACTTCAGACCTATATACTTTGGCAATTTGAAAATAGCCGATCTACAAGCTCACAAGCTTGTAGATCTGCTATGTTCAAAGGATTTTTATGCATTTTATAGATTTGAAAATTTGTGAAATGGGACTTTTAAGTACATTTTGATACCAATGCTTTTTAACTTGTAACATAGAGTACTATTTATACATTGCAGTATTGATACTTTTACTTCAGTAAAACATTTGAGTACCTTTTCCACCACTGCAGATTAGAGATCTCAAGATGATTTTCGACAAGGTGAAAAAGTTCTCCATCGTCTTCGGCTCTCCCCCGGAGTTCGGCAGTGGAGGCGTGGTGTCCAGTGGAGGCGTGGTGTCCAGTGGAGGTGTGGTGTCCAGTGGAGGTGTGGTGTCCGGCAAGGTGGTCCTGGAGCTGAGTGGACAGAGCAGAGTGCAGGCTGTCAAACTGCAGGCAGAGGGCGTCGAGAAAACGCGCTTCTTCGTCGCTGCTGACGCCTGTTACTACAGGGAGGACGTGGAGTATCTGAACCTGAGAGAGGAGCTTCTGCAAGCAGGTCACTATCAACGATATTATCATTAAATACGACCAGTGGTGCTTATTTGGAGAAAAGAGAAATTTGGACGAAAAGATCTTAAAAATGGGAATTCAGTATCTTGTTTCCTAGTTCAAGCATGAATCAGGCGATTAAAATAAACATAAAACATATTTTGTGTATTTAACAGCCTTGGGAAATGACATTTTGACATTTACATTGCAGCAATTAGTGTTCATAACGCATGTTGGCTGCATGTCTCAAAACAAACCCATTTAAAAATGTTAATGACAAATGACAGAAATACATATAGGCTGAAACACTTTGTGGTAGAAAATTGTTGCTTATCCTGTATCCTGTATGAGCTCTCTCTCTCCTGATTGGTATAACCTGGCCTGAAAATGTATTTTCTGTTTACTGAAGAGCAGATGGGGAGACCCCTGTTGCTAAGCAAACACTATTTCTAATGTTTTATATCACAATATAGAGCTATTTAACAAATATTTTCAGTGTTAGAGGGAGAAAGAAAAAAAGACTAAGGCCATTATCTTATTTCACTGTACTGTAGGGTTAGGGTACAAATGTAGCACTAAAAGAACACTGCTGTTGGTGATAAACCATGCTGCAATGTTTTGTCTATACCTGGAAAATACTTCTATATCTGCTGTTATAACTATAATAATAATCATTATTATTAGGAGAGTATAATAACATGTATTATTTGTTTATTTCCCACTCAGATAATGGAGAGCTGACGACACTCTCTGCAGGCATACATGAGTTCCCCTTCAGCTTCCAGCTCCCAGAACGTCTGGCGACGTCCTTCGAGGGGAAACACGGCAGCATCCGTTACTGGGTGAAAGTGACGCTCCACCGGCCCTGGGCCACCGTCAAGAAGATCAAGAAAGAGTTTACAGTCATCGAGCCCATGGACATCAACACACCCACCCTACTGGTAGGAAGATACATGCAGTTCAACTGTAGCGTTCGACATGCTTTGAAATTGAACTTGTATTTTAAAATTGTAGTAAGGTTTGTAGCCCTTCTCTGGCTTTTCCTCTGCACATAGGACTATAATGCAGAATAGTGGTTGTTGATGTATACAAAATACATCAAATCAGCTTTATGCTTAATCGGTTTCTATGGAGTTAGTCATTCATGTAAACATGTTTTTGTTTTGCCCATTTCAGGCGCCACATGGTTGCACCAAAGACAAGATGGCACGCGTGTGGTTCCAAGACATTGGACAGGTGTCCATAAGGGCAAAGATAAACCGCACGGGTTACACACCAGGTAAGAGAGCTCTTTTCTAATCAACATCCCATCTCTGTTACGGCTGTCAAAGTGTGTTTTCTTCGTTCAGACTGACATCAGAAAAATGGGAAGGGGCACAAGATAGATTAACGTTTCTGGGGGTGTCGATAGGCAAGCTGAGGGTTAAATATGGGTCTGAACCATCCTCAATCTGTACCCCCCACTGTGCGTGCAGGCGAGGTGATTCCTGTTTTCGCTGAGTTTAACAACTCCAGCTCTCGGCCAGTGGTGCCCAAGGCCTACATCACCCAGGTGCAGACCTTTATCAGCGAGGGAACCTTGAAAAAGAAGCGAGTCGTGGTGGCGACGCTGCAGGGTGACATCAAGATCCCCTCTGTTGTACCCTCCATTCTGCAGTGTCGCACCATCAAAGTGGAGTACATGCTCAGGGTAAGCTTTTTTCTCTCCGTTCTCAGTGGTTTACACTGAGAGGAAACACACAAAACAGGCCACTTGATGGAAGCTTGAGCACTGTACAGAAATCAGAGAGCATGTAATCAGTTTGTGATCCAAGTGGGAATGGAACCCTACATCTTGGCAGTGCTCTGCTGACTGTGATACTCAGCAAATGGAACCTATAGATATATAAAACGAACATATTCTTCACAAACAAATAATATAATACATGTGCTCATACACAGCCAAGACTTTGTTACATGTCATACTAAAAACGGTCCTCTCCCTTGGTGCTTTCCTCAGGTTTGTGTGGATGTTCCTGGGACGTCCAAGCTGTGTGTGGAGCTTCCGCTGGTGATGGGAACCAACCCTCTCCACTCGTTTGGCAGCTGCACCTCTTCCAGTGTCATTCATCAGTACAGTGGCAACCAGAAGTGGCTCGACCATGCCATCCCGGAGCAGCTTTTGTGTAAGGATCCGGTCCTAACTTTCAACATTTATTGCAAACAAAATATGAATAGAAGTTTGGGTGGCGTCCCACAGGGCTCGATGCTTGGACGTGCTGTGTTCTGAGTCCGGACCAAAACACTAAATCTCCCCTTTTGATTCTCTTCCCTCAGCTCCCCCTGATTACAGCTGCGTGGTGACGGATGGGGAGGCGATGCAACGCACCTCCTCACCACCTCCTGCCTACAGCGAGGTTAGTAGTGTCTCTTCACCACGCAAACCACCCTGTTCATCCATTACCCAGTCAGCCTTAGTTTGGGTTAGTTATTATCATATACCACTGAGATATATAATCAGAGAAAGAAGAGATGAGACTTTGCAATTCGTTTCAGAAAGATGAAATGGTAAAGCCCTGAGGGACTGAATATATTACAGCATGAAATGTTTAACTATGGGTATCAAAAACATAAAATGTATCTGTCTGCCAAGTGTTTTATTCTAGAAACTCATCCATGTTTTCTCTCCATTATGCATACAGGTTTACCCCATCCCACCTCATTGCATGACGTGTTGAACCATGAACTCCACCCACGCCTCAAGCGACGGCCCGACTAAAAGAGACAGTGCAGTCACTTTTAAAAAAAACATACTACACACTCAGTTCATTACGAATTCCGGGTTGGCACTTTAAGACTGCTGCTACTTGCACAAGAGACTGAGGTGTACTCTACCTTTATTTTGTATTTTATTTATTTATTTATTGGGTACACACCTGTATATTTTATATTGTTTTGGTATTTGATATTTTTCCTTTTTTACTCTTATGATTATCTATTTTGTAAAATAAATGTACCCACTCTTTTATACCTGTAAGCTTGCAATGTGACAATAAACGTATAAGTTGAAGTTGGAATTGAGTTTTTCTGGGTTTTGCTTGCACGAAATGAGCACGAGCGCGAGAATTTCACGGGACCGCACCCGCTTGCACCCGCTTGCCTCTCCTCAAGTCTAAAGTCACCAAAATCAGTTGATTATGTATGTTGTGCAGAGGTGGAGGACTTGGACTCGAGACTCGACTTGGACTCGAGTCCAAGTCCCCACCTCTGCACAACATACATAATCAACACAATCAGCAGCAGCAACAGCAGCAGCAAAGAAAAAAAAAACAGGTTCCTACCCTGAGATGTCTTCTTGGCTTCATCAGTTGTATAAGTGGTGGCCAGGGTCAAACTTTGGATCCCTCTCCCTAGGTCATCCTCGGATGAGCCCTCCAGTGGCATCTCCAGTCATCTCCATCCTCCATACATCTGGCTAGCTCGCCAATACTTTCCTCCCCTGCTTCTTTCCTTAGAACGGCAGTGTGATCAATGCTCATGTGTAAGGTCTCATAGCACAGGTTTAATGGCTGGGAGCTCCCAGAGTCGGTGGCAGTAACTGGCCATCAACACACCCACCCTACTGGTAGGAAGATACATGCAGTTCAACTGTAGCGTTCGACATGCTTTGAAATTGAACTTGTATTTTAAAATTGTAGTAAGGTTTGTAGCCCTTCTCTGGCTTTTCCTCTGCACATAGGACTATAATGCAGAATAGTGGTTGTTGATGTATACAAAATACATCAAATCAGCTTTATGCTTAATCGGTTTCTATGGAGTTAGTCATTCATGTAAACATGTTTTTGTTTTGCCCATTTCAGGCGCCACATGGTTGCACCAAAGACAAGATGGCACGCGTGTGGTTCCAAGACATTGGACAGGTGTCCATAAGGGCAAAGATAAACCGCACGGGTTACACACCAGGTAAGAGAGCTCTTTTCTAATCAACATCCCATCTCTGTTACGGCTGTCAAAGTGTGTTTTCTTCGTTCAGACTGACATCAGAAAAATGGGAAGGGGCACAAGATAGATTAACGTTTCTGGGGGTGTCGATAGGCAAGCTGAGGGTTAAATATGGGTCTGAACCATCCTCAATCTGTACCCCCCACTGTGCTTGCAGGCGAGGTGATTCCTGTTTTCGCTGAGTTTAACAACTCCAGCTCTCGGCCAGTGGTGCCCAAGGCCTACATCACCCAGGTGCAGACCTTTATCAGCGAGGGAACCTTGAAAAAGAAGCGAGTCGTGGTGGCGACGCTGCAGGGTGACATGGTCGGAGCGCACCACAGGGAGACGTGGCACGGCCGCGCCATCAAGATCCCCTCTGTTGTACCCTCCATTCTGCAGTGTCGCACCATCAAAGTGGAGTACATGCTCAGGGTAAGCTTTTTTCTCTCCGTTCTCAGTGGTTTACACTGAGAGGAAACACACAAAACAGGCCACTTGATGGAAGCTTGAGCACTGTACAGAAATCAGAGAGCATGTAATCAGTTTGTGATCCAAGTGGGAATGGAACCCTACATCTTGGCAGTGCTCTGCTGACTGTGATACTCAGCAAATGGAACCTATAGATATATAAAACGAACATATTCTTCACAAACAAATAATATAATACATGTGCTCATACACAGCCAAGACTTTGTTACATGTCATACTAAAAACGGTCCTCTCCCTTGGTGCTTTCCTCAGGTTTGTGTGGATGTTCCTGGGACGTCCAAGCTGTGTGTGGAGCTTCCGCTGGTGATGGGAACCAACCCTCTCCACTCGTTTGGCAGCTGCACCTCTTCCAGTGTCATTCATCAGTACAGTGGCAACCAGAAGTGGCTCGACCATGCCATCCCGGAGCAGCTTTTGTGTAAGGATCCGGTCCTAACTTTCAACATTTATTGCAAACAAAATATGAATAGAAGTTTGGGTGGCGTCCCACAGGGCTCGATGCTTGGACGTGCTGTGTTCTGAGTCCGGACCAAAACACTAAATCTCCCCTTTTGATTCTCTTCCCTCAGCTCCCCCTGATTACAGCTGCGTGGTGACGGATGGGGAGGCGATGCAACGCACCTCCTCACCACCTCCTGCCTACAGCGAGGTTAGTAGTGTCTCTTCACCACGCAAACCACCCTGTTCATCCATTACCCAGTCAGCCTTAGTTTGGGTTAGTTATTATCATATACCACTGAGATATATAATCAGAGAAAGAAGAGATGAGACTTTGCAATTCGTTTCAGAAAGATGAAATGGTAAAGCCCTGAGGGACTGAATATATTACAGCATGAAATGTTTAACTATGGGTATCAAAAACATAAAATGTATCTGTCTGCCAAGTGTTTTATTCTAGAAACTCATCCATGTTTTCTCTCCATTATGCATACAGGTTTACCCCATCCCACCTCATTGCATGACGTGTTGAACCATGAACTCCACCCACGCCTCAAGCGACGGCCCGACTAAAAGAGACAGTGCAGTCACTTTTAAAAAAAACATACTACACACTCAGTTCATTACGAATTCCGGGTTGGCACTTTAAGACTGCTGCTACTTGCACAAGAGACTGAGGTGTACTCTACCTTTATTTTGTATTTTATTTATTTATTTATTGGGTACACACCTGTATATTTTATATTGTTTTGGTATTTGATATTTTTCCTTTTTTACTCTTATGATTATCTATTTTGTAAAATAAATGTACCCACTCTTTTATACCTGTAAGCTTGCAATGTGACAATAAACGTATAAGTTGAAGTTGGAATTGAGTTTTTCTGGGTTTTGCTTGCACGAAATGAGCACGAGCGCGAGAATTTCACGGGACCGCACCCGCTTGCACCCGCTTGCCTCTCCTCAAGTCTAAAGTCACCAAAATCAGTTGATTATGTATGTTGTGCAGAGGTGGAGGACTTGGACTCGAGACTCGACTTGGACTCGAGTCCAAGTCCCCACCTCTGCACAACATACATAATCAACACAATCAGCAGCAGCAACAGCAGCAGCAAAGAAAAAAAAAACAGGTTCCTACCCTGAGATGTCTTCTTGGCTTCATCAGTTGTATAAGTGGTGGCCAGGGTCAAACTTTGGATCCCTCTCCCTAGGTCATCCTCGGATGAGCCCTCCAGTGGCATCTCCAGTCATCTCCATCCTCCATACATCTGGCTAGCTCGCCAATACTTTCCTCCCCTGCTTCTTTCCTTAGAACGGCAGTGTGATCAATGCTCATGTGTAAGGTCTCATAGCACAGGTTTAATGGCTGGGAGCTCCCAGAGTCGGTGGCAGTAACTGGCCATCAACACACCCACCCTACTGGTAGGAAGATACATGCAGTTCAACTGTAGCGTTCGACATGCTTTGAAATTGAACTTGTATTTTAAAATTGTAGTAAGGTTTGTAGCCCTTCTCTGGCTTTTCCTCTGCACATAGGACTATAATGCAGAATAGTGGTTGTTGATGTATACAAAATACATCAAATCAGCTTTATGCTTAATCGGTTTCTATGGAGTTAGTCATTCATGTAAACATGTTTTTGTTTTGCCCATTTCAGGCGCCACATGGTTGCACCAAAGACAAGATGGCACGCGTGTGGTTCCAAGACATTGGACAGGTGTCCATAAGGGCAAAGATAAACCGCACGGGTTACACACCAGGTAAGAGAGCTCTTTTCTAATCAACATCCCATCTCTGTTACGGCTGTCAAAGTGTGTTTTCTTCGTTCAGACTGACATCAGAAAAATGGGAAGGGGCACAAGATAGATTAACGTTTCTGGGGGTGTCGATAGGCAAGCTGAGGGTTAAATATGGGTCTGAACCATCCTCAATCTGTACCCCCCACTGTGCTTGCAGGCGAGGTGATTCCTGTTTTCGCTGAGTTTAACAACTCCAGCTCTCGGCCAGTGGTGCCCAAGGCCTACATCACCCAGGTGCAGACCTTTATCAGCGAGGGAACCTTGAAAAAGAAGCGAGTCGTGGTGGCGACGCTGCAGGGTGACATGGTCGGAGCGCACCACAGGGAGACGTGGCACGGCCGCGCCATCAAGATCCCCTCTGTTGTACCCTCCATTCTGCAGTGTCGCACCATCAAAGTGGAGTACATGCTCAGGGTAAGCTTTTTTCTCTCCGTTCTCAGTGGTTTACACTGAGAGGAAACACACAAAACAGGCCACTTGATGGAAGCTTGAGCACTGTACAGAAATCAGAGAGCATGTAATCAGTTTGTGATCCAAGTGGGAATGGAACCCTACATCTTGGCAGTGCTCTGCTGACTGTGATACTCAGCAAATGGAACCTATAGATATATAAAACGAACATATTCTTCACAAACAAATAATATAATACATGTGCTCATACACAGCCAAGACTTTGTTACATGTCATACTAAAAACGGTCCTCTCCCTTGGTGCTTTCCTCAGGTTTGTGTGGATGTTCCTGGGACGTCCAAGCTGTGTGTGGAGCTTCCGCTGGTGATGGGAACCAACCCTCTCCACTCGTTTGGCAGCTGCACCTCTTCCAGTGTCATTCATCAGTACAGTGGCAACCAGAAGTGGCTCGACCATGCCATCCCGGAGCAGCTTTTGTGTAAGGATCCGGTCCTAACTTTCAACATTTATTGCAAACAAAATATGAATAGAAGTTTGGGTGGCGTCCCACAGGGCTCGATGCTTGGACGTGCTGTGTTCTGAGTCCGGACCAAAACACTAAATCTCCCCTTTTGATTCTCTTCCCTCAGCTCCCCCTGATTACAGCTGCGTGGTGACGGATGGGGAGGCGATGCAACGCACCTCCTCACCACCTCCCGCCTACAGCGAGGTTAGTAGTGTCTCTTCACCACGCAAACCACCCTGTTCATCCATTACCCAGTCAGCCTTAGTTTGGGTTAGTTATTATCATATACCACTGAGATATATAATCAGAGAAAGAAGAGATGAGACTTTGCAATTCGTTTCAGAAAGATGAAATGGTAAAGCCCTGAGGGACTGAATATATTACAGCATGAAATGTTTAACTATGGGTATCAAAAACATAAAATGTATCTGTCTGCCAAGTGTTTTATTCTAGAAACTCATCCATGTTTTCTCTCCATTATGCATACAGGTTTACCCCATCCCACCTCATTGCATGACGTGTTGAACCATGAACTCCACCCACGCCTCAAGCGACGGCCCGACTAAAAGAGACAGTGCAGTCACTTTTAAAAAAAACATACTACACACTCAGTTCATTACGAATTCCGGGTTGGCACTTTAAGACTGCTGCTACTTGCACAAGAGACTGAGGTGTACTCTACCTTTATTTTGTATTTTATTTATTTATTTATTGGGTACACACCTGTATATTTTATATTGTTTTGGTATTTGATATTTTTCCTTTTTTACTCTTATGATTATCTATTTTGTAAAATAAATGTACCCACTCTTTTATACCTGTAAGCTTGCAATGTGACAATAAACGTATAAGTTGAAGTTGGAATTGAGTTTTTCTGGGTTTTGCTTGCACGAAATGAGCACGAGCGCGAGAATTTCACGGGACCGCACCCGCTTGCACCCGCTTGCCTCTCCTCAAGTCTAAAGTCACCAAAATCAGTTGATTATGTATGTTGTGCAGAGGTGGAGGACTTGGACTCGAGACTCGACTTGGACTCGAGTCCAAGTCCCCACCTCTGCACAACATACATAATCAACACAATCAGCAGCAGCAAAGAAAAAAAAAACAGGTTCCTACCCTGAGATGTCTTCTTGGCTTCATCAGTTGTATAAGTGGTGGCCAGGGTCAAACTTTGGATCCCTCTCCCTAGGTCATCCTCGGATGAGCCCTCCAGTGGCATCTCCAGTCATCTCCATCCTCCATACATCTGGCTAGCTCGCCAATACTTTCCTCCCCTGCTTCTTTCCTTAGAACGGCAGTGTGATCAATGCTCATGTGTAAGGTCTCATAGCACAGGTTTAATGGCTGGGAGCTCCCAGAGTCGGTGGCAGTAACTGGCCAGCCTCATTCTCCTGGCTGCTATCTTCTCACTCACCCTCAGTAGCCCTCCATGCAGATGCTTGTTGGTAACATGTTCATCCTGGTTGATGTTTAGTGCTGCACGGCATTCTGGTGTAGCACCAATCCAGGGACTTATATATAGGCTATAGAGGGTCCAGCATTAAGACGTATAGGCTTGTAAAGGACTGGCCCAATAAGCGACTGGAAACAGCACAGAGTCAGGAGGTATATTGCAACCAAAGGTGCTTTTTATTCATCCAAAGTTCACAGGCAGGATAAAGGCATCAGCAGCAAAAGGTGGCATGGTGGTCGGCAGCTCCACCATGTCCTAATACTTAACTAATATAAACTGAGTGTTTGTTTCTGGCAGCCTTTTATACTCAGCTGAGCCAATCAAGTGCGAGTCAATCAAGGGTGGGTTCAACCATGCTGCAGGTTACCTCAAACATGCAACAAATCTAAACCACACATTCCATTAAACATCTGAATCAATACCCCTGGTAAATACATATAACTTATGCACCCTATTGCAAAACAAACCATATCACATTATTAGCAGCTTCCAATACACAACACAAAACCCCCCTCTCTCTCTTCTACCGTGGTCCAGTCCAAACCCATATATGGTGCTCGGGCACCCTGGGGACTCTTTTGCCCGAACACCCTGGAACAGACAGACATAAGCAGTATTAAAATCACAATCAAACATCACATATATATTGCCAAATATTATTTTGCACTGAACATATTGCACATTCCTCTTATGTTATTGCACTGACTATTGCACTTGCCCATCATGATCAAACATCTTTGTGTGCAAATATACTGTGCAAAAGAGCAAAGTGCATAATGCTGTGCAAATATAAATAATTCAATAAATACTGGTACAATATATATGTGCAAAATAAGTTGTGTGCAAAATAGTGCCAAATATAAGTAACGGAGGACCTCTTCGTTACAAGGCTGAATGATATGTTGGGGGAGGTTGGACGTACGCTTAATAGTGTTCATGCCATTCTAAGCCATGTAAGTGATTTCCTAATTTGAAGGCCTTACTCTGTAGTGTTGACCCATGAGCCCAGGTATTTAAAGTTAATTACTTCTTCCCTGTTATATATGACTTCAGTTTTATTGGCATTCACCACAAGACCAACATTGGCACACTCTGTCTCCACTCTGGTCAGGACCACCTGTGCCTGCTCCACATGGTCAGATAGCAGCCAGGTGTCATCTGTATAGTCTTAGATCTGAGTAGAACAGGGAGTGCTCTGCGGAGAACTACGAGCGACGAGAGGTGAGAGGAGAGGTCACACTTGTTAATAGCATATTTACTTCAGATTGTTAAAAACTGTAGATATACAAAAAGCCGAGGACACAGAGGGGGAACAGACATAGCACTTTTGGGACTTTGTTGCACTCTGGTGGCCATGAAACTTCGATTCGCACATGCGTCTCCTCATGTCTAACAACTTTCATGGTCTGACTTTTGACCTCTGACCTTTAGATCTCCCACCATTTTGAATTATATGAAAAGCAGTTAAAATCAAACTCCTCCTGGGATTTTTGAGCAATCTGCACAAAAAGGAGTAATATAAAAATGTATTGTTTTGCAAAAATCGGCCTACTGGTGGCGCTATAATAGGGCAATGTTAAAAGTGTGGCATTTGTTCCTCAACTGCGAGTGTGTGTGCAAAGTTTCACCGCAATCGGACGCTGCGTTCGTGATTTGCGGGCATTTTGTTCAAAACAGGCCACTCCTGCAAACTCAATCTTAGCCAATCACGTTGGAATATGACAAATCAAACAGATCCGTCTTGATTACATGACCATAGAGATCATGTGTACCGATTTGTGTGAAATGTGGATAAAATCTGAAGGAGTAATATCAAAAAATGTGTTTTACATAATTTGGCCTCCTGGTGGCGCTATAAAAGGTGAAAAATGCAGGGCAAAGGTTTTTCCTTGGCCTCTAGGGAGTGCACATACAACGTTTTACATAGATCGGTGCAGTTATAGGTAAAAATGTGAATCGGCCTGTCATGGTGCCACCATGAGGCTGATTTCAAAAATGTCAAGTGGCATTTCTTCCTCGGCCTAGTGGGAATGTGCATGCAAAATGTCACGGAAATTGCACGATGTGTTCATGATTTGAGGCATTTCGTTCAAAACGGAGTACTCCTGCGAATTTTGGAAGCCAATCTTGGTCAATCAGGATGGAATATGAAAAATCTGAAAGACCGGTTTCGTTTAATGACTATAGAGATACTGCGTGATGTTTGGACAAAATCTGTAGGAGTACTGTCAAAAAAATTGTTTTGCAAAAATCTGCCTTCTGGTGGCGCTATAACAGGCACATGTGAAACATTTGGGCCAGAAGTTCTGCTCTGGCAGCCTTTCGGCCTAGCGGAGACAATGAACAATAAAAGGAAGCCTCTGCACACTCAAAACCGTTCAAATATCAGATTTTATTTTAAATTTTGTATAACAAGCTTACATAGACCTTCATGCATGAAGCAATTACTGAATATACTGTACTGTCGCATTCACTGATTCCTTTATATTCTGTCTGAATAGTTTTATCCACCTGCGCTCTGGACCTATGATGATATGATGCCAGTTGATGTTATAGGATTTTATGATGTTATGATGAATGTTTTATGTTGGTCCAAAGTAGACAAATGACACATCCTGTTTATGAAACGTGTATCGGTGACACTTTCACTTTTGCACTTTTCGCCCTTTCTTTCAGTGAAACAGTCCATGCCAAGCAGGAAATACTGTGGTGGGTGAAACCAAACCGTCTCTGCACATAGGTCAGCCTTGGTAATGTATGTTTAATTATTTTGCTGTCTTAAAGATATAGATTATATAAACTTCTACAATTTATAAAATGCAGGTGCTTTTAAACTTCTAAACAAGTTATTCTAGTATTTTTGGATGATATTTGTTCCATGAATCAAGTACAATATTAATTTCAGCCTTAAAAGTATACTAAAAGGATCTTACATTTTTGCATGTTTAGCTCACTGAAGTCATACTGTATTCTTTACATTACTGGTGACTAATTTCCATCGTCTTGACCTTTATTCATTTCAGTATGTTATGCACGTGCAAATCAACGTGCATTTTGAAACTTGCTTGATATAGGTAGCCTACACTGTCTACACAGTATGTGTAACTAGGACCACAACTATCAATTGTTTCCTAGCCATAATTGTATTGATTCCTTTTAAAATTATTCAGATTAATTGATTTTTTTAATTATTTTTTGTATTCTTTATAGAATTTGATCAACTAAATGGATTAATCTGATTGTAGAGTGTCAAGGATGAGATGGAAACTGTCTCGCACGGTTGAGCGGATGGGCTTCATGCTGGTTGGAGCCGCTGGGGCGTTGTGCTTGGTCGTCCTTTTTAAGCAACGCGATCCTACCAACGATGTGGTAATGGGAGACGTGACAGCAGGTCTGAGGATTAAGGCAGCCAACCAAAGGACCTCCTCTCAAGCTTCATGGCCAACCTGCCAGAGGAACACATCCATGGCAGACAATGTGGCAAACTTCTCCTCTCTTCCCGCTCACATCCAAGACCACCTGTATTACCGACACTGCCGTCACTTCCCACTGCTGCTGGATGTCCCTGACAAATGTGGGTGGCCGGAACGATCCAAAGACGTCTTCCTCCTGCTTGTCATTAAGAGCTCTCCGGGGAACTACGAGCGACGAGAAGTGCTGCGTAAGACCTGGGGAGAGGAGAGGTTAGAGAGGGGCAAGCAGATCCGTAGGGTGTTCCTCGTGGGAACAACAGGCAGTGGGCTCAAGCAGCAGAGGCTGAATCAGATGCTAGAACTGGAACAACGCGAGCACGGAGACATCGTGCAGTGGGACTTCAACGACTCCTTCTTCAACCTCACTCTGAAGCAGGTCCTCTTCCTGGAGTGGATGAGCAGGAACTGTCCACATGTCAAATTCCTCCTCAACGGGGATGACGACATCTTCGCCAACACAGACAACATGGTGGAGTACCTCCTCACCATGGATGGCAACAGAAAGAAATGGAACAGAAAGCACCTCTTCGTTGGGCACTTAATCAGGGGCGTGGGTCCCATCCGGACGCCAGCGAGCAAATATTACATCCCTGTTCAGGTGCAGGAGTCAGAATCGTACCCTCCGTACTGTGGTGGTGGGGGGTTCCTCCTGTCAGGATACACAGCCTCGGTCATATACAACATGTCCAAGACCATTACCTTTCTCCCCATCGACGATGTGTACATGGGAATGTGTTTGGCCAAAGCAGGGCTCAAACCTGCTTCCCATATGGGTGTTAAGACTGCAGGACTACACGTCCCCGCACGAAGTCTAGATCCATATCACCCCTGCTTTTACAGGGAGACTCTACTGGTACACAGGTTCATGCCACCTCAGATATATGTCATGTGGCACGAAGCACGTGACCCTAACATAAAATGTGGGTTGAATTTCTCCTTTTAGGTATTCCTTAGTCTCACATGGTCAGACCTACTGTTTTATATCATCAATTCCAGTGACAGAGGGTCTGAATCAAGTCAACATGTCCAGGTTTTACCTTTTGAAATGTTTATTTGATTCCCCTGTTTTATTTTTGACTGCACTTTCAATTTATACATGTTTGTCTTTTTTATATATATAAATATATTCTGTTCCTATTATTTTATTTCTTCACTTTTATGTAAAGCACTTTGTTTGATAAATTGCTATTATTATAATGAATATATAACTGGAATATCAACAGTAATTATAACCTTTTGTGTTTTTGTTAAATGAAAGGCACATACAAAGGATGCACTCTAAATGAGGTAAAACTATTCATGTAGATTCTAATCTCTCAAGAACAGATTCTGCTCGTACAAACAGCAGAGGGCGCTGTTTTTCCTTCTCATTTGGTTCTGGGTCCCAGATTGTGTAGATTCTGAATATTACTTTTTTCAATAATATCTTTATAGATTTTTTTTTCATTTTACGACAAAGACAACACAAACACAGCTCACACGTAGAAATAGAAATACATAGCCTACTTTGTTAGGTGCTTGACAATCTCTAGATGGGTGAGCGGTAACAGGATAGGTGGGGACTATAGGGACATCTGGGCACACTTTCAACTGTCACAGCATGTGGTTTAGTAGTTTTAACTCCCTGACAACACTGACAACTGTAGGCTACTGCACTTTCATAGAGTAACATTACATTAAAAGCTGTTTATTCACCGTTACAATTACAAATGTAAAGGAGTTTGTATCAAAGACCTGTGGGGGGACCTGAGGATTTAGAGTCCACCCCAATGCTGCTTCTAGGGAATTGGTTCTCAAAGTGGGGTCCTTGGGGGATTTCCAGGGGGTCCCCAGCAAAAGTATTTAATGTAGCATGTATCACAATCCTTTCAACCACTTTAACCAAAATATGTTGGCTATTCAAAAATAGCAGATGTACAAGCTCACAGCGCCGATCGATCTGCTAGCTATGTTTGAAAATATTTGAAAAATATCTATGTTTTAACACAAATCTTCTCTTCAGGGGGTCCCTGGCACAAAACATTTTCAGATGGGGTCCTCTGTCAAATACATATCAATTTGGGGGTCCTTGACACAAAAACGTTTGGGAACATCGGCAGTTTGTGCTGAACTAAATGCCAACCGACTACCAAGTCTGTTGCAGTTTGAAGTAGTCTGAAGTAGTCTGTTTGGTAGAAACTAAGTCACCTTAGGGATACGGGAGTATAAATAAAAGTCAAGTGTGCAGCACTGTCAACACCAAATATCTTCCTTTTAGCAGGCTAAATGATGGTGATGAAATCCAAGAGACTTGGCAGTGCACACTGTCAGACCACTAGTTTCACCCCATTATTATTCAAGTACATGTACATGACATGATGACAATCAGGAGCAATTTGGGTACTTAATGTGTGTGTCGTCTTGACAGTCAGACAGGCTACAGAAATGTTGACAAATCCCCCTTCCCTGAAACTGAACCTCATACATACATGCACATTTATTATTATTATTTTTAAATTCTAAACGTTTCCCTATTTCAATGATAAAATATTGTCTCACGTCTAGCAAATATATTTCAACTTCTGACTCAATAGTGGTCATTTCTTTTTTTCACCGCTAGATGGTGGCAAGGAGCTAAGTTTTTGCATGTGATGTAATTTCGTCTGACAAATAAAGTTGACACTTCCTCTATAAATAATTTGTGTAGGCTATAGGCTATATCATATTAGGTTAATGCCCTGATGATTTAATGGCATACATGGTCATTCTTCAGAAACGAATGAACAGGAGTTATTGTCAAATGCAAGATAATCAAAGCATGTTTTACATGGCATAGCCTAGGCCTACACATTTATTTTCTTTCTTTCTTTATTCTACCAGTTATATCATTCTGTATATTTAATTTTAACGTTTAAAGTTAATTCACAGTCTGTTGCTCAGCTCACCATTAAGAATGTATAACGTCAATATGACTTTATGTGATTAGATCAATGAATTGAGACAACAATTGTGCATGATAAATAAAAGTCAGGTGTACAGCACTGCCAACACCACATATCTTCCTTTTAGCAGGCTAAATTATGATGACCAGACATCACCACTAGTTTCACTCCATTATTATTCAAATACATGTACATGACAGTCAGGAGCAATAGGGTACAATGCGTCAGACAGGCTAATAGACATTAGACAAATCCCCCTTCCCTGAAACTCAACCTCATACACATAATCACATGTATTATTATCGTTATTATCTTTAAATTCTGTAGTAGTAGCAGCATGTGTTTTAGAATGTAATAACAGGGAAACAGCTTACAGTTTAGAAAAGCAGCAGAAGCAGTGGACCACATTTGCCTAATATTAAATAATTACATTTAATACCCTACTTTATTAAGACATAGGCATAGGCCTACAGTATAGTCCTATACAATTAAGCCTATACTTAATGATGATTAATTGAATAATTAAACGTAATGTTCAAGACCATATAAGTTAACCTAAATACATTTGCACAAGATCCAGGCCCACTTCACACTGACAATGGAAGGCAGGTCCAAGTATCTGTCTGTCTGTCTGTCTGTCTGTCTGTCTGTCTGTCTGTCTGTGTCTGTCTGTCTGTCTCTCTCCCTCAGTGCATTAGGTTTGTGTACAATAAATCTGTTTACATGCAACTGATGAATGTTCTAAAGCAGTGGTTCTTCTTCTGGACCATTATTTCAAACAATCCTAAAGAACAACCCCACCTCCCCACAACAGTAGGCTGTAGAATATAAGAAGGCATAACAGTCATTTCTATTTTACAAAAAATAAATGGCAAGACCTATAATGCGTTATAACCACATTTATAATGCATTATAATGATTAGGCATTAAAACACTTGTTATAAATGTTTATAATGATGCATAACAACTTATAACAAGGTTTATGAAGTATTATAACTGTATAATAATATAATATATTAGTGATGTCATAATGCATTATAACTTCAATGTACTTAAAGGTCGGGTCTATAATGCATTATAATCACATTTATAACGCATCATAATGCATTATAATGTACTTATAACACTAGTTATAAATGTTTATAATTTATAACAAATAAACTTTATAACTAACTAAATTAAGGTAGTTATAATGTGCTGTTCCACTGAGCATACATTTCTAATTTTCATAATTATTATGGACACATTTTTGATACATTTAAGGAAGGTACCAATGCCATCTATTTTCACAATATTTCAAAACATTTCCCGTGGATCACCTGTAATTATGTCATGACCACTCGTGGTCCGTGGACCACTGGTTGAGAAACTGTTCTAAAATAACTGAAATGTGTTGAACTTTATTCCCTATCACAATAAAGATCTGAGGGTGTTACTTTCTTTTTGTGTTTGAATTCCATTTGTATGATTTTACAATGAGCGATAGGCTATTCACAAACGAGTGGAACAGGAAATCAACCTGGACTCATTTAAATTGTTTATGTTATGTGAGAAGTTTCTCTGAGGCATCCATGATGCTGCTCAGTGGTTTCACCGAAAGAACCATCAACAATGACAGCCTGTCACTGACAGGAGGCTCCTCCCCTTCCTGGGGGGCCGCCCCCTTCCAGGCGTTAACGCTATAAAGACGCTCATCCCAGTATCCAGATCTTATCCACACATCCTTTGCTCAACTCACAACAACAGAAGCTAACAGAACTTATCCCTGGGAAATAAATATTTTGTCACATTTGTGGGATTACAACGCACAGATTAGCAGTGGTGGAAAGTAACTATAAGTACATTTACTCAAGTGCTGTACTTAAGTGAATTTTTGGGGTATTATTTTTATTTTACTGGAGTATTTCCAATTTTCAAAACTTTTACTTCTACTCCACTACATCTCAAAGGTAAATATTGTACTTTTTACACCACTACAATTATTTGAAATGTTTAGTTAGTTAGGCCTACTTTGTAGATTTGGATTATTATTACAAAACCACTTCAGACCTATATACTTTGGCAATTTGAAAATAGCCGATCTACAAGCTCACAAGCTTGTAGATCTGCTATTTTCAAAGGATTTTTATGCATTTTATAGATTTGAAAATTTGTGAAATGGGACTTTTAAGTACATTTTGATACCAATGCTTTTTAACTTGTAACATAGAGTACTATTTATACACTGCAGTATTGATACTTTTACTTCAGTAAAACATTTGAGTACCTTTTCCACCAATGCAGATTAGAGATCTCAAGATGATTTTCGACAAGGTGGAAAAGTTCTCCATCGTCTTCGGCTCTCCCCCGGAGTTCGGCAGTGGGGGCGTGGTGTCCAGTGGGGGCGTGGTGTCCAGTGGAGGCGTGGTGTCCAGTGGAGGTGTGGTGTCCGGCAAGGTGGTCTTGGAGCTGAGTGGACAGAGCAGAGTGCAGGCTGTCAAACTGCAGGCAGAGGGCGTCGAGAAAACGCGCTTCTTCGTCGCTGCTGACGCCTGTTACTACAGGGAGGACGTGGAGTATCTGAACCTGAGAGAGGAGCTTCTGCAAGCAGGTCACTATCAATGATATTCATTAAATACGACCAGTGGTGCTTATTTGGAGAAAAGAGAAATTTGGACGAAAAGATCTTAAAAATGGGAATTCAGTATCTTGTTTCCTAGTTCAAGCATGAATCAGGCGATTAAAATAAACATAAAACATATTTTGTGTATTTAACAAGACTGTTAAATACACTACAAATTTACCATTGCAGCAATTAGTGTTCATAACGCATGTTGGCTGCATGTCTCAAAACAAACCCATTTAAAAATGTTAATGAAAAATGACAGAAATACATATAGGCTGAAACACTTTGTGGTAGAAAATTGTTGCTTATCCTGTATGAGCTCTCTCTCTCCTGATTGGTATAACCTGGCCTGAAAATGTATTTTCTGTTTACTGAAGAGCAGATGGGGAGACCCCTGTTGCTAAGCAAACACTATTTCTAATGTTTTATATCACAATATAGAGCTATTTAACACATATTTTCAGTGTTAGAGGGAGAAAGAAAAAAAGACTAAGGCCATTATCTTATTTCACTGTACTGTAGGGTTAGGGTACAAATGTAGCACTAAAAGAACACTGCTGTTGGTGATAAACCATGCTGCAATGTTTTGTCTATACCTGGAAAATACTTCTATATCTGCTGTTATAACTATAATAATAATCATTATTATTAGGAGAGTATAATAACATGTATTATTTGTTTATTTCCCACTCAGATAATGGAGAGCTGACAACACTCTCTGCAGGCATACATGAGTTCCCCTTCAGCTTCCAGCTCCCAGAACGTCTGGCGACGTCCTTCGAGGGGAAACACGGCAGCATCCGTTACTGGGTGAAAGTGACGCTCCACCGGCCCTGGGCCACCGTCAAGAAGATCAAGAAAGAGTTTACAGTCATCGAGCCCATGGACATCAACACACCCACCCTACTGGTAGGAAGATACATGCAGTTCAACTGTAGCGTTCGACATGCTTTGAAATTGAACTTGTATTTTAAAATTGTAGTAAGGTTTGTAGCCCTTCTCTGGCTTTTCCTCTGCGCATAGGACTATAATGCAGAATAGTGGTTGTTGATGTATACAAAATACATCAAATCAGCTTTATGCTTAATCGGTTTCTATGGAGTTAGTCATTCATGTAAACCTGTTTTTGTTTTGCCCATTTCAGGCGCCACATGGTTGCACCAAAGACAAGATGGCACGCGTGTGGTTCCAAGACATTGGACAGGTGTCCATAAGGGCAAAGATAAACCGCACGGGTTACACACCAGGTAAGAGAGCTCTTTTCTAATCAACATCCCATCTCTGTTACGGCTGTCAAAGTGTGTTTTCTTCGTTCAGACTGACATCAGAAAAATGGGAAGGGGCACAAGATAGATTAACGTTTCTGGGGGTGTCGATAGGCCAGCTGAGGGTTAAATATGGGTCTGAACCACTTTAAAATTAAAGAACCACCATCCTCAATCTGTACCCCCCACACCCCCACTGTGCTTGCAGGCGAGGTGATTCCTGTTTTCGCTGAGTTTAACAACTCCAGCTCTCGGCCAGTGGTGCCCAAGGCCTACATCACCCAGGTGCAGACCTTTATCAGCGAGGGAACCTTGAAAAAGAAGCGAGTCGTGGTGGCGACGCTGCAGGGTGACATGGTCGGAGCGCACCACAGGGAGACGTGGCACGGCCGCGCCATCAAGATCCCCTCTGTTGTACCCTCCATTCTGCAGTGTCGCACCATCAAAGTGGAGTACATGCTCAGGGTAAGCATTTTTCTCTCTGTTCTCAGTGGTTTACACTGAGAGGAAACACAAAACAGGCCACTTGATGGAAGCTTGAGCACTGTACAGAAATCAGAGAGCATGTAATCAGTTTGTGGTCCAAGTGGGAATGGAACCCTACATCTTGGCAGTGCTCTGCTGACTGCGATACTCAGCAAATGGAACCTATAGATATATAAAACGAGCATATTCTTCACAAACAAATAATATAATACATGTGCTCATACACAGCCAAGACTTTGTTACATGTCATACTAAAACGGTCCTCTCCCATGGTGCTTTCCTCAGGTTTGTGTGGATGTTCCTGGGACGTCCAAGCTGTGTGTGGAGCTTCCGCTGGTGATGGGAACCAACCCTCTCCACTCGTTTGGCAGCTGCACCTCTTCCAGTGTCATTCATCAGTACAGCGGCAACCAGAAGTGGCTCGACCATGCCATCCCGGAGCAGCTTTTGTGTAAGGATCCGGTCCTAACTTTCAACATTTATTGCAAACAAAATATGAATAGAAGTTTGGGTGGCGTCCCACAGGGCTCGATGCTTGGACGTGCTGTGTTCTGAGTCCGGACAAAAACACTAAATCTCGCCTTTTGATTCTCTTCCCTCAGCTCCCCCTGATTACAGCTGCGTGGTGACGGATGGGGAGGCGATGCAACGCACCTCCTCACCACCTCCTGCCTACAGCGAGGTTAGTAGTGTCTCTTCACCACGCAAACCACCCTGTTCATCCATTACCCAGTCAGCCTTAGTTTGGGTTAGTTATTATCATATACCACTGAGATATATAATCAGAGAAATAAGAGATGAGACTTTGCAATTCGTTTAAGAAAGATGAAATGGTAAAGCCCTGAGGGACTGAATATTACAGCATGAAATGTTTAACTATGGGTATCAAAAACATAAAATGTATCTGTCTGCCAAGTGTTTTATTCTAGAAACTCATCCATGTTTTCTCTCCATTATGCATACAGGTTTACCCCATCCCACCTCACTGCATGACGTGTTGAACCATGAACTCCACCCACGCCTCAAGCGACGGCCCGACTAAAAGAGACAGTGCAGTGCAAAAAACATACTACACACTCAGTTCATTACGAATTCCGGGTTGGCACTTTAAGACTGCTGCTACTTGCACAAGAGACTGAGGTGTACTCTACCTTTATTTTGTATTTTATTTATTTATTTATTGGGTACACACCTGTATATTTTATATTGTTTTGGTATTTGATATTTTCCCTTTTTTACTCTTATGATTATCTATTTTGTAAAATAAATGTACCCACTCTTTTATACCTGTAAGCTTGCAATGTGACAATAAACGTATAAGTTGAAGTTGGAATTGAGTTTTTCTGGGTTTTGCTTGCACGAAATGAGCACGAGCGCGAGAATTTCACGGGACCGCACCCGCTTGCCTCTCCGGACCTCAAGTCTAAAGTCACCAAAATCAGGACTCGAGTCCAAGTCGAGTCTCGAGTCCAAGTCCCCACCTCTGCACAACATACATAATCAACACAATCAGCAGCAGCAGCAAAGAAAAAAAAACAGGTTCCTACCCTGAGATGTCTTCTTGGCTTCATCAGTTGTATAAGTGGTGGCCAGGGTCAAACTTTGGATCCCTCTCCCTAGGTCATCCTCGGATGAGCCCTCCAGTGGCATCTCCAGTCATCTCCATCCTCCATACATCTGGCTAGCTCGCCAATACTTTCCTCCCCTGCTTCTTTCCTTAGAACGGCAGTGTGATCAATGCTCATGTGTAAGGTCTCATAGCACAGGTTTAATGGCTGGGAGCTCCCAGAGTCGGTGGCAGTAACTGGCCAGCCTCATTCTCCTGGCTGCTATCTTCTCACTCACCCTCAGTAGCCCTCCATGCAGATGCTTGTTGGTAACATGTTCATCCTGGTTGATGTTTAGTGCTGCACGGCATTCTGGTGTAGCACCAATCCAGGGACTTATATATAGGCTATAGAGGGTCCAGCATTAAGACGTATAGGCTTGTAAAGGACTGGCCCAATAAGCGACTGGAAACAGCACAGAGTCAGGAGGTAGATTGCAACCAAAGGTGCTTTTTATTCATCCAAAGTTCACAGACAGGATAAAGGCATCAGCAGCAAAAGGTGGCATGGTGGTCGGCAGCTCCACCATGTCCTAATACTTAACTAATATAAACTGAGTGTTTGTTTCTGGCAGCCTTTTATACTCAGCTGAGCCAATCAAGTGCGAGTCAATCAAGGGTGGGTTCAACCATGCTGCAGGTTACCTCAAACATGCAACAAATCTAAACCACACATTCCATTAAACATCTGAATCAATACCCCTGGTAAATACATATAACTTATGCACCCTATTGCAAAACAAACCATATCACATTATTAGAAGCTTCCAATACACAACACAAAACCCCCCTCTCTCTCTTCTACCGTGGTCCAGTCCAAACCCATATATGGTGCTCGGGCACCCTGGGGACTCTTTTGCCCGAACACCCTGGAACAGACAGACATAAGCAGTATTAAAATCACAATCAAACATCACATATATATTGCCAAATATTATTTTGCACTGAACATATTGCACATTCCTCTTATGTTATTGCACTGACTATTGCACTTGCCCATCATGATCAAACATCTTTGTGTGCAAATATACTGTGCAAAAGAGCAAAGTGCATAATGCTGTGCAAATATAAATAATTCAATAAATACTGGTACAATATATATGTGCAAAATAAGTTGTGTGCAAAATAGTGCCAAATATAAGTAACGGAGGACCTCTTCGTTACAAGGCTGAATGATATGTTGGGGGAGGTTGGACGTACGCTTAATAGTGTTCATGCCATTCTAAGCCATGCAAGTGATTTCCTAATTTTAAGGCCTTACTCTGTTGTGTTGACCCATGAGCCCAGGTATTTAAAGTTAATTACTTCTTCCCTGTTATATATGACTTCAGTTTTATTGGCATTCACCACAAGACCAACATTGGCACACTCTGTCTCCACTCTGGTCAGGACCACCTGCTCCACATGGTCAGATAGCAGCCAGGTGTCATCTGTATAGTCTTAGATCTGAGTAGAACAGGGAGTGCTCTGCGGAGAACTACAGTACGAGCGACGAGAGGTGAGAGGAGAGGTCACACTTGTTAATAGCATATTTACTTCAGATTGTTAAAAACTGTAGATATACAAAAAGCCGAGGACACAGAGGGGGAACAGACATAGCACTTTTGGGACTTTGTTGCACTCTGGTGGCCATGAAACTTCGATTCGCACATGCGTCTCCTCATGTCTAACAACTTTCATGGTCTGACTTTTGACCTCTGACCTTTAGATCTCCCACCATTTTGAATTATATGAAAAGCAGTTAAAATCAAACTCCTCCTGGGATTTTTGAGCAATCTGCACAAAAAGGAGTAATATAAAAATGTATTGTTTTGCAAAAATTGGCCTACTGGTGGCGCTATAATAGGGCAATGTTAAAAGTGTGGCATTTGTTCCTCAACTGCGAGTGTGTGTGCAAAGTTTCACCGAAATCGGACGCTGCGTTCGTGATTTGCGGGCATTTTGTTCAAAACAGGCCACTCCTGCAAACTCAATCTTAGCCAATCACGTTGGAATATGACAAAACAAACAGATCCGTCTTGATTACATGACCATAGAGATCATGTGTACCGATTTGTGTGAAATGTGGATAAAATCTGAAGGAGTAATATCAAAAAATGTGTTTTACATAATTCGGCCTCCTGGTGGCGCTATAAAAGGTGAAAAATGCAGGGCAAAGGTTTTTCCTTGGCCTCTAGGGAGTGCACATACAACGTTTTACATAGATCGGTGCAGTTATAGGTAAAAATGTGAATCGGCCTGTCATGGTGCCACCATGAGGCTGATTTAAAAAATGTCAAGTGGCATTTCTTCCTCGGCCTAGTGGGAATGTGCATGCAAAATGTCACGGAAATTGCACGATGTGTTCATGATTTGAGGCATTTTGTTCAAAACGGAGTACTCCTGCGAATTTTGGAAGCCAATCTTGGCCAATCAGGATGGAATATGAAAAATCTGAAAGACCGGTTTCGTTTAATGACTATAGAGATACTGCGTGATGTTTGGACAAAATCTGTAGGAGTACTGTCAAAAAATGTGTTTTGCAAAAATCTGCCTCCTGGTGGCGCTATAACAGGCACATGTGAAACATTTGGGCCAGAAGTACTGCTCTGGCAGCCTTTCGGCCTAGCGGAGACAATGAACAATAAAAGGAAGCCTCTGCACACTCAAAGCTGTTCAAATATGAGATTTTATTTTAAATTGTGTATAACAAGCTTACATAGACCTTCATGCATGAAGCAATTACTGAATATACTGTACTGTCGCATTCACTGATTCCTTTATATTCTGTCTGAATAGTTTTATCCACCTGCGCTCGAGTCTGGACCTATGATGATATGATGCCAGTTGATGTTATAGGATTTTATGATGTTATGATGAATGTTTTATGTTGGTCCAAAGTAGACAAATGACACATCCTGTTTATGACACGTGTATCGGTGACACATTCACTTTTGCACTTTTCGCTCTTTCTTTCAGTGAAACAGTCCATGCTAAGCAGGAAATACTGTGGTGGGTGAAACCAAACCGTCTCTACATATAGGTCAGCCTTGGTAATGTATGTTTAATTATTTTGCTGTCTTAAAGATATAGATTATATAAACTTCTACAATTGGATGATATTTGTTCCATGAATCAAGTACAATATTCATTTCAGCCTTAAAAGTATACTAAAAGGATCTTACATTTTTGCATGTTTAGCTCACTGAAGTCATACTGTATTCTTTACATTACTGCTGACTAATTTCCATCGTCTTGACCTTTATTCATTTCAGTATGTTATGCACGTGCAAATCAACGTGCATTTTGAAACTTGCTTGATATAGGTAGCCTACACTGTCTACACAGTATGTGTAACTAGGACCGCAACTATCAATTGTTTCCTAACCATAATTGTATTGATTCCTTTTAGAATTATTCAGATTAATTGATTTTTTAAATTATTTTTTGTATTCTTTATAGAATTTGATCAACTAAATGGATTAATCTGATTGTAGAGTGTCAAGGATGAGATGGAAACTGTCTCGCATGGTTGAGCGGATGGGCTTCATGCTGGTTGGAGCCGCTGGGGCGTTGTGCTTGGTCGTCCTTTTTAATCAATGGCATCCTACCAACGATGTGGTTATGGGAGACGTGACAGCAGGTCTGAGGATTAAGGCAGCCAACCAAAGGACCTCCTCTCAACCTTTATGGCCAACCTGCCAGAGGAACACGTCCATGGCAGACAATGTGGCAAACTTCTCCTCTCTTCCCGCTCACATCCAAGACCACCTGTACTACCGACACTGCCGTCACTTCCCACTGCTGCTGGATGTCCCTGACAAATGTGGGTGGCCGGAACGATCCAAAGACGTCTTCCTCCTGCTTGTCATTAAGAGCTCTCCGGGGAACTACGAGCGACGAGAGGTGGTGCGTAAGACCTGGGGAGAGGAGAGGTTAGAGAGGGGCAAGCAGATCCGTAGGGTGTTCCTCGTGGGAACAACGGGCAGTGGGCTCAAGCAGCAGAGGCTGAATCAGATGCTAGAACTGGAACAACGCGAGCACGGAGACATCGTGCAGTGGGACTTCAACGACTCCTTCTTCAACCTCACTCTGAAGCAGGTCCTCTTCCTGGAGTGGATGGACAGGAACTGTCCACACGTCCAATTCCTCCTCAACGGGGATGACGACATCTTCGCCAACACAGACAACATGGTGGAGTACCTCCTCACCATGGATGGCAACAGAAAGAAATGGAACAGAAAGCACCTCTTCGTTGGGCACTTAATCAGGGGCGTGGGTCCCATCCGGACGCCAGCGAGCAAATACTACATCCCTGCACCCTCCGTACTGTGGTGGTGGAGGGTTCCTCCTGTCAGGATACACGGCCTCGGTCATATACAACATGTCCAAGACCATTACCTTTCTCCCCATTGACGATGTGTACATGGGAATGTGTTTGGCCAAAGCAGGGCTCAAACCTGCTTCCCATATGGGTGTTAAGACTGCAGGACTACGCGTCCCCGCACGAAGTCTAGATCCATATCACCCCTGCTTTTACAGGGAGACTCTACTGGTACACAGGTTCATGCCACCTCAGATATATGTCATGTGGCACGAAGCACGTGACCCTAACGTAAAATGTGGGTTGAATTTCTCCTTTTAGGTGTTCCTTAGTCTCACATGGTCAGACCTACTGTTTTATATCATCAGTTCCAGTGACAGAGGGTCTGAATCAAGTCAACATGTCCAGGTTTTACCTTTTGAAATGTTTATTTGATGCCCCTGTTTATACATGTTTTTGTATATATATAAATATATTCTGTTCCTATAATTTTATTTCTTCACTTTTATGTAAAGCACTTTGTTTGATAAGTGCTTTACAAATTGCTATTATTATAATGAATATATAACTGGAATATCAACAGTAATTATAACCTTTTGTGATTTTGTTATAGATCTTGTAGACATGTAAAGATCCATGAAAAGCATTTATTTAGAAAATAAATTAAAGGCACATACAAAGGATGCACTCTAAATTAGGTAAAACGATTCACGTAGATTCTGAATATTACTTTTTTCAATAATATCTTTATAGATTTATTTTTCATTTTACGACAAAGACAACACAAACACAGCTCAGCTCAGACATGTTGCAAAACAAAGCACACAGATAGAAATAGAAATACATAGCCTACTTTGTTAGGTGCTTGACAATCTCTAGAATCTAGATGGGTGAGCGGTAACAGGATAGGTGGGGACTAGGGACATCTAGGCACACTTTCAACTGTCACAGCATGTGGTTTAGTAGTTTTAACTCCCTGACAACACTGACAACTGTAGGCTACTGCACTTTCATGTAGAGTAACATTACATTAAAAGCTGTTTATTCACCGTTACAATTACAAATGTAAAGGAGTTTGTATCAAAGAGCTGTGGGGGGACCTGAGGATTTAGAGTCCGCCCCAATGCTGCTTCTAGGGCATTGGTTCTCAAAGTGGGGTCCTTGGGGGAGTTCCAGGGGGTCCCCAGCAAAAGTATTTAATGTAGCATGTATCACAATCCTTTCAACCACTTTAACCAAAATATGTTGGCTATTCAAAAATAGCAGATGTACAAGCTCACAGCGCGGATCGATCTGCTAGCTATGTTTGAAAATATTTGAAAAATATCTATGTTTTAACACAAATCTTCTCTTCTGGGGGTCCCTGGCACAAAACATTTTCAGATGGGGTCCCAGGTCAAATACATATCAATTTGGGGGTCCTTGACACAAAAACGTTTTGGGAACATATATATCAATATCTTCCTTTTAGCAGGCTAAATGATGGTGATGAAATCCAAGAGACTTGGCAGTGCACACAGTCAGACATCACCACTAGTTTCACCCCATTATTATTCAAGAACATGTACATGACATGATCATTGATGACAATCAGGAGCAATTTGGGTACTTAATGTGTGTGTCGTCTTGACAGTCAGACAGGCTATAGAAATGTTGACAAATGCCCCTTCCGTGAAACTGAAGCTCATACATACATGCACATTTATTATTGTTATCTTTAAATTCTAAACGTTTCCCTATTTCAATGATAAAATATTGTCTCACGTCTAGCAAATATATTTCAACTTCTGACTCAATAGTGGTCATTTTATTTTTTCACCGCTAGATGGTGGCAAGGAGCTGAGTTTTTGCATGTGATGTAATTTCGTCGGACAAATAAAGTTGACACTTCCTCTATAAATACTTTGTCCAAGAATGTCATCTTTCAAAATAAATGTGTAGCCTGTAGGCTATAGGCTATATCATATTAGGTTAATGCCCTGATGATTTAATGGCATACATGGTCATTCTTCAGAAATGAATGAACAGGAGTTATTGTCAAATGCAAGATAATCAAAGCATGTTTTACATGGCATAGCCCTTTCTTTCTTTCTTTATTCTACCAGTTATATCATTCTGTATATTTAATTTTAACGTTTAAAGTTAATTCACAGTCTGTTGCTCAGCTCACCATTAAGAAAGTATAACGTCAATATGACTTTATGTGATTAGATCAATGAATTGAGACAACAATTGTGCATGATAAATAAAAGTCAAGTGTACAGCACTGCCAACACCACATATCTTCCTTTTAGCAGGCTAAATGATGATGACCAGACATCACCACTAGTTTCACGCCATTATTATTCAAATACATGTACATGACAATCAGGAGCAATAGGGTACAATGCGTCAGACAGGCTAATAGACATTAGACAAATCCCCCTTCCCTGAAATTTATCCTCATACACATCACATATTATTATCTTTATTATCTTTAAATTCTATAGTAGTAGTAGCATGTGTTTTAGAATGTAATAACAGGGAAACAGTTTACAGTTTACAGTTTAGAAAGGCAGCAGAAGCAGTGGACCACATGTGCCTAATACTAAATAATTACATTTAATACCCTACTTTATTAAGACATAGGCATGTATTCCTACACAATTAAGCCTATACTTAATGATGATTAATTGAATAAGTAAACGTAATGTTCAAGACCATATAAACCTAAATACATTTGCACAGAGCCCACTTCCCTAAAGATCCAGGCCCACTTCACACTAACAATGGAAGGCAGGTCCAAGTATCTGTCTGTCTGTCTCCCTCAGTAGGTTTGTGTACAATAAATCTGTTTACATGCAACTGGTGACAGAATGTTGACCATTATTTCAAACACAACAGTATAGGCTGTATTTAGTATATAAGAAGGTATAACAGTCATTTCTATTTACAACAAAAAAATGGCAAGACCTATAATGCGTTATAACCACATTTATAATGCATTATAATGATAAGTCATTATAACACTTGTTATAAATGTTTATAATGATGCATAACAACTTATAACAAGGTTTATGAAGTATTAAAACTGTAATAATATAATTTATTAGTGATGTCATAATGCCATGTCATAATTATAACTTCAATGTAGGCCTACTAAAGGTCGGGTCTATAATGCATCATAATCACATTTATAACGCATCATAATGCATTATAATATACTTAAAAAACACTAGTTATAAATGTCTATAATTATGCATAATAATTTATAACAAATAAACTTTATAACTAACTAAATTAAGGTAGTTATAATGTGCTGTTCCACTGAGCATACACTTCTAATTTTCATAAATATTATGGACACATTTTTGATACATTTAAGGAAGGTACCAATGCCATCTATTTTCACAATATTTCAAAAACATTTCCCGTGGATCACCTGTAATTATGTCATGACCACTCGTGGTCCGTGGACCACTGGTTGAGAAACTGTTCTAAAATAACTGAAATGTGTTGAACTGTATTCCCTATCACAATAAAGATCTGAGGGTATTAACTTACTATTTGTGTTTGAATTCCATTTGTATTATTTTACAATGAGCGATAGGCTATTCACAAACGAGTGGAACAGGAAATCAACCTGGACTCATTTAAATTGTTTATGTTATGTGAGAAGTTTCTCTGAGGCATCCATGATGCTGCTCAGTGGTTTCACCGAAAGAACCATCAATGACAGCCTGTCACTGACAGGAGGCTCCGCCCCCTTCCTGGAGGCCCCGCCCCCTTCCAGGCGTTAACGCTATAAAGACGCTCATCCCAGTATCCAGATCTTATATCCACACATCCTTTGCTCAACTCACAATAACAAAAGCTAACAGGGAAAGAAGCGGGATATTTTGTCACATTTGTGGGAATACAACGCACAGATTAGCAGTGGTGGAAAGTACTATAAGTACATTTACTCAAGTGCTGTACTTAAGTGAATTTTCGGGGTATTTTTTCTTTACTGGAGTATTTCCAATTTTCAATACTTTTACTTCTACTCCACTACATCTCAAAGGTAAATATTGTACTTTTTACACCACTACAATTATGTTTTTTTTTGTTAACTAGGCCTACTTTGTAGATTTTGATTATTACAAAACCACTTCAGACCTATATATATACTTTGGCAATTTGAAAATAGCCGATCTACAGGCTCACAAGCTTATAGATCTGCTATTTTCAAGGGATGTTTATGCATTTTATAGATTTGAAAATGTGTGAAATGGGTTTAAGTACATTTTGATACCAATGCTTTTTTACTTGTAAGAGCACTATTTATACATTGCAGTATTGATATTTTTTACTTCAGTAAAACATTTGAGTACCTTTTCCACCACTGCAGATTAGAGATCTCAAGATGATTTTCGACAAGGTGGAAAAGTTCTCCATCGTCTTCGGCTCTCCCCCGGAGTTCGGCAGTGGAGGTGTGGTGTCCAGTGGAGGTGTGGTGTCCAGTGGGGGCGTGGTGTCCAGTGGAGGTGTGGTGTCCGGCAAGGTGGTCCTGGAGCTGAGTGGACAGAGCAGAGTGCAGGCTGTCAAACTGCAGGCAGAGGGCGTCGCGAAAACGCGCTTCATCGTCGCTGCTGACGCCTGTTACTACAGGGAGGACGTGGAGTATCTGAACCTGAGAGAGGAGCTTCTGCAAGCAGGTCACTATCAATGATATTCATTAAATACGACCAGTGGTGCTTATTTGGAGAAAATAAAAATTTGGACGAAAAGATCTTAAAAATGGGAATTCAGTACCTTGTTTCCTAATTCAAGCATGAATCAGGCGATTAAAACAAACATAAAACATATTTTGTGTATTTAACAGCCTTGGAGAATGTATACTTTGACATTTACATTGCAGCAAATAGTGTTCATAACGCATGTTGGCTAGAAAATTGTTGTTTATCCTGTATCCTGATTGGTATAACCTGGCCTGAAAATGCATTTTCTGTTTACTGAAGAGCAGATGGGGAGACCCCTGTTACTAAGCAAACACTATTTCTAATGATTTATATCACAATATAGAGCTATTTAACACTTATTCACTGTACTTTAGGGTTAGGGTACAAATGTAGCACTAAAAAAAAACACTGCTGTTGGTGATAAACCATGCTGCAATGTTTTGTTTACCAGGAAAATACTTATATATCTGCTGTTATAACTATAATAATAATTATTATTATTAGGAGAGTATAATAACATGTATTATTTGTTTATTTCCCCCTCAGATAATGGAGAGCTGACAACACTCTCTGCAGGCACACATGAGTTCCCCTTCAACTTCCAGCTCCCAGAACGTCTGGTGACGTCCTTCGAGGGGAAACACGGCAGCATCCGTTACTGGGTGAAAGTGACGCTCCACCGGCCCTGGGCCACCGTCAAGAAGATCAAGAAAGAGTTTACAGTCATCGAGCCCATGGACATCAACACACCCACCCTACTGGTAGGAAGATGCAGTTCAACTGTAGCGTTCAACATGCTTTGAACTTGTATTTTAAAATTGTAGTAAGGTTTGTAGGCCTGTTTGGTTTGAAGCAATGTAATGTCTAGCTTTAATGGGTTATTATATTGCACAATAAGGTAACAGTATACGGTAGTGCTTCATTTCCTCTGCACATAGGACTATAATGCAGAATAGTGGTTGTTGATGTATACAAAATACATCAAATCAGCTTTATGCTTAATCGGTTTCTATGGAGTTAGTCATTCGTGTGAACATGTTTTTGTTTTGCCGATTTCAGGCGCCACATGGTTGCACCAAAGACAAGATGGCACGCGTGTGGTTCCAAGACATTGGACAGGTGTCCATAAGGGCAAAGATAAACCGCACGGGTTACACACCAGGTAAGAGAGCTCTTTTCTAATCAACATCCCATCTCTGTTACGGCTGTCAAAGTGTGTTTTCTTCGTTCAGACTGACATCAGAAAAAGGGGAAGGGGCACAAGATAGATTAACGTTTCTGGGGGTGTCGATAGGCCAGCTGAGGGTTAAATATAGGTCTGAACCGCTTTAAAATGAAAGAACCACCATCCTCAATCTGTACCCCCCACACCCCCACTGTGCGTGCAGGCGAGGTGATTCCTGTTTTCGCTGAGTTTAACAACTCCAGCTCTCGGCCAGTGGTGCCCAAGGCCTACATCACCCAGGTGCAGACCTTTATCAGCGAGGGAAGCTTGAAAAAGAAGCGAGTCGTGGTGGCGATGCTGCAGGGTGACATGGTCGGAGCGCACCACAGGGAGACGTGGCACGGCCGAGCCATCAAGATTCCCTCTGTTGTACCCTCCATTCTGCAGTGTCGCACCATCAAAGTGGAGTACATGCTCAGGGTAAGCATTTTTCTCTCTGTTCTCAGTGGTTTACACTGAGAGGAAACACACAAAACGGGCCACTTGATGGAAGCTTGAGCACTGTACAGAAATCAGAGAGCATGTAATCAGTTTGTGGTCCAAGTGGGAATGGAACCCTACATCTTGGCAGTGCTCTGCTGACTGTGATACTCAGCAAATGGAACCTATAGATATATAAAACGAGCATATTCTTCACAAACAAATAATCTAAAACATGTGCTTATACACAGCCAAGACTTTGTTACATGTCATACTAAAACGGTCCTCTCCCATGGTGCTTTCCTCAGGTTTGTGTGGATGTTCCTGGGACGTCCAAGCTGTGTGTGGAGCTTCCGCTGGTGATGGGAACCAACCCTCTCCACTCGTTTGGCAGCTGCACCTCTTCCAGTGTCATTCATCAGTACAGCGGCAACCAGAAGTGGCTCGACCATGCCATCCCGGAGCAGCTTTTGTGTAAGGATCCGGTCCTAACTTTCAACATTTATTGCAAACAAAATATGAATAGAAGTTTGGGTGGCGTCCCACAGGGCTCGATGCTTGGACGTGCTGTGTTCTGAGTCGGACAAAAACACTAAATCTCCCCTTTTGATTCTCTTCCCTCAGCTCCCCCTGATTACAGCTGCGTGGTGACGGATGGGGAGGCGATGAAACGCACCTCCTCACCACCTCCCGCCTACAGCGAGGTTAGTAGTGTCTCTTCACCACGCAAACCACCCTGTTCATCCATTACCCAGTCAGCCTTAGTTTGGGTTAGTTATTATCATATACCACTGAGATATATAATCAGAGAAATAAGAGATGAGACTTTGCAATTCGTTTAAGAAAGATGAAATGGTAAAACCCTGAGGGGCTGAATATATTACAGCATGAAATGTTTAACTATGGGTATCAAAAACATAAAATGTATCTGTCTGCCAAGTGTTTTATTCTAGAAACTCATCCATGTTTTCTCTCCATTATGCATACAGGTTTACCCCATCCCACCTCACTGCATGACGTGTTGAACCATGAACTCCACCCACGCCTCAAGCAACGGCCCGACTAAAAAAAGACAGTGCCACAGTCCCATTTCCTCCAAAATAATGATCAATGGTTATATTATTATTAATACATATGGAGGAATATAGTAGGGTAATTGTTAAAATGCTGCTTTTTTCTGTGGACACACCCCACAGTTCATTACGAATTCCGGGTTGGCACTTTAAGACTGCTGCTACTTGCACAAGAGTGCAAGTAGCCTGCTTTTATTTTGTATTTTATTTATTTATTTATTGGGTACACACTTGTATATTTTATATTGTTTTGGTATTTGATATTTTCCCTTTTTTATACTCTTATGATTATCTATTTTGCAAAATAAATGTACCAACTCTTACCGGTAAGCTTGCAATGTGACAATAAACGTAAGTTGAAGTTGGAATGGAGTTTTTCAGGGTTTTGCTTGCACGAAATGAGCGTGAGCGCGATAATTTCACGGGACCGCACCCGCTTGCCTCTCCGGCCCTCAACTTCACTGCGCGTCCCAAATAATTACTAAGGCGCGTCACTCGCTCCCAGTCTGAAACGGCTTTTAGTGTGCACGGCTCTTTACACAGACACAGGAACAAGCCATAACAATACTGCAATGAACACCAATAAGCCATCATATACATAATTTTAATGGACATCCAAAACAATTCTTAAAAATATACCTTTCTATCAAATAAGGCATTCACCTTCTTTCTTTCAGGCACAGAGCTAAGAAGCAGTAGAAAAGATAATAATGGGCATGATACAATGCCAAAAGCATTGTAATAAAATGCTATTTCATAACAGCAGTGGTTCTCAAACTTTTTAATTTCCCATAACTGAGAGCGAACACAACGGGTCCAGTTGGTTCCACTTGTACACTCAGATGTACTGACTTGTAAGGGTCCATTAGGAAGCCCCTCAAGAACATGAGGATCCCTGGACCCCACTCTGAGAGCCACAGCATAAGAGGAATCAGTCCCACTGAGAGACACTTATACAATAAATTGAAATGCACTTGCAGCTCAATGCCAGTATGTGGAAGTCCATAATCACATCACAAGGACTGTCTATCGTTAACAATTCTTATGATTCTGCTCAGGAAGCCTATAAGGGGCCGTGTCCACAGAGAGCGTTTTATAAGCGCTTTGGACATCATGTCCAGAGCGTTTTTTGATGCACGCAACGTTCGAATCCATCAACCGTTGCTGTGGTCAAACGTCCAGTCATTTGCTGAAACAATGGTAAACATGGAATATTCATAGTTGTGGTAACGATTCGACGTCAGGTCATAAATGACCGCGTTGTCAGACACAATTGTGCCGGTCACAAATGACCGGCACTCCTCTCAAAAATTAACTATTTTCAGCTTGAAGCGCCCAGGGCACTCTGGCAAAAAAATGCTGGATGCCGAGAGCGTGGGAAGCGCGATGCTTGGGGCGCTAGGTAGAGGAACACTTCAGCACGTATTTACTACAGAAACGCATGTCAGAAAGACGCTGGCAGCTCAGAAAACGCTTTCTTTGGACATGGACTGATGATTCTTATGACTCTGCACAGGCACACTGGTGAAATAGCATGGTGGAAGACATGTGACGACTCAAAACTGAATCTTTCCTAGAAATGTAAAAATGTAGTCCAAAAAAATACTTTTGTGTCTCTGCTAGTATTTCATCTGTCTTGTTAAATATAAGATAAATACAAATTGAAAACCATCTTTAGACCGGTCATTTCAAACCACTTCAAGTTAAACCCTATATTCTTAGTTGACTGCGGTCTACCTGGGCTCTATACAAGATCGGCTAATATTTCCCTCTACACCAAATCTCTTTGTCAAAAATAGCTTGCAGCTTCGCTATTTTTGGCAACACTCCAATGCACTGTACAAATTCAAAAATATATTGCTTGATCATCACTTCTTTACACCTGTAAAACTGTGATGTGACACTAAAGATTATTCTGATTCTAGTATGACAAATGACAGCAGCCTACGGAACGATACAATAAATTGCATAATGTGCTTGAGGTTGGTGTGAAAGCGTCAACAGTACAATACAGTATTTTGCTTCTAAAAAATGTGTCCTGCATGATCAAACGGGCGAGGAGGATGGTGCCTCCATCCTGGCCTCTCAGAGGAACACTGCCTGTTCTTGTCCAGTTAGCAGGCGATACGTCGAGGCTGGCATGGTCTTCAAGTGAATCTGTCCAAAGGGAGAGTCTAAATCAATATTCAACACTAGGGGTGCCACGGTTAATGGAATTAATCGATTTAATAGGTTATAAAGAGATATTCGATAATAAAAAAATACAGATTTGAGAGGAATAATACTTTTTTTCCTGTTACATAAAGCAACAACAAGTGAGCTTGTACATCTGCTATTTTCCCTATTTCTGCAAAACAATGTATAAATTAGGAATGGACCCTTCGCTAAACCCCACCCCAAAAGCGATTGTCCAATGCCAGCTTAGCAACCGTTGTTAGCCTGGCATAGGTCTGGCAAGCTTTCGTCACCTGCCATTTATTTCGCCCGCACAGGCGCACACACACAATCATTTGCAACATAATAGCAAGAATAGGAATACCACGATAACGCAATGGTGACTATGAACCACCTACCCAAACCCGTTGGAGGCTGCTTTTCCCAAGCTGAAATCTGCACTTAGACCGGGTCCGGGTGTGTTGAACACATACACAGCTTAACGTCAGGAAAGTTACACGACACGACTCACTCGCCCAGGTGGTGTCAATAATAGGCTACTAATCACCGCAATCGTAACAAAATTCAGAATCACAGCGCTGCCTGTTTCGGATTCCGCACGTTAAAGTATATTAATTCATTTGTTCGTCTACTCCTGCTGCAGTCTTACCCTGTGGTACATGAAAACTCCTGTTAGAGTCATGGATAAACTTTAACCTGGTGTTTGCACTTTCTCCATTTACGGTCCGTACATCTATATAAACGTTCAGATTTCAAATATAAAGTGCTGACCCCATGGCAACGGATGCTAAAATTATGCACGGGACTCTCAAAAGTACCCGTATATTCTGTATTGTTAAATAAAAAGCATTTTAATCCGATCAGTGCCCATTTTCTCATAATGTATCAGAGTGCAATACACCTACAAACCGATAGGGTCGCTCAGTTGAAAGTGCATGGAGAAAATGGCCACCGATCAGATTAAAATGCTTTTTATTGAACAATACGGATGATACGGGTACTTCTGAGAGCCCGTACATAAATGTAACATCCATGGCCATGGGATAAGCACTTTATATTTGAAATATGAACGTTTATGTAGATGTACGGGCCATAAATGGAGAAAGTGCAAACACCAGGTTGAAGTTCATCCATGACGGTCGTGACAGTCGACCGTCGTGTATCCATGGCTATTACTCCCTCTAACATTTCCCATGTTTTTAGTTTATTGAAATAATGTCATGCACATTTGTCCAGTGCATAGCCTACTGCAGGCCTTGTTGACTAGATTTAGAAGAGATTTTGAAGCTCTTGCTCCTGAAATGATCGATTATTTTTAAGGGGAAAAGCCATCATTTAACATGCAAGTCAATGGGTGAGAAGCGAAGTTTGCCAGGCGCTGCCAGGCCTGGGTGTGACTAACTTCGCACCACCAGTCACAGAGTGGAGTGGGTGGGGCTTAGCGAAGGGTCCATTGGCTTAAGTGGTTAATCAGACTAATCCATTAGTCGATTATATACAAATAAATAAATTTTAAAAAATCGTGTTGATTCATTGATATATTTCAAAGTCCAAAACACGTTTCTCGATTATTCATTTAATAAAACAATTCTAATTGAGTTGCTAAGAAAACAATCAATAGTTGCAGCCCTCGTCTAAACTGGTTAATATAGCTAGAATCCAATCTCACCTCCCCAATGGCATTGGTCAGAATGTGAATGATCTTCTCGTGAGGCGTGGCTACAACACTCTGCCCGTTGATTTCGATGATGCGGTGTCCCACACGGATGCCCCCTCTCTCCGCTATCCCTCCCCGCATCAGGCTACAGATCTGATTGGTAGGAAAGGAGAGGAATTTGTTAAAAGTCAGACATGCATAACATCCATTTTAGTTACGTCTATGGTCAGTTGGAAACAAAACCACAGAAGTACCACTCCAGAACAAATGCTGCAGGGCTCACAAAGCTTGTAGATCTTTTACTTTGGCCCCATATTAGTCATATGAATGAGTAACTTTCCTTTCATAGATAGTTACATTTAGTGGGATGAAGTGAGTGTTAGCAAAATTCGTTTTATGTAAATTAAACTCTGATTAAAGTTGACAACAATATGAACAGTGACGTACAATGCCGTCTTCCACACTGAAACCCAGCTGGTATTTGGGGTCTGGTCTCTTGATAATTGCCATGGTAACAGGAGGACAGTGGACAATGCTGATCTTCACAATGGTTTCGCCTTTCAAGTCCTGTTATGGAAACAAAAATAACTGGAACACTTAGAGTTTAGATTATAACTGTGACAACCCAGAAACTTAAATGACACGTACTGTCATGAGGCACTACTTAATAGTACAAGTACATTATTATATTATGCAAACTGACTTTCAACACGGAAAAATGCTCAGGTAAAATGACTGAACTAAAGAGATGCATCTAAAATCAGCTGGATAAAATATTTTTTTCCTGTCTCTCTAGTACTACTATCCCATCAAAATTAAGTAAATAATGATAATACATGCCAGGGCCTAGTAATTTGTCCCGTCACAAGCTTGTAGATTTTAGCTTGCTATTTTTTTAAAGATCTTGGAAAATTTGAAATAAGCTTACACAAATCTTGGTCCCTGGGACTAAATATTTTCAAATGGGGGTCTGTGGCCAAAAAATACATATCATTTTGGGGGTCCTTGACATGAAAATGTTTGAGAACCACCAGTTCCCTCTGGCAGTGGTTCTCAAAGTGGGGTCCGGGGACCCTCAGGGTTCCTTGAGAGGGTTCTAAAAGGACCCATACAGGCCTGTAACTCCTCCGGGTCCATTTGGTTCCATTTGTACACTCTGACAGATATTGAGGTGCTTGAAATGAAAAGGTAAGACCTGGAACGCATCTCTGTCACTTTAGATTTCTTTGGCTATTCAAAAATAGCAGATATACAAGCTCATAGCGCGGCACCGAGTGCCGCGCTATGAGCTTGTAGATCTGCTATTTTTGAAAAATCGTGAAAATGATTTTTTTATATTTTTTTCCGAAAAACTGTTAGGATTTAGAAAATGTTTAGAAGCGGCTTCAGGTCTTAATGGGTTAAGAACCACTGGCCCATGGCCCCTCCCCCTCACCCTGATGATGCTGTGGCAGGTGGTGATGGGCAGGCCCACCAGACTGGTGCCGTTGACAGACATGATGCGGTCTCCGATGCTGAGGTCTCCACAGCGCTCGGCGGGGCCTCCGTGGAGCATGTTGGCCACCACCACCGTGGGGAGGATGGAACCCCACCCTGACTCCACCACCGCTACGCCCAAGATCTCCCCCGCTGCCTTGGTGATGATCACCTGGGTGCACACACACACACACACACACACACACACACACACACACACACACACACACACACACACACACACACACAAAGTATTCAACCCCAGTAGGCCAGTACTTGAGTCAAAGTATAGATACTCCTAGTGAAATATCACTCAACTACAAATGAACATTTGTGCTCGAGTTAAAGTACTGGAATACTTGCTTCTAAAAATAGTTAATTATTCAAAAGTACATGTGCTTTTAAAGTATTCTAAAGCCGAAATTACAAAGTACATTTTCTTTTTAATATCAGTGCATTGCTGTATTAAAATGTAGACATCTTAGACATTCTTCAAACTAGTTTTTAAAAATATCAGTTATAATGAGAATATCAGATGTACAGTACAAGCTTACAAGGCATCGCAAAGCTTCAATTCTTGTATTTCACTGCACAAAAAAAATATTAAAAATGATATTAACCAAAAATAAACAACAATCACTTAGATTTAATGTACAACAGCCGACTGACTTTAGAGAAGTCTATAACAATGTCAGAAATTGCAACGACGATATCTACAACAAACTCCTCAGTGTTAGTTTCACTATCCTCTCTGAGTTAAACAAACAGGTAGAGTAGGGTTCTGCTGTGTGTCTACAGCTTACATCTCTGATGTTCTGCGAGTCAGAGAAGTGGACCAGATCTCCGTTGTAGAGCTCCTGGCTTCCCAGGAAGTCACTGTACTCTCCAGGCCTCAGCTGACTGGGCTTGATGCCGTTGGTTTGGAGGAACTGCTGATAGGCGACACCAAACGCCTGGCCTATAGCCTGGGCTATGACCTGGGCCTGAGGAGGAGAGGAGAGGAGATGGTTGGTTGGTTGGTTGGTTAAGGCAGTGGTTTTCAGGCCGCGACTCCCCAAAATAATCATATTTGAACTGGGGACCCACCACCCTGACAAGCACTTGGAATAGTAGGAGTTAAGGCATTACGTTTTGTTTGACTCGGTTCCATAGATAAATATTGTGAAAATAGCAGATCTACAAGCTCAAGACGCCTCGCTTTGCGAGGTGTTGTGAGCATGTGGATCGGCTATTTTCCAATCGGTTTTCTCTTTCTTATATTATTTGACAATTTGGCCAATATTAGAACAGTTTTTATAGAAGTTTGTTGACTACTTTTGATGCAATAATGGTCTTTTTTCTTTTTTTTTTCTTCTTTTGTTGAGGTATTAAAAAGGTCTTAAAAGTCCTTAAGTTGTCACTTCACTGTCATCTGGGGGAATCATGTGGGGACCCTCCCGACCCACAGATTGAGAACCACTGGGTTAAGGTCCATACCACATACATGCCTGACAGCGAGTCCCAGATTTGAATCCCGAGCGTGGCGGACCATTGCTGCCTGTCACTCCCCGACCCTCTCTCCCCGTTTCCTGTCTCTCCACACTGTGGACTATCAAATAAAGGCAAAAAAAGCCCTAAACAAAAAAGTAAAATAGAATACTACTTCATGAATTAAAATAGAATAGAATACTACAGACTAGAATAGTATGATACTTGAGCCTGAGGGCACAAAGGTATGTAGGAGCTGGCATCTGATCTGGACTGCCTCTTGAAGTAAACTGAGGCCTTCTCTGTCTAGGGCCGCAACTATTGATTATTTTCTTAGCGATTATTCTATCAATTATTTTTCTGGGTTTTCATTTTTAAATGCATTTATTTATCAACAAAATATTCAAATCGATTTTTTATAATCGACAATTTGTCTGATTATCCACTTAAAGGACTTATTTTCTATCAATTACACACCTCATGAAGCCATTTCTTATTTTTTTTGTCGCATTCCTAAACCAATAATTTGATGACCGGCAAAGTCTCAATTGAGTTTCCTACTGATGACCTGGTCAGTGGTCATTGAATTATTGGCTCACGAATGTGACAAAAACAAAACAATCTCCATGAATTCAAGGCTTCATGGAGTGTGTAAATGATAGAAAATAAATGTTTTTTTGGGTGAACAACTCCTTTAAGCCCTACTTCGTACTTTGTCGTACAATGGTGTCCTGCAAAAATAGCCAAGGTCACAACGTTAAACTCGATTAGTTTGATCAACTGTTGCACCCCTACTCACATCCTCCGAGGAAAAGACGTGGCAGATCATGCAGTATTTCTTTTGCGGCGCAGAGGAGGACGAAGAGGAGTTGGAAGCCGGTTCAGCTTCTTGTCCCTTACGGCCAGGCTGTTTCCTGCGGGCCATCAGCACCAGGATGCTGCCAATGTCGGCGATGTAGGAGATCATCTGGAGAGAATGGTCCATCATTGCCTCCTGGGGGGAGACCAGACACATGAGGAGCTCATGACAGAACAACGGTAAGCAACAGAGGACGGGTAACCTTCTACACAACACAATAAGTGTTTTTTTACCCAATAAGTTCTGGAGGTTGTACATAACACATTGCACCCACTGTCCATTCAATACAGTAGATTCACTGCTAGACACACAAGAGGACCGGTGCACCCAGCCTTCTTTAAGGTACTTCCTTACCTCTCAGGCAGCACTTTTAGTCCCAAGCTGTGTACCACCCCCAGTGCCCCAAACCAATCAAATGGTTGTGTTTAGGTTAGAGATGGTTGCGGTTAGGGTCTGTCAATTCGATTCCTAACAAAGAAGTCAGGATTTGTACCAGCATGAGAAGAAATGCAGCCAAGTGCAGCATATATATAATTTATATGAAGTTAACATTTTCAACTATCACAAGCTGTCGAATTTTGTTTACATTCAACTCATGGACATGTACACTGCAATGGACACTGAATGTTACAGATAAAGGTAACTTTCATTTTAGCAAAACTGATATAAATGTATGGATTCATATTAAGTTCATTTGAATCCATTGAGTTAAATATTTTGATTTTAGTCTTTCTCAGATAAAAGTGCAGCTGTGCACAGATTAGGGTTTAGGACTTAGATTAGGCGTTGGAAGGATGGCAGAAACATCAACATCCTTAGAGACGCATTGCAAGGCTAAAAATGTTAACATAATCTTGCCAAAAGTTCAATGTACTCTTTAGTTTGTTTGTTCCCCTCTGTATCCTCCTGTCATTATTTGAACCAAACACGAGTACCAGAGCAAAATAACAGGCTGCCTCCTTGGCAGGTCCGGAGTCAGTCTACTGAGCGTTTATGTTCCATCCATCCTCATTGACTCTTTAAAAACGAGTGATGTTTAAACTACTTGAACCGTAAACGGTTGGAAGTATATAGGCTTTAGGAAGTTAAGGATTGTGACAAACTGGATATATCAGCAAATCAAGTACAGCTAATCAAAGTCACTGAGAAAAGATAGGACAATATGTACACCATCTACAAACATTCAATAAAGCAATGCATGCATTTGTATTTATTATTACAGTATTTATTTACAAACATTTTGGCAAACTCCCAAGATCATGTATCACATTACCATGCACAGAGTGATATTTTTTGATTACAAGTTTAGATTTGGAACAGTGGTTTAGAACAGTGGTTCTCAAAAATAGAAAATATACAAACTCTCAGCTGCGAGCTTGTACATCTGCTATTTTTTTACATTTTCGGAAAAATCTTGAAAGTGGTTTTCTTTAAATAATTAAGACTTTGGCACAAAAAAGCTTGAGAACCACTGATTTAAAAGGCATTTGCAGAATCAGCCTCAGGTCTTAATGGGTTAAGTTCCCGATAGGCCCGGGGCGTCCCAATGAACACAACTGGATCACAGGATGGAAGCCGGGCGGGGATAGTGATCTCGCTGCACTAGTGCACTAGTAACAAGTACAGGTTGGTCAGAGTGACTGTTCAGTGGGGTGTGGAACTGGGAAGAACAGCATACATGCGTTACGTCCTCCTGGTGAAACTCCTCACCGTTAGGAGAAAAGAAGCAGCTGGTGACTTCATGTGCCCGTCCACACCCTCCTTAACAAACCAACCAGCACCAACAAGGGACTACAGTACAAGGTGGATTGGGAATTAAATAAAAGTCAAACGAAATTTCAATAAATCAGCTGGGCGGTTGGTCCTTCTTCACTGTGGTCTCGGGGAGGGTGTAGACTGTGATATTGATATCGGTGTGTTCGAAAACATCTTTCAATATCTCACACACTCTATCCCATTTCAGGCGATCAAGGCCGCAACCAATTCTATCAGATCAGAGAGAGAGACAAAAACAAAATTAATACTAATCATGCTAAGATAGTGCCTGGAACTCAAATCTCTGCTGTACATTTTGAGGTTCTCTCATGGACTTGGTTTGTCAATGCGCTGCTGTCATAAATTGTACAAACCTTGGCATTGATATTTTGGATACGCCGTTCTTTATACAGTGAGACTTCATGCCCTCCAGGCTCTGTCTGAGGCTGTCATACGTGGGTTTGTGGCAGTACTTTTTCTTTGTGATCTGCAAAACAGTTGGAATACAATAATATTAATGAAATACATACAGTACATACAACAAACATGTGCATTCATACAGACAGACAGTACATGGATAAATAGAAAATGATTGCTGCAGACCCCCATTTCAAAAGACCTGATGCCAAGGAAGAGAAGATCTTAGTTGTTAGATTACATTAAATACAGAATTCTAAAACTGTCTATACCGTAGATGGAGAGAGAGAAACCTATGATCTGAATGATCTGTATATACCAACCACTGTAATTACACCATTTGAGAATTCAATCTTTACCAGATAGTAGACAAAACGTCCATCTCTTCTCAGTACAGCACATTGTCCAGAGATCTTTTCTGTGTGGGTGAAAAGACAATACGTGAACACAACGAACGTTATCAGGGTTCCCAACAGGCTTATTCAAAAACAAGAGTAAGTGTCTAGAATCCCCACTAGCAGCTGTTCTACCACCTTGTTTGCCAAAGGGTGGCACTAGATTAACCACTTAAACCCTATATACTTCATTGAGCGGGCCTCCCCAGGGGTCTGTCCTTTGCCCCCTTCCTTTATTCCCTCTACACACCAAATCTCTTCGACCGAAAATTGCCACACTCAGAAAGCGTCGCATGGTGGGCTTTTAAACAGGCAGTGCAAAATAGGAGGTGGCCTAGTATAGACCTTGGGGGGGGGGGGATCCTGGCCAGGTCAACTAAGTACTCTAGTCTATATAAGGATTAATCACTATTCTAAAAAAAATAATAATAATAATGTGGCTATGTATCATCTCTGTCAGGTGGAAACCTCATGTCCAAAACTGTTACTTTTCAGATTTGAATTTAAATGTATCAAAAGTAGCAGATCTACAAGCTCAAAATGCGTTGCTTCACGCCGCGTTTCACGTTTGTGGATCTTCTACTTAGTTAAAAAGTTAGAATATGGAGATAAGAGGTTTATGCTGCGATTTATAGCAACAACTAAAATGACACAGAGGCGTTCCAGCTTGAAAGGTATAAACAATGTATAGGTGTAACAGGTCCAAATGGGTTAAACCCTTGAGTGAACATTCGTCAAAAAATAGCCCTTCATCATGTTACATGTGAACTTGCAGATTGCCAATACCATCGATCAACCACGATTGAGGCAAAAGAAAACTACTGTGTGTGGAATAAAACAATACCTCAATAGCAAACCCCTTTGAATGTTTTATCAAGGAGTGACTCACTCTGTTCCTTCAGCTCGTCCACGCCACCAAACTTCTTCTTGAACAGCACGGCGACGCCTGCGCCCATGCGGCAGTCCTCACTGATGCAGTGGGCTAGAGACTCATCCTCTGGACAACAGAACAGATCCCCACTCAGGTGGTTCAGCCTCCAGTTGTCTTCTGAAGACTAGGATTCACAAGAACGACAGTCAGGGGTGAGGTCACGGACAGTGGTGGAAAAAGTACTCACATTTTTTACTTCTTGCAAAAGTATCAATACTGCCATGTAGAAATACTCTGTTACAAGTAAGTAGTTAAGTCTGGAATTAAAAATGTACTTGGGTAAAAGTACAAAAGTATTGGTATCAAAATGTACTGAAAGTACCAAAGTACAAAGTACTCTTTATTTTACAAGTTTACAAATGCATACAAATCTTTTGAAAATAGAATAAAAGTTCTAGGTTCAGGATATTTATTTGTTACTTGTCTCCAAACATGTGAGCACTGTAAAGCTAAAAACACGACAATTCATATTTACAGCTGCAAAATCATCTTCAATCCACTACAGTAACAAAAGCTCAGCCCAGCCTGTTAGCTCGATGCTAACACATAAGGGAAATAACAATCAACACGCTAACCTAAATTAGCATCGCTAACAAACAACGAGCCATAACAGCCGTTATACTTGACATGCTTAACATACGACACGTGTGTGTTCATACTTACAGGCATATTTTCCCTATGCTCTGTAGAAACGAACTAATAACTTGCTTTACTTCACATCGTGAGCTCAAACTGCTGTACAGAACACACTGACAGCTACAGCAACCTCAGAGGGTCAAAGTCAACCTGCCCAATAGGTTATACATACAACCACCACTAGGTGGAGACATGCATTCACAGGACATGGAACTATAGTCTCACTACTACAACTAGTCTAGGATGTAAAAATGAAAAGAGAAAATGGCTCTAACCAGGCTATGACTGAATAGAACTTACTTACAACACTTTGACTGACGGTCCAACATGAGGAAAAGAAACGGGATCATCGCATTGCCAGCTGGTGATGAACATTTACAATTATTACCAGGATACACCTAGCCCTAAATGTACATTGGTGCAGTGGTTCGCAAACATTTTCATGTCAAGGACCCCCAAATGAATATGTATTTGGCCATGGACCCCCATATGAAAACATTTTGAGCCAGGTTCCCCCTTGCAAGATTTGTGTTGTTAAAATGTTTAAAAAATATTTAATCTCTTTTTTCATCAAGTTTTTTTTTAAAATAGATCTACAAGAGCTTGTACATCGTAGGGTAAAGTGGTTGAACCTATTTTAATATAGATTATCTATTTTTTTTGGGGTCCGCCGGAACCCCCTCAAGGACCCCTGGGGGTTCCTGGATCCCACTTTGAGAACCACTGCACCAGTGGACTCCTAATGTGCCATAGTGTGTATACACACACATTTAGTAAACTGCATTTAGTTAAATCTGTGTACAACGACAACCGATTCTGAAGAAAACCTGGAGACTGGCAAGTCAGCCTCTGTATACTGGCTGTAAACAAGCATCAATGCAGCATGGCCCGCCCAAGTCTATTCCATGTTTGGGATTTCAATATTTGGGATAATAACTGTACTGGACACATTGATGACCCCTGGATAGAAATCAAATCAGTGCCTTTCATAACACATTAGGAGTTTATAAATTACCTGGGAAAGCGCCATGGGAGTCCACTGAGGCTGCATGTCCATCCTTGAAGTGGTTAGAACCCGGAATTCAGCCTGTTTTTGTCCAAATACTTAAATACTTCTCAGAAATGACCCAGGGCTGAGGCCTTGTGTGGGATGGGGATTGCAGTCCCAGCTGGCCTGAGTCAAACCAATTGGACACAGAGCTAGGTGTGACTGCACACAAGATAAGTTCAGAGCTTATAGATTGGCAATTTTCTCTATTTGAATTACGTATGAAGTATATACTGTAGGGTTTAAGCGGTTTTTAAAAAATGAATTTCACTATGTGAAATGTCACTTTCTTTTCCAATTTACCAAAATGTTTGTAAATGTATAAAAAGAGAATACATCTGTTATTTGTTTTGTGCATAACTTTGCATGTTCGTTATAGCATCTTTGGATTGGCCTATTGTTTGTCACAGTACATTCGGATAATTTGTTTGTTTTATACTAGAACCAAAATCCAGTGTTTAATTGGCCATGCAGTCAGGACTCTGGTATGTACTGTACCATGGTTCAAATACGACAGAGGAGGATACAGAACAATATTGAACTTTTGGAAAGAAGATGGTGTTACAGTTTTCTGAAAATAGTTTTATGAAACATTGTCAACTTTCTTAAAACTATTAAGTATAAGTCACACATGACAAGACACAGTGCAGCACAATAACAATAATAAATTGATCAAATACAGTGATAAGACAACATAGTGATATGGAGGTAGGAATTACATGAATAAATAAACTCAGTAATTGCACAACTTTAATCTAAGTCAGCCTTGTGCAAAATTAAGTACTGTGCAAATTTAGCAAGGTAGATGTAAGTTGTATTAAGATGAGATTTTTGCATCTGTGGCTCTTTAACCTAGATAACCTAAAACATCGGTCCTAAAGAATGACAAATTCCTCTTGTTAGAGCGGGTACTGTTATCATTCTATGATTGGCCTATAGATATAGTCGTGTGGACCACATGCAACATACATGAACATTTTGCAGAGAGTGAGCAGTGATTAGAAAAATGTCCTATAAAACATTTCCATCACCACCCTGTCCACATTAAAAACACACAATCTCAGTCAACAAGGTTTACTCAATCCATGATTGTGGCAAGAGTAGAGAACTAATACTTCCACATTTCTATAAATATACTTGCTTTTTGAGTGAAAGAAGCCGAAAACCTTGTGGTGCTGTGAGCAAATGAGTTATGTGTCGCATGGGGCTTTAAGACAGTTTTAATAACTTTGGCAGTCATTCATGGTGATTGGACTAACATTTGAGAAAATAACTTGAACACTATTTTCACTAGAAGAGAGTAAACAGAGAATTAAGTGTGGGAAGTATCATATCTGTTCTATGTAAAACACATACAGTAGGTGGTACAGCATTGGAAGTGAAGGGCAGGTGTATAAATTACACAGAAGCTGTAAACAAAGAGGTTATGTCATCCTGGAAAACAGCAGATGACCGCTGTAACCCTACAAGTCATGCACCACTGATTGTTGCAAAATAATACCAGATACAAGAAAGTAACTTGAACCCAAAGTGAGTTTAACACACTCACCGCCAAAGGGGAGAATTCTCCCCTTTTCAGTCAATGGTGTTTACCGCCAAAGGGGAGAATTCTCCCCTTTTAATTATTATTTTTTATTTTGTTTTTGAATTCCTAAAATGTTTCTCTAATTTTTGAGTATAAATGTATAACTCTAACCCTAACGAATTAAAAAAAACAAAAAAAAACTTCAATGTTAAAAAATAAACGGACAAATAATTCACATTGTTTCTATAAAAAAAATATTAAAAACCCTGGCAGTGGGTGATTTTATTATGAATAAACTTTGGCGGTGAATGTTAAGAAAGGCATGGACACCCTATGTTTAGGCCAGGCTGTCACAACTATGACATAATCGCCTGATCGCAATTATCTGAGATACCTACTATTATACAGTATTATCTACTATTGTGGCCAATACCTGAGAGCAGAATTACGGAATGTGGTTGTTGTACGTCAGATAAAATTACCGGTTAGTTCAGACTGACTCACTCACGCTCTCTCTCTCACACACTCTCTACGGTCTCTCTGCGACACGTTGTGAGCTTGTAGGTCGGCTATTTTCGGTATGTATCAGGCTTGATGGTTCTTACCTGTGTGTCAGCGGTGAGGACTTTGATACGCTGTGTAGAGATGAACAAATCCACCTCCGTCTCTGGTTGAGTCTCACCCTCTGGAGCCTGCACACAAGACAACTTACTACTAGTAATCATCATTTTACTATACATTACATAATTAAATAAATCATAAATCAATTATTCCAATTGCTCTCTCTCTCATTTCTACATTTATCTCGCTCTCCTTCCATCCATCCATCCCTCATTTCTACATTTATCTCGCTCTCCTTCCATCCATCCATCCCTCATTTCTACATTTATCTCGCTCTCCTTCCATCCAGCCATCCATCTCTCTATCTCTCTATATCTACATCTTAACCCATTAAAAACGTGTCATTTTAGATTTTAGCGTTGGCTATTAAAACATAGGTAGATATAGAAGCTCACAGCTGCGAGCTTGTACATCTACTATTTTTGAAAAATGTTGAAAGAACTACTGGTTTAAAAGGCATTGGTAGAATCAATGAATGGGTGAAAATCTGAAAGTGCTACGACAGAAACAAAGACAATCAAAGGTGAGTTAAGCTCAGCAGGGAAACAAACAAAGAGCATCAGGGTTGCACAGCATCAGGTGGAGGCGGGCCACACCTTTATCCTGTCCACGGCTTCCTGAGCCTGGGCCATACGTGCGTTGGTGGACGGGTTCTTCTCCGACTTCAGCTGAGTGGAACCCAGGTACTTGGCACCGAATACAACCCCGTCCAACAGGTCGTCTGGGTCACAAGGACCAGGCACTGGGAGAGACAATGTCAACAAACACACTGTAAATATTTACAATGCAAAATGTCAGGTGTATGCATTTAACCACTGTATTATGACAGCCAAATTAAATGTGCACTGAATTGACTCTTACCATCTTTATAGGCTGGGTGGTCATCAGCACTCTGCAATGAAATCAAAATTAATGTGTGATAATGTACCAAAAACACACAAGAACAAGGAGCGTCAAAACTATGCTGTTCCAATAACTGTCAAGAAGAAAAAGTCCTGTGACCATAAACACAGAAAATAAAAATACATAAACCCGTAATCTACCTTTAGAAATGTATACTGCCTCCAAAAAGAGGAAGTCAAAGCCTGCTCCCCAACTTTACTTAAAAAGACCAAAATAGATAAAGCTACTAAGAAACTACTTGAATGCAGAAGTACTGATGAACGGAAGCACCTGAAGCCTAATTGTGTTCCATGTCCTTTAAGCATCATCTTTGTGCTACTGTTGAGCCCGATTCATACTTTGTTGCGTTACAGTGTTGCTCACAGCGTGACAATTCACGACACGTTGTGAGCTTGTAAATCTGCAATTCTCTGCCGTTCTAGGCGTGCGACACCATCGAACGACGGAGCATAAATTAGGCTTTAACATTACACATACAGTACTTCTGCATGTAAAGTGACTTCCTGCCTTTACTTATTTGTGACATTAGAAGACAACAAGGATGACTCACTAACGATTATTTTCATAATTTGTATTTATTTTTTATTATTTAAAAAAGGTAGGGTAAGTGATTTACTTTTGTTAAAATAAGTGTTAAATAGCTCTATATTCTGATAGTACTCATTGCTATAGAGTGATTGTTCAGTAAAATGAGTCTCCCATGTCTCTCCAGCTCTTTAATAAACAGAAAATGCATTTTCAGTGCTCTCTCCTGATTGGCTTAAATGTTGTCACCTACCTGAAAATGTATTTATATTCTGTTTACTAAAGAGCTGGAGAGACCCCTGTGACCAAACAAACGCTCTGTAGCAATGATTACTATCAGAATATAGTACTTTAACCTTTTAACAAAAAAAAGAAAATATCAAAAAATATTACTTACCCTACCTTTAATGAATCAATGCACTATTTTTAGACCATGCTCACACATAAAATTGCTTCATATCCAGTAGTCACCTTCAACTTTATATAGAACAGAGATGAGCATTAACATTTTGGTGATGTTTTTAAAGACACAGCATTAGAAATGTTGTTAACATGACACATATTTGATTATAAAATGTTTAAATGATAAAGATTCTGTTGATCGATTATTAAATTCATGGCTTCACGTTTACTGCACATCATAGATTACTCGTCAATCCAACCCACCTGATCGCCCTCTCGGGCGGCTTCCTCTTCCTCTCGCGGAGGCTCCTCGCCCCTCTTCATCCACACAGGTTCGGGGTACTCGTCTTCCTCAGTAAGAGAATCTATCGAATCATCCCGGGACCGCAGCGGCTCCTGCTGCTGGCCGTTACCAGTATGACAACCCCAGAACCTCTGGGCATCCTCCTGGTTGTAGGACACAGACACCACCGCGTCCACATCCCCTGTGGGTTGGGATGGTTATCGTTAGGATTTCATTGATTCCGATTCTGCTTATCGATGGTTCCATAATGGTATAAAAAAATAGGTCAAATTACATTTAAAAAATATCTTCCGTTATTTGAAGCATTAACTGAAGTAAATAGTATTTACTATTACAACAAACTGTGTATATAACCCAAGATATAGCCAATGCTGAAACGTTTTCTCCTGAAAATACTGTGTTAGGAAACCTACTGGACCCTTAACCCATTAAGACATCTCGGAAAGCATCTGTGTCATTTTAGATTTTAGCGTTGGCTATTCAAAAATAGCAGATGTACGAAGTGACGAAGTGACGCACTGTGAGCTTGTATATATGCTATTTTTGAGTGTGAGAGTGTGAGTATGAGAACTACAGATTTAGAAGGCATTCGTAGAATCGGCATCAGGTCTTAATGGGTTAAATGATTTAGGATTTTATCCATTCCGATTCCTTAATTTTTATGGGTACCTGGCAATTTGGAATTGGGTTCCTACTTGTAACATAACTTCGTCACCCAACCCTACCGTGGAAACCAGACCAATCTGCCACAGCTAAAAGAAAATGCCCAGGGCAGATTGGTCTAGCACTTCTCGGTTTGAATTACATTTCGCTCATTCCCAGAGTCATATTCAAAGTGGGAAATGTTTTGCTGTGACATTTGAATCTGTTTGTAATCGCCCCTTGGAAATTAATCTGCCACACCTAAGTTCCAGACTAATATCTACGCAGTCATATTAGTCTGGCCATGCCAGGCTAACCCAACCCTACCTGTGGGGACGCGCTGGTAGGAGCCCTGGGGCTTGGATCGATGCCGCGGAGGAGGTCCGATTTCCGTGCACTCCAACAGTCCTAGGAGGAAGGGTGAAGTTAATCAAACTAATGATTTAATTGATTATCAAAAATGGATAATCCATTCGAATCAAAGTAATCGATTTTCAATTTAACTTTAAAAAAAATAATATATATATATATATATATATATATATATATATATATATATATATATATATATATATATATATATATATATATATATGGCAAACATATCTGATCTACATATACAAGCTCACAACCCGTGCGTTGAGAGCTTGTAGATCGGCTATTTTTGTGCGATACTGTTGCACGACTAAGTATTACATAGCACGTAAGTGGTTAATAAAATGATTTAGTCAATTATAAAAAGTCAATTATATTTCGATTTGTTGATGTATACATATATTTTTTTAATAGTCAAATTATTCGATTAACTGAAATAGTAATCGATTGAATAATCACTAGGAAGATAAATCGATTGTTGCAGGCCTGGCCCCTACCTAGGACATCTCTCTGGTGGCTCTCGGAGAAGAGCAGGCCTGTGGTTTCGGTAGGTGGTTCTTCGTGCAAAGCGCTGATGTCTGCTGTGCGGTCCAGCTCTGTAGGGCTATGGTGGTGGGGGTGGGGAAAGGGTTTCAGGGTTTCAGGGTAAGGGTCCTCCTCTTCTCCCATCAGCTGGAGGCGGTTCAGGAGGGCGTGAATGCGGGTGTGGTCTTCGTCGTCCGGCCTCTTGTTCATGACCACGACCTCCTCCTCCTCGACAGTTTGCCTCTCGACCCCAACAGCCGAAGCCTCTTCATCTTCAATTTACAATTTACAATTTAGGCATTTAGGCAGACGCTCTTATCCAGAGCGACTTACAAGCACAAGGTCAGAATAAGCAGAGTAAGCTCTGAACTCTAGTCAATAAATATGGTGAATAATCACATAAATAGAGTGCAGAGAGTGTGTGGTGCCTCAAGGAAACTAAGATACCAGGTAAACAATGAACCTAGCAAGCATCTATCTAAATACCTTTCGCTACAATTGAAAACTACAGGATACCAAGTAATCAATGAACCTAGCATTTGTCTAAATAACATGCGGTACATTTGTGGTCGAGAAGAACATCTTCAGCCCCTTCACCCTTCTCTAGCTCCACTGCCTTCTCATCTTCAACTGCCAGATCTTTTTCCTCCAGCTGGACTGGCAGCGTCTTCTCTTCGCCCGCCAGCTCCAGTTGCCCGTCTATGGGCGAAGCAGTAGGAGGGTCGCTCACATCCGGAGTGGAAGCCATCTCACCCAGCCCTGCCGTCTCGTCCTCCTGCGGGTTGTCACCATCATGATAGTTTACTTGTGACACTTGAATAAATGTTATATTTCCGTTCGCCTCTTATATAGAGCAATATAACACTTATTTTAACAAAACAAAACAAAAACTTACCCAACCTTTAAAATGCATTAACATTTTTCAACAGATTTGTTTATACAGGTGAATGTAAAAAAATCTGACCATTATGCAAAATATTATCTCAAATAATTGCAATCAGGTCTTTGTCGGGTGGACAGGATTTTCAGGATTCAAATAAAAAAATTGCAAAAGTAGCAGATCTACAAGCTCAAAACGTGTCGCTTTGCACCGCGTTTCGAGCTTAAGGATCTACTACTTTTGATGTTTTTGTGTGATGCTGTAGTATGATCAAGTAGGGCGACAAAAAAAACACAAAGTTAAAATATGGCGATAAGAGTTTTCCGCCCGACAGCAAAGGATGTAATAATTGTGTCAGGCCTACCGTCTTCTCCTCGCCCGCCAGCTCCGGCTGCCCGTCTACAGGTGAAGCGGCGTGGTCACTCGCATCCGGAGTCTGGGGGGCCATGATGTCACCCAGACCCGCTGCCTCGCCCACAGAAGGAGGGAGGCTGGGGTCATCGCTGGCCCCCAGGGAACCGGCCTCGCTCGACGTATCGGACCTCCAGTCCAGCGGAGGAGGCTCGATCAGATTGAAGGAGTCCAGGTCCTCCGCTTCAGAGCCGGGCAGAGGTTCTGCATTTTGCGTGTTGCCCCCTCCACGTGGGATTGGAGGTTCTGTATTTTGTGGGCTGGCCCCGGCAATTGGGATTGGTTCATCAGAGGGGCACAATTCTGATTCCATTTTGTGCGGTGGTCAGAGACAGCGAGGCATCGCTCTGTGTTTTAAGATGTCTTCTTTTCAAATCCAGTCACCTTTGCTGCAGTGGGCTCTGAACTGTAAAAAGTCACTGTAACAACACATTCACATACAAAATAAATGACCTGCTTGCCTTCTGACATTCTATAACAGTCGTTCTCTAACATTGATTTGTATTTGGCCATGGACGCCAATATTTTGTGCCAGGGGACACCATAATAGAACATAGAATGTAAAATAGATAATATAATATATTATCTAATTCTGCTGGAACCCCGTCAAGGAACCCGTGGGGATTCCCGAACCCCACTTTGAGAACCACTGTTATATAACAATACAGAGTTTTCTCTATTCCTCTGCTATGAAAATTCAGGTTCCTCAAGAGAATCGATAAAGTCTGGTCTGTGTCATTTTCAAAGGCCCATCAGTACAGGGACAGCATGATGAGCTTTTAGTTAGAAGAAATGTGACTGACTATCCTATATTATGTGACATCACAGGTTCAACCCCATAAAACTAATGAATTGTACATCAACAACTACATAGGTATGCAGTCAAAGTGCCCTTGAGCAACAAACTGTACCAAATGCCTTCACGGCAATATTCAAGTAATATTGCCCTGCTAGGATGTCAATTGGAGCTCGTTCTCAAACAGTTAGGCTGGTACAAAATGACGTCTCGCATAGACAGACAATCAGAGATCTCTGCCTAATGATACATCTGGTGACATCTTAATTAAGCATGTACCGATAGTCCAATACCACTTTTTCCTTCCCGATACTGATAACTTGCGTATCGGTCGATAACGAATACCGATCCGATTAGCAGTGTGTAATTTAAAAAGAGGACAGCGGTTCTCAAAGTGGGGTCCAGGGACTCTCCGGGGTCCTTGAGGGGGTTCGAAATGGACCCTTACAGGTCTGTAACTCTGACAGTGTACAAATACGGGTCCATTTGGTTCCATTTCTCAGAGTTATGGGGGTCCTTGAAATAAAAAAGTTGATTTGATCTAGGAATAAATACAAATTCCCATTAATAGTTGTTAAAGTGCAGCTGCAAGTTAGTAAAATAATAATGTAAATAGTACAGTACGAGTATAACATTTTAAGCATTCAAAATATACTTGATTACTGTAAATGAAATCTCATCATGTGATACATTATGTGGTATCGGAATGGCATAGACTGGCATAATCGCCGATACCAGCATTTTAGGCAGTATCGGCAGCTTTTCCGATACTGGTATCGGAACAACTCTAATCTTAATTCAGTGTAGGTGCTAAAGCTGTGTGGAAACAATTCAGGAATTTACTAAATAACTGCCTTGAAGAACCAATCGAAAGTCTTCAGGTTGGTCCTTCATATTGGGACGGTGATATGATTTGTCATCAAAGCACTGGACGTAGGTTTGTAAGCGGCCATTCTAGCCCATATATTGAATTCAGATGTACCCAGAGTAGACGGATCAGTAGGCATAGATCTCTGATGGCCTCACCTGGCTATGTGAGATCAGAAAAAGGACATATGGTGGCCAGTTTATTAGGCACACCTATAAGTATCAGGCAGGTGTCACCATCCAGTCACCTCTGTCATTAAGAGGGTGACTGGACGTTGCTTTGATTTATTCTCAGTAAACTCTACACACTGTACAGCACAGTGATTATTAACCTGTTTAATCACACTTTGTCCTTTTTATTCATCTTCATCTCTGGGACCCCAATCAACACTGTAAAATCCAATGGTAATCTACCCATAAGGGTCGTAACTCTCAATCATTTAGCTGGGGAACCGCTGGATTGATTGATTGATTGAAATTTTTATTAGGCAAAAGAATGTAAAACAACACAGTTACATTTATAATGCTTTTGTCTAAAAGGTCCGGCCAAAAAAGTCCTTGCGGGCTTGTTTCCGTTGGGGTCCTTGAATTAATTTCATAGACATATATAGTAGCAACCAAACAGTTCAAAAATCAACATAAGAATACAGAGGAAAAAATATATACCACTATGTACAAAAAAGGCATGAGAAAATAAAAAATTATATACAAAAAAAGCATTAGAAAAAATAAAAATTACAAAAAAAGGGGAGGGGGGGGGGGGTCGTCTGTCTACAGGGAAACTGGTACTAACTCCTCTTTAGGCCTCCAGAAAGATGAGTTTTTAGGGCTGTTTTGAATGGGCCCAGCGAACTGCATTTTTTGAGGGATGGGGTTAGACTATTCCATTCCTTGGTGGCTGTGCTATAGAAGGAGAATTTGCCCATGTTTGTTTTATGGGTGGGTACCCCCTGGAACCCTCTCAAGGACGGGTACCCCCTGGAACCCTCTCAAGGACACCTATGGGTCCCCAGGCCCATGTTGAGAGCCAGTGTAAAGGAGGGTAGCTCTTTATGAGATGCTGGAACCACCCCTAACAATCATACCACATCCAAAATCACTTAGTCTTAGATCAGGCCAACCTAACTTAGATTAGGTCAACCTGCTCACTTTTCCCCCCTCTTTTTTTTAATTGGGCCCCACTTGTCACTGTATATTGCACATACGTGAAATGTGTCCTCTGCATTTACCCATTCTATAAATCACTAGGAGCAGTGAGCAGCCATTGTGCGGCGGGTTAAGATTAGGGCTTACGAGTCTTGCCCAGGGACACACATCGACACATTGCTGGCCTGGCCTGAAATCGTACCTGGGACAACCAGGGGTCACTAACCACTCAGCTATGGCTGCCTGATGATGTTGGTGGAACTGTAGCAGCACCTTTTGGCCCTTTCTGCATACAATACGTTATAGTGCTGTATAGTCAAGTGAGTGAGTGGCAGCCACACCACTCTCTGTTTAGAATAGGTTGTTTGCATCAATGAACGTAGTAAAGTAGCCACTGAGACTGAGTGTACAGAGATGTCATACACACTGGGCCTGTCGTTTCCCCACAGATAGGGGACATATAATGACATCCATAATATGCCCTCATTGCCTTATGACCATCAAGATAAGGCATAGAGTTCTTCAGTCTAAAGATCAAAGTACTTGTGTGCACATCATCATGTATTTAACTAAACGTGTGTACACATCAAACACCCCTCAGGACAGTGGTTCTCAATGTGGGGGTCCAGGGACCCCTAGAGGTCCTTGAGGGGGTTCCAGGGGTCCCTAGAAAAATGATTTATGTTGTATTTACTTAATACAAGTAAATACAACTACAGAATTTTCAAGAATGGCCATGACTTTGACTTTGGTCAGAGTTACGCTGGTATCTCCATACCCGAGTACATAAACAGTAAAGGAATTCTGAAACGTGTCTGACCAAATCTTAACAAAAATGTTCTTAGATTGGGGTTCCCAGAGATGACAAATCGTAACAAATAGGCTCTGGCTGTGCAGTCAGTGGCCTAATTCATATTAAATTGGGGCACCTTGAAATGATCTGTGCCCTCAATACAGCCACATATAGAATCCAGCTACAGCATCATTCTGTAAAATGTTGGGTTGTGTCTCACCATGAGCAAACAAGTAAAGCTAAATGGCCCGTGGCTTGATGGCTTAGTTGGTGTGTGCAGAATACATAATGAATCAGCACAGAGAAAGAAAGACATTCATTTATAAGACAATTTATATTGTAACACATGTATTAACCAGGGTTAGAGAGGAGCTAATGCATCTGCAGCACAAAAGTAAGTGTCTATGTGTTGCTTGCATATCTTAATTTCCAGAAACAAGGGCTCCCAACCTGGTATCAATCAGTAGGGAAAAGTAACTAAATACATTTACTCAAGTACTGTACTTAAGTACATTATTGAGGTATTTTTTACTTTGCTGGAGTATTTCCAATTTTCTGTACTTTTACTTCTACTCCACTACAGCATTAGATCAAGACTCGTAGATGTATTTTATTGATTTTGACATGTTTACATCTACGAGTCTTAGCGACCACCCCCCAGTTTGCCCTGGAATGTCACCGGTAAAGCCAATATTTATCCGAACATGTAAAAATGCAAAATATAAAGTGCTTGCCCACTTGTCCAAAATGTTAACTAGGTGTCCGAAGTATTTGTGCAATGTATTAGTCCATATTTTTCAATAAAGAAGTGTTTTAATCACGTCTGTGGCCGAACGCCGTTCCCCTCCCTCTCGTTTACTTCCTGTTTACATTGCGTATAATTCCGACTTTCACCGGATGCGTCCAGCCACTACCGCCATTGGGAACTTCCGACAGAATCGGCCACAGACGGGATAAAAACACTTCATTATTGAAGAATATGGACTAATACATTGCACAAATACTCCGGACACACAATTAACATTTGGGGCAAGCGGGTAAGCACCTTATATTTTGCATTTGTAAGAAATACGGGCTTTACTGGTGACATTTCAGGGCAAACTGGGGGGGTAGTCGCTAAGGCTCTCGTAGATACGAAATAAAAGTCAGACTCGATTAAATACATCTACGATAGTCTTGATCTAAGGCTAACTCCACTACATCTCAGAGGAAAATATTGTACTTTTACTCCACTACAATTACATGAAAACTTTAGTTACTTTGTAGATTTGGATTATTATTGCAAAACATGTACATTAACCAATTCAGCTATATATATTTCTATCTACAAGCTCACAGATCTGTTATTTTCAAAAGATTTTTTTTTTCATTTTATACTTTGAAAACTTGTGAAATGGGACATTCTGCTGCATGAGTACTTTTGGTACATTTTGATACCAATATTTTGGTACTTTTGGTCAATGTTGAATTCCAGACTTTTACTTGTACCAGAGTATTTCTACATTGCAGTATTGATACTTTTACTCAAGTAAAACATGAGAGTACTTTTCCCACCACTGGTATCAATAGCTCTCTCACCTGGTATCTTAGATATATAGGTCGCTGGTTTTCTTTCTTTGTGGGTCGAGGAAGAATCTCTAATGTGACATCTGCTGCTGAACTATAATAAACTTATCTAAGTGCCACGACAGCGCACACAGATGACGGCTTTTGACGACTGTTTGCGAACAGTCGACTGCATTCCGTTCTAAACACGCGGTCACAATTAATGACAGCCGTTCCGTGACAACATAGTGTCAATTAAATGGTTACATTGTATCATGTTTGGATGCGACCGACCGGATTTGTTCTTCTGGCTGTGGTTAGAAGGCTAATGATGTGCGCATGCGTCAGGACTACACAGTAAAAAAAAAAAAAACTTTTGCAAGCAAGTCACGCTCAATCGAATGTCGAGGAGGAACAGCGTTGCCACGTCTGCTAATTATAAGCGACTTTGGGCTTGTTTTTCTGTGAAAAAACAAACAAACAAGACAGGTGGGCACAAGAGACATCTGGGCAGTGGGCACCATATTTTCTAGATGACTGGGCACCTGGACGAGTGGGCACCTGAAAAGGGGGGCACCTGGACAATTGGGCACCAAAACCATCTGGGCACCATGGAGACGTGGGCACCTGAATTATGATTTGTGTACACAAGTGTTTTTTTTTACTTTACATAGCATGCTGCTTTGTTGGTAAGTGATATTTAACCCACTGTTCTTTAAACCCCCAAACACAACACAACGAGGTCAAAAGACAAGTACAATATAAGAGTTTATTTGGCAAAATAGTATTGAGGTCAAATACATTATAACAGAGTTTCAAAGTACAATATAAGATTGTATTTGCCAAAATAGAAGTACTGTTAAAAATAGAACAAATTGGGAAAATGGTAAAATACCAAAAATAATTAAGAAAAATTGTCACACGAAATCTAATTCAGGTGCCCACATGACCCTAGTACCCAGATGGTTTTTGTGCCCAGTTGTCCTGGTGCCAGTGTTGGAATAGTTACTACAACATAGTAATATGTTACTTATTACATATTACTTGTTTAAAAAGTAATGTAGTTACTTTACTTATTACTCCCTGCCAAAAGTAACTAGTTACTTATTACTTAGTTACTTTTTTTTCTCGCCCCCAGTAATTGCATCCTTTCACCCCAAAAGTCTGACTTTGCATTTTCAACATTAGCAGTTGTTTTTTTTCTCTTTTCTGCAGCCTACATTGTAAGATCCTCATTGTTGATTTAACTCTGAAAAGTGTTCTGCACACATGACGGGTCCATTTGGTTCTATTTGTACACTCATTTCAATTATATTAACACTAAGACTTTTACTGTGTATGAATTCATAACTTACAGACTAAATGAAGACCATTTGACTATGAATTGAATACTAAGGACCTCAATGGAAACAAGACCGCAAGGACTTTTTTGGAAGTATTTTAAATGTATTTCATGTATTTTTTGCCTAAAACAATTTTCAAATTCAAACACCTGGGCGCAAACAGATAATGACTCATCATGAGACACAACCTTTGAACAACTTCTGTTGTTTATTAAACAAAATGTATTCTATATATATATATATATGCCACAGTCAGTGACCTATATATATATATATATATATATATATATATATATATATATATATTGAAAATAGCCAACCTACAAGCTTACGGCGCGTCTTCATTGGTTAACAAGTCGCTTATAATAAGCAGACATGGCAACACTGTTTGATCCGGTTTAAGGCCCGCCCTTCCGCAGCTGATAATTCACACATAGACAAGTGCGCAACGTTTCCGTATCCGCTCTAGACCGGATCAGCAAGCAGCTTGCATAGCAACTGGATCCCAACCAGTCTACCATTATATCAATTGACCAAAAACAACACAGGATCAAATAAACACACTCAAACCCAGAGTACCACCAAGGCTCGTGAAAAAAAGTAATAAGTTACTTTTTGAAAAAAAGTAAAGGTAATAATATTACTCAAAACGTGAAAGTAATTAGTTACGTTACTAGTTACTGGGAAAAAGTAATAATATTACTTTAAGTTACATATTACTTTAGTTACTTTCCAACACTGCCTGGTGCCCACCTCTTCAGGTGCCCATTCGTCCAGGTGCCCAGTTATCTCCACCCCTATAAGTGCCCTATGTATTTGTCCACGTACCCCCATCTGAAAATATTTTGTGCCAAGGTCTCTCTCCCATATTAAGATTTGTGTTGTTAAAATGTTTAGAAAATATTCCACATTTTGTCACATTTTCGAAAATCTTTGAAAATAGCATAGTCACTCAGTCGCTTCTTTTGGTCTTGTTTTCATAGGCCCGGTTGCTTGTTTCTCTCTCAAAATATGGCAACACTCAGGAGGAACAGTGTGACAGTCATGTGATGTGACTTTCATTCCAGGAAGCGGTCGGCGAAGAGAAGATACGGAGCCAGTTTGTTGCTGTTTTGTTTGTTTTAATCAAAACAAACTATTTAAAAACACATTCATTATCCTTATTAATTAGTAGTTAATGAGGGCAGTATGAGTGGGGAACATTATTTATCGTTGTGTGAGAACCCAGTGCAGTTTGAGAACGCCTCCGGGGTCAACAATGTGTTCTTCGATGAAGCCAACAAACAAGTGTTTGCAGTGCGGTCAGGAGGGGCTACGGGTGTGGTGGTGAAGGGTCCTGAAGACAAGAGCTCTGTGGCCTTCAGGATGGACGACAAAGGAGAGGTGAAGTGCATCAAGTTCTCCATAGGCAACAAGATCCTGGCCGTACAGAGGACGTCCAAGTCTGTCGATTTCATCAACTTCGTCCCAGACTATCCTCACATCGAGTTCTCTCAGGAGTGTAAGACGAAGAACGCCAGCGTGCTGGGCTTCTGCTGGACCAGCTGGAACGAGATAGTCTTCGTCACGGACCAGGGCATCGAGTTCTACCAGGTGTACCCGGACAAGCGCAGCGCCAAGCTGCTGAAGAGTCAGAGCATCAACGTGAACTGGTACCAGTACTGTCCCGACACCTCTGTCATCCTGCTGTCCTCCACCGTCCAGGGCAACGTGCTGCAGCCCTTTGCCTTCAAGAACGGCGCCATGTCCAAGATGTCAAAGTTCGAGATCGAACTTCCCGTCGTTCCCAAGCCCGCCAAACTGAGTCTGTCCGAGAGAGACATCGCTATGGCGACCATTTACGGTCAGTTGTACGTGATGTACCTGAAGCATCACTGCAGGTCGGCCAACAGTCCCAGCGCTGAAGTCGTCCTGTACCACCTGCCCAGGGAGGGAACATGCAAGAAGAGTCACGTGTTGACGTTGAACACGACAGGGAAGTTTGCTCTGAACGTTGTCGACAACCTGGTGGTGGTCCATCATCAGAGTTCACAGACCTCTCTCATATTTGACATCAGGTTGAGGGATCCAGACTCTGCCGTCAACACACACCAACCTGTCCTCCCTGCCGGCTCCATACAGCCTTACACTATGTGCGTGACGGGCCCAGCGGTAGCAGCGGTGCAGCCTCCGGTACCGTGTGAACTGTACTCTTCGTCCTGGAGCGTGTTCCAACCTGACATCATCATCAGCGCTAGTGAAGGTTACCTGTGGTATCTCCAGGTAGGGCTGTCGTGACGATAATCATTATTATCGTTTATCGTGATAAAAAAACGCTCATAATAATCGTATTACAGAGATTTTGATCTATCGTGACATTGTCCTCCGTCATACAATAGGATTAGTTCGCTTTTGAGCGTACTAAATGCGCTCTTCTTTAACTCTACACAAATCGATTCGCCAAATATAGCAGATCTACCGTTAGATAGATCTATCGTTGCAACGCGTTGTGAGCTTGTAGATCTGCTCTTTTTGGCAAACATTCCCCCCAGAATAGGGATGTTGGGGATTCAAGTGGTTAACAAAAGTAGCATATTTTGATTAGTGCGATATTGTTAATGTAATCGTGACATGTAATTTTCATATCGTCCCATCCCTATCTCCAGGTGAAGTTGGCTCCTACGGTAGGCCTCCTGCAGGACAAAGGCAAGTTGATGGACTTCCTGCTACGCAGACGAGACTGTAAGATGGTCATCCTGTCTGTCTGCTCCCAGATATTGGATAGGTCTTCGGAAAGCAGCAGTCTACCAGTCGTAGCCACAGTGTTTGACAAGCTAAACCAGGTATACAAGGAATACCTGGAGGCCGAGCACACTTACTCTGTGGCGATGGAGGCGGGTTCGAGTCGGGGGAGCGCGGCCAATCAGAAGCGTCCGGTCAGAACGCAGGCCGTCGTCGACCAATCGGACATGTACACACACGTCCTATCGTCTTTCACTGAGGGGAAGGGCGTGTGCCACAAGTTCATCATCGCCGTGTTGATGGAATACATCCGATCTCTCAACCAGTTCCAGATCACTGTTCAGCATTACCTGTACGAGCTGGTGATAAAGACCCTGGTTCAACACAACCTGTTCTACATGTTGCATCAGTTCCTGCAATACCACGTGCTGAGCGACTCCAAACCTCTAGCCTGCTTACTGTTGTCCCTGGAGAGTACCTACCCTCCCGCTCACCAGCTGTCACTGGACATGCTGAAGCGTTTGTCCACGGCCAACGACGAGATCGTAGAGGTTCTGTTGTCCAAGCAGCAGGTTCTGGGAGCGCTGCGCTTCATCCGGAGCGTCGGCAGCCACGACAACGTGTCGGCCAGGAAGTTCTTGGACGCGGCGCGTCAAACCGCAAACGACATGTTGTTTTATACAGTGTTCAGGTCCTTCCAACAACGGAACCACAGGCTGAGAGGGAACCCTGCCTTTAACCCCGGGGAACATTGTGAGGAGCATGTGGTTTATTTCAAGCAGCTGTTTGGAGAGCAAGCTTTGATGAAAGCTGCTACCGTCTGACTGACACACACACACACACACACACTTACTGAACTAATACGAAATAAATAAATAAATTAAGGATGTTGGATACAGACAGAATAAACTATTTCTGCAATGTGGCCCGCATATTTCATGTTTTCTATTTTAGTGACTGAAGACTAATACACTAATATTTTATGACTATTACTGTTATTTGGATTAGATAACGGTATGACAATATGCATCTCTGATTAAACCAAGTATCCTGGATCCATAACTCCATGTCTGGCATTTGTTACAAACATAACCGCTTCAAAATCGGTTGAAAATTCAGGGAGTTATGATTTGAATAGTGGAGAGACATCCTGCTTCAGTGGACATACATGGACTCGTATGCATTAGATTAGAACATTGGTTCTCAAATGAGGTCGGGACCCCCAGGGGGGTCCCCACATGATTTTGGGGGGACCCCAGATGATTAGCTTAATATGCAACATTGTTTTCTCACTCGACAGTAAACAAACCAACATACAGTATAAGTGTATACAGGGTATCTGCATGACCTAAAGTGACAATTTAAGGACTTTTAAGACCTTTTTAATACCTATAAAAGGAATTATACAAATACAAAATGGCTACAAACAAACAATACAACAAATATTTTGTTGCCAAATATTACCTATGAAAGAGCAAAATATAATTATTTTGGGGGGTCACAGCCTGAAAAGTTTGGGAACCACTGCATTAGAAGGCTCGGCTCCCTCTTCCTAATATGGCGGCCGCAGTGACATGAACTGCAGCGGCCAATGACACATCTACCTTTCTATATCTATGTCTGCATACAGGTTTTCAGGACCACATTGGCAAAATGTGGTTTATTACACTTTATGTGTACATCCTGGGTTGAAGTTATATTGTGTTGAAACTTGTATGTTTTGAATCAAATCAAATCTGCCAAGACCAAACAAGATTAATTAATATGTAAAATGTTCTACAATATAATCATCTATGATCTACAATACAATAAAATCTACTTTTGACAGTTCATGCAGTACCCGTTTCAGAAAGAAAACCAAACAATGTGTTGCCCCAAGACCCATAGAGAGAGAGTTACGACACGCTTCGATCTCGCCGCAAAGCGGGCCGCTGTGGGCTATAGTTCCAAACATTGGAACTTCCTCATTGAGAAAGAACGGGCATTTCAGCATTCCATTCTTACAATGAGTCAAAGATAGTGTCGTCACTCTCTTATTAGATCACGCCGGTTGCCTCCAGGGTCAAGGTGGTATTGGCCATATTAATTTAGCTACATTAGTAGATGATGGCATCCTCTTCACCAATGTTTGCCCGGTATGTTTACAGAAGGGGGTCTAGGTCATTGGTTCTCAACCTGTGGGGCTGCGAGGATATTGCAAGTGGGCCACCAAATAATTGTCAAAACACTTAAGATTCTAATATGACATTACATAAAAATATGTAATAACAATTTATTGGTATTCTTTAAAACCTTGAAAAATTGTTCCTTAATAGGAGCTTAAAGTATACTAAATTAGTTCCATTGATCCAAGCCGGAACACAATCCATTGATCATTAAAATAAACATGCTCTGACAATGCACACGGCCCACCCATCTGACCACTTAACACGGCTGCTGGGTTAAGTGGTCAGATGGGTGGGCTGCAAAGGCTTTGCGAATGCTGTGAGCTTTTCAAGTGCACCCTGATTTAAAAAAAGGTTGAGAACCACTAGTCTAGATAGTCACCGTGGTTTCAAGGGATACAGGTTCACTCCAGTGGGGACCTCAACGTTAAATTGCCATTTTTTTCCCCCATAAAACGTAAAAACATTAAAGAATAAGTGTATGCTTTGGAAAATGGTCGGAAATAATGTACACATGATTTTAACATGCACTTGAAGCGCCAATGAAGTGTGCATGTGTCAGCCTACACAGTAAAATACTCCTTTGGTGTAAGCAAGTCACACTCAATGAAATGTCGAAAGGAAAGCAAGATTTTAATTGTTTTATTTTAAAAATAGAATCATGTTATTAATTTTGTGGGATGTTTTACAATATAATTACGATACAATACATTTTATTTTTGGCAGTTCATGCAGCACCTGAAAAAAATCACAATACTTCTCCAAAAGAGATATTCCACCACGCCTCAAGCCGAAATCAGGCTGATCCGGTGAGTCTCAGGAGCGGACACGTATAACTGAATAAAGAAGGCGCTGGACAACTCGGACGATTGGAGCCTTTTTATTTAGATTTTGATTATCAAAATAAAAAGGCTCCAATCGTCCGAGTTGCTCCAGCGCCTTCTTTCTCCAAAAGAGTATTTGCATAAAAAATAAGATTGCTAGATTGCTTGACTATGACTGCTATGGAGGGCAATGATCTTTAATACTGTATTATTAATATGGAGAAAACCAACTAACTTAATTTGATTCCCCCCTCGGGGATGAATGAAGTACCTACTGTACCTACCTAATAAGGATTAATGTGACATTTAAATCACAGTCTGTCTGGAGTGTATAACAAAAGTTTACCTGAACGTAGCATGAGTTTTTTAAATATTATTATTTAATTGTCATTTTGGAAAGATTAAAGCAGTGGTTCAATGACACCCATAACTCTGGGATTGTACAAATGGAACCAAATTCCATTTGTAAATTAAGTGTTACAGACCTATAAGGGTCCATTTGGAATTCCCTCAAGGGTCCCTGGACCCCACTTTGAGAACCACTGGCTTATAGTAACACAACCAAACCCTAGCCCAAAATAGGGATCGATTATATATTCTTTTATATAAATGATTAAATCGATTGGTTCGATTAACTGTTGCATGCCTACACACATGCACAGCATGTTTTATTATATGATCTAAAGACTAATAGATCCTCTTCACACCAAGACAGCCTTCCTGTCAAATGGTTTTAACATCCTCCTGCTGTATTCACATACTTTATGAAACCTACATACAAACTATTTCATCATTTTAAGGCTTCTGGTTGCGTGTTCCACCAAACAATCTATCTCTATGTAATTAGACATTTCTGCATACATTATTGAGGTGATTATGCCAGTACACACTAAACTGATCCGTTTATAAGTCTGAGGTCTCAATGAATATTGTTTGATATTCAAATAACACACTGGCATAGAGTGTTAGCTGACTAGAATCTAAAACATCACTAGTCGGCTACGTCTAATCTATGCACTGCTACTGCTGCTACTGCTGCTGCTGCTGCTGCTGCTGCTGTCATTCATCTGGATCAAGCCAATCAGAGACGAGACGGTGCCCATCAGGCCCACCATCCAAACGGGAAACCGTCCCGCCCACAGGAAGCCGGGCGGCATCCAATGGACGGCGTTGCTGAGGTCGGCCATGCTGCTGATGACACTGAGGACCTCCCTTCTCATCTGTCCATGGAGCTGAGAGCGGCTCGCTGCACTGGCCTCACTGTGGAGACCAGAGGTACACATCTTATCAGTGTGTCTCAAGTTCATTCATCCTGAAGCCTACATCATCAATCACACGTTATAACCCATTCGTTACTACTAGGTAGATCTTTAACCACACTTAACCCATTCAAACCGGGAACGCATCTGTGTCATTTTTAGATTTTAACCACTTTAACGATTACTTTATACTTTGGCTATTCAAAAATAGCAGATATACAAGCTAGATCTGCTATTTTCGAAAAATCGTGAACATTTGTGACAAATCTTTGAATGTATACAATTATTTTTAAAGTGAACATTTTCCACTAAAAAGGTTTTGCTTCTGGGGGTCCCTGGAACTAAATATTTTGAGATAGGGGTCCAAGGCCAAATACATATAATGTTGGGGGTCCTTGACATGTAAAGGTTTTGAGCACCACTGATATTGCAACATACGTTTTTCAGAAAACTGATTTAGAAGACATTTGTAGAATCGGCTATTTTCAGCCAAGAGATTTGATGTTGAGGGAAATACTAGTATAGAGCCCTGGGAGTCCCCGGCAACTACGTACAGCATATAGGGTTTAAGTGAGTAAATACAGTATACACTACAGCTCATGACCCACATGGAATCCACAATATTCTGGGTAAAAAGAATCTACAGCAAAGGCAATGGGGAGTCATTCGCACATTCCCCCCTTCTTTTACTGTTCCCACATTAGATGACAGTTATGAATACCGTATGTAATGCTCGTGCGAGAGGTATCTAAGCACACAAGACTAGACAATACAGGATATTACATGATATACAGTAATGTACAAGATGGTAGATTGTAATGTACGGACATGCTGGTGGATTTAGGTGATGGGTTTCCATGACAAGTGGAAAAGGAGCTCTGATGTTGCCACAATGTACAGAAACAGCATGTCAGTGATGTGAAAGGACACACAGTACAGTACCTGCTGTGAGCTCTGTCTGTCTCACATCTCTTCAGCCTCTTCCTCAGCTTCATGACAACCCTGACTGACCTGGAGAGAAGGAAAAACCTTTTCATCGTTTGCTCCACATTCCCAACCTGTGGGGTGGAAATTGCACCAAGAACCCAAAGGTCGGGGGCTGTTCTTAGTTTTCTTTGTAAAATGTGGGCCTGTAAAGCCCTTTAAGACTTTAACAGTGGCTAAGAGCCAACGCTATACAAATGAAGTTGAGCTGAGTTGAGTTTTCTGTCCTCTAAATCTAAATCCCTGATGTCAGTAACAAGACCAAGTACACTGTTATTCCAGCAGGACTCGACGACTAGTTGTGTTCATAACCACTTAAGCCCTATTTTGTACTTTGGCTATTCAAAAATAGCGATCTACAACCTCAGCCTTGTAGATCTGCTATTTTTGAAACATTTTGCTAAATCTAGGAGAACTTTTAGAAATGTTGTGAGCCCAGGGCTTAAGGAGTCGACCTGAGCCTTACCTAAGGATTCCCAGCAGCAGGGAGGTTCCCCACAGCACAGTGCTGAGCAGCCACCACTTGTCAGACTTGGTTTTGATGAGCTCTGCGTCTGCGGCCCAGGCCATGTGTTCACAGGGATAGTACAACTGATCGGCCACGTTGTTCAGCACTGAGATCCACCGCACGCCGCAGTCCTCCTCCTAGGAACAAAACCAGAAAGTAAAAATATGAACTCCACGTTACAGCTTAGACTGGGAGTGTTAAAAAACACATTTTTGGTCATGGGCCATACGGGGGCAAAATGCGACATCATGTGGACCGGACCTGTTATGCATGTAAAACAGTGGTTCCCAACCTTTTCTGGAGCAGGGCACACTTGAAAAACCTGAAAATGCACACGGCCCGCCCATCTGACCACTTAACACGGCAGCCAAACGGCTGCCGTGTTAAGTGGTCAGATGGGTGGGACGCATGCATTTTATTTAATGATCAATCAATCAATTGTGTTCCGGCTTGGATCAATGAATCTAATATAGTATACTTTTAAGTTCCTATCTATTTTCGGTGCACGACACTACGCGCAACAACTAAATCACCCTTTGTTGAGCTTACCCCTGCACCCAGATTGTAGCTGTGTGAGTGGGTCAACATGAAGAACTCACCCTTGCACCCAGTCCGTAGCTGTGGGAGTAGGCCAACATGGAGAAGTCGTCAAAGAGGCGGAGCACCGTCCTGCAGTGGCTGAGCTGAGCGGACAGCAGCAGCAGGCTGTTACCCAGCTGAGACGAGTTCTTCTCCGTCCCCCGCGACAGAACCCCACCGACCAGCTGGGACCCATAACACACTGTTCTGATCTAGATGCCCCCGTTCCACAGACACCAGCAGGAAGAATAAGACAAATACACGCATTATTGGAATATATAAGAACTCTCACATGAAGGTTCAAGTTGGTCTTTATTAGGCACCGACGTGAAAATTCTATCGAGGCCCATACTATCTCTCAAGACAGATTCAGAGGTCCGCAGCTGAATCGGTCGTCAACTACCATTACAACGTGTAGAGTTTGTTGTTAGTAGGAATGAAAACACAGACGCACCACCGGAAGAGGAGGGCTGAAGTCGAGTGAACGGAACGACATCCGGTCTCTACGCGGGAACGTGGGCGGTGCCCCCAGAGGCAAATTCAAAGAAAGAAAAAAACGATGGGTTCCCAGATTGGGCCCACACTGATGTTAAAAATAGCAATTTTAGCGATGGCCGATACTATACCGATATATGTTCATTTTGTTTTTGTTATTTATTCACCCTTAGTGCCAGGGAAACAAATCCATATTTTTTATAAAAAGTATTAACTGTTCCAAATGTGCAGCTTGGTAGGCTGCAAATAACCAGCACACCAACATAGCCACCATAATATCGATGCCTAATATCGATGCTCCACAGACATTGTCACTATTAGTAAGAGTAATTGAAATATATATACATAATTCATTTTAAAAGCAAACATGTATACACAACAAGAGAACTATTTTGTCCCATTGTCCTAGTGCTTAAGGCGCTTGAAGGTGCTGTACTCCCAGGTTCAACACCTTACGTAAACACATTGTGAGCATGCAGATGCTGTAAAGTGACCAGTGTCCTTGGCCTTTGTTCCTTACACAGGCTTGCAGGGTTGTTATGTTGTCTTGTTATGTATTTATGTATTTCTATTGCTGCAAAAAAAATGGAACCACAACCATTTTTTTCTACTCTTGAATCTTGAGGTGACACTTACTGTAGAAGACAAGTGTCTTGATCTACAGTAGATGATTTGTTTCTGACTAGGAACAGCAAATATTCCTATTCAGAATAACAAAGTGTTTATCTACTAATATTTTACACTAGCCTACTGATCAATTATAATGATTATAATGCGTTAAAAGTTAGGTACTTACTAAAAGATATAAAAGTGTCAGTAGCAGTGAGCAGTATTCTTTTATTATTTAACCTTACTGAAACCAAGGTCTCTTTATAGTTTAGGACCTGGCTAAGATATGTATGCACTTAATTTAGGAGAGAATATCTCAACTGTTCTTGGCTAATATGACCCCAGGGAACAACTTAGGAACTGTGACTAATTCTCTATCCGGGACGAAATACCAGAAAAGGTTGTTCCCTGGGGTCATATTAGCCAAGAACAGTTGAGATATTCTCTCCTAAATTAAGTGCATACATATCTTAGCCAGGTCCTCTACTATTAACCGAGACCCATGCTTACATAGTCAAATCAATTAACACGATCAGAATATATTGTACTTAGTTGACTGGGGTCCCCTAGCTCTGGTCCATAGCGTGAGTTTCTAACTGTACCAGAGCTAGGGGTCCCTGGCTGCTCCTTCTTTCCCTCCACGTCACCAAATCTCTTAGCCAAAAATAGCAAATCTACAAGGCGACGCGTTGTGAGCTTGTAGATCTGCAATTTTCTCCGAATTGTTCGCCCCCCAGAATATGGACGCTACAGATATTATGTTTAAGAATTATATAATGATAAATACTCACAATTTTATCTCTTCCTCTATACGATTCCAGCACACTGACCAGAGCCTCCAGTGACTCCTGCATGTCTGATGGACAGATGTCCTACCAGATGTCACAGTCTGAAGGACAAGATGTCCTACTGGATGATGTCACAGTCTGATGGACAGATGTCACAGAGGTCGCAGGACAGTAGAGAGGTCCTACTGCACAATGTGAGATTGCTCAGGTCTTCTGACTCAGGTCTTCTTACTCAAAAATAATAGTCACTGAGCCTCCACAGTTGTAAACCCTACTCTCTGGAACGTCCTCACCCTTGCAAAAAGAAAAACTCCTTTAAAAAGCTGCTAAAACTCACATTTTACATTTCACATGAATCTTGTAATGTTTTATCTGTGTTGTATTTATTATTACTGTGACTGTCTTGTTATTGTCACGTTTTAACTTCCCATTTCAGTTACTTTTTTTGTTGTTATGACTTCATTCTTCATACAGCACCTTTATTCATTTGTAACACATGTTTCGCAAAGGTCTTAAACTTTACCATACCTTATGTCTCAGGCTGCAACAGGACAGCTGTCACAATTGATCTCTAGATAGATCTATCTCTGCATGAAAATGTACAGGTCTCAGTTTCCCAACGAGAAAATAAAAGCATGATAAAGATCCAATAAAAGCAAGTTCATGAATGCCAGTGACAACATAACGTCTCCGTGAATCCAAACACACAACAACACACACAACAACACACACAACACTGATCCATTACTCTACAGCTGGACTTTGTAACAGGAAGTACTATTCAGACGGTAGTAGTCAATCCCCGACAAGATGCGGGAGATTCATTAATACATTCAACATACTGTACATTAATACATAAAAGATAAAAGGCTGATATTTCATGAGTTTTTATGTGAAACAAGTGTTTCAAATGGTCAGCCTACGTATTTAGCTGAATTGTTCTAAATGAATGAACACAATGTCTGGGTATGTGGAATATCCTGCAATGTTTGACATGTGTGCCATTGTGATCAAACTATGGTCCAGTTTTACTGTGTTTATACATTTGTTCTTTCCTGTACTTCTTTGATGTTATAAGACCAGATCCACCAGAACACACACACACACACACACACACACACACACACACACACACACACACACACACTTGAATTCTTTTATTTGGATCTGCACAAAAAGCGCAATACATGATAGATCCAAACATTGATCAGAAGAAGGTCACATTATACGGGCAAACCAGATACAACTGCTGCACATGCTTAACACACAGAGGAAAAAAGATAACGAATTGATGACATACTATATACAGAAATTCAACAGTTGTGGGTTTTTTTTTGTTTTTTTTTTGCCACTCAAGGGTAAATGAAACATTGCCTTCTCCAGATAGACAGACTGCCCATAATAGCTGAGACAGAACAGTATTTAGCCAACTTTTTTGCATTTGTCTTTTGCAATCCTCCTAATTGCATGCCACGGAGCACAAGTTTGTGGACGTGGCCCAGACTCCCAAACACAAGGACAATAAGTTGACAGTTATATCCCAAGGCCATAATACGTTCCACCAAAGTCTGACACACACACACACACACACACACACACACACACACACACACACACACACACACACACAGATATATTGAGTGATCTGGTATCTTGGTCTATTTGACATGCCCAGGCAAAATGCATTTGCTTATGTATACTGTCCTTTACTGTTGAGCACCAAACCCTTTCACGTTTGAGAAACATGCAAATGTATTTGTATATTATTCCAAATTAGCCAAGACATGGCATGCACATACTTGAGCTTGTAGATCTGCTATTTTAGCCTAGGATATTTAGTGTAGAGTTAAAACAGGAGGGGGCCCAGTATAGCGCCCTGGAGGACTCCGATCCATAGGGTTTAACAGTGGTTAACACTTAGGATTTGTCGAGGACAGGGCATGAACTTGATCTAAAATGTACAGTAATTCCAATGTTGACTTATTGTCTGGTAATTATCATAATTCAATCTCACTGTAGACATTTCCATTAAAATAACAAATATAGCTAAGAAAATGAGCTTATTAAAACTGTTCTGTTCTGTTATCAGTAACGCAATCAATCAATTGCTCACCTTTTCTATTGAAGAGCAAGTTGGTTTAACAATCAATATAAAATCATGACACAATCAAATAACAAAAATATATTTTATTTATTTACATTATAAACTCAACAGACCATAGGCAATAGACAAAGCAAATAGTGTATTACTGTACATTGATCTACAAGCATCAAATGTCAATTTGCAATGTTTAGCACTATTCTCAGCATTTGGGTCCTCCCCTTAAGACTTAACGAGAGAGTGAGTGTGTGTAACTGGCTGTTTTCCTATTATCTTACTGCAGTGGCAGTGTTTATGTCCTTTGTACAAGGCATTCTTGTACTTCTGTTTATGTGGACATAAATACATATTTTGTGTGTGTGTGTGTGTGTGTGTGTGTGTGTGTGTGTGTGTGTGTGTGTGTGTGTGTGTGTGTGTGTGTGTGTGTGTGTGTGTGTGTGTGTGTGTGTGTGTGTGTGTGTGTGTGTGTGTGTGTCTGTGTGTGTGCGTGTGCGTGTGCGTGTGTGTGTGCGTGTGTGCGCGTGTGTTGTTTTGACAATAGCTTGATAGTCATTCCATTACTAGCCTCGGAAACCCATGCTTTTTATTCCATTACAGACAGTTTCTGTAGACCAGTAGTTCTCAAAGTCGCCCTACTTTAGTAAACGCATTAGGCCACAGACCCCCATAACTCTGAGAGTATACAAATGGAACCAAATGGACCTGCAAGGGTCCATTTGGTTCCATTTGTATACTCACAGAGTTACAGACCTACGGCTACAGACCTACGGCTCCATTTAGTTCAATAATTTACCTAGGTACGAACCCCCTGGAACCCCCCAAAGGACCCCTGGGGGTCCCCGGACACCACTTAAAGAAGCAGTGCTGTAGTAGACAGTGATGGACGGATGGTTCTATCAGAACAGGTTGTCATTGTCATAGATGCTCGAGTCATCTGCAAAGAGAGCAGATCAAAACAGATGAGAAATAAAAGGAGACAGACTTCATGTCCTAGTTGCGGGAATTCTCAAACCTTTTCATTTCAAGGACCCCCAGTGTATTATGCATTATAGGCCACGGACCCCCCATAACTCAGAAAATAGATTGTGGAAGCAAATGGACTCTTACAGGTCAATTTCGTTCCATTTGTACACTCTCTTTTACCCGTTTATGTGGATTTTACCTGTGGAATTTACCTATGTGGACCTACGGATGCTTTATTTATTTTTTTACCTCATGTGGACTATGTCATTTGCACATAAGACTAATTATTCTATACCGTTCCAGTACTGTACTGCTTTTTCCCCTTTTATTTAACCTGCACCTCATGTTTAACCCGTCTAATGTTTTTAACTCAGAAGCTTTACCTGTATGTACAGTACTCAGTGATGGAACTCACATTGTTTACTTAAGTACAACAATCAATACAGCAATGTAGAAATACTCTGTTAAAAGTAAAAGTCATAATGTACTTGGGTAAAAGTACAAAAGTATTGGCATCAAAATGTACTTGAAGTACCAAAAGTAAATGTACTCGTACACAGAATGTCCCATTTCTGAGGTAATTGAAAATAGCAGATCTACAAGCTCACAACGCTTTGCGGCATGTGAGCTTGTAGGTCGGCTAATTTCAAATAACCGAAGTATAGGGCTGAAGTGGTTAACGTATATTTGTTAATAATAATGAAAATCTACAAAGTAACCAGTAGCTAAAGTTTTCAAATAATTGTAGTGGAGTAAAAGTACAATATTTGCCTCTGAGATGTAGTGGAGTAGAAGTAAAAGTAGAGAAAATTGCTCTCCCTCTCTCTGCTCTCTGTTCTCATCTCCAAAAATGTAAACGTGTAAACATTTATGAAACCATAACCATTTACTGTTTCCATGCATAATTTATATTTAAAAATAATTGCTGAAATGGATTTGAATCAGAATTACACATGAAACCTTTACTCTGGACACAAAAAGTAAAAACAACTACTGTAAAACGAATTAGTTGCCAGTTGAAGGAACGATGAAGTGTATTTAGCATATTAATATTAGTTTCACAAAAATGTTGTGTTAACATGTAAATGATGAGCCTGGCAGGACATACCGTTAAAAGCGTCCACGTCATCATAAATATCGTCCCCTTCCCTGTAAAAGAACATTGAAACTCTTGAATGGACGACAAAAACAACTTGCCTTTTTTCTACAGCACAGAGACACCAAATTCAGTGCAGCTTTTTAGTCAAATATTAGTTGTACTACAAACAGGCGGAGGAGACTTACATTGGGAGAAGTAGAGCCCTGGAGACGTATCCATCTGTATGCAGGAAGACAAGATGAAGACTTCAAATAACAATGCATTAACTATGACTTGATGACTGACCATGCAGACTTATGCAAAGGTTAAAATGTAATTTAGATTTAGACAGATGCTGGGTTCATGATTAACCTGGTATCCTATAGTTTCTATAGTTTCAATGTACAGATATTGATATTGTTTTTGTGTATTGTTGTTTCATTTTCAACAAAGCTATGCTAAAATAAATAAAATGATGAGTCAAACATTCTCTTCTGGATGAACAATACTTTCAGTATTATGTGAATGTTTTGTTCCAATATTTATCAGTTTTTCTCTCCCTAGACCTAATTACTCTGGTCTGTAGGCAGAGTAGAAATTCATAACCAAGTGATCCCTGCCACAAGAGGGCGCTATGGACCTATTGGGCGTGAAGTACTGGCTGCTGAAATGTTCAGGCCATTAAAGTGACCATAATGTAACAGCTATAACTGATGAACGATGTTATTATTTGTTCATTTTACCGTCATACACTTGTTATTTCTTTGTCAATTCCTATTGATTCTGACTGAGTGATCAATCAGTTCCTGTACTCGTCCCCTGTACAAATGGTAATTATGAGTATACCTTGAATAGGGCTGCAACTATCAATCACTTTTTCAATTAATCAAATAATCTTTTAAACTATTTTTCATTTTTTTCATTTTATGTTTTATAGCCTTTATCGACACAAAAAACTTTCTAATTCTAATATTGAATTTGTAATTAGATGGTGTGTGTATTAAACATAACAAGCTGACAACAGTGATTCTCAACCTTTTGAGACCCCCAGTTTAATATACATTAGACCTCAGACCGCCATTTAATTAATTTTGTTTTGTTTAGTTTTTTGCTGTATGGTCCCCAATCTACACTGTAAAATTCTCAGCGTTAATTTAACTCTGAGAGTTACAGATCCATTAAGTGTCTATTTGGACCCCTAGGGGTGCCCGGACCCTACGCTGAGAAACAGTGATATAGAATAAGGTAAGACTTTTCAGACAGGAAGTGGTGTGTGAACCTACATCTTCTATACTGGTTACGACACAGGGCTTTCTTGTCAGTGGTCAGTTGGATGACGTCCAGGATCTCTCCCTGTGCGATGGCTAAATCCTTCCCCCCCGGCTTCTTGATGATGGCGTTGGGGTCCACCATCATGTTGTGCAGCACCGTCAGAGGTCCCTCATACTGGGAAGAGCAACATTCAGGTTTAAAACCAGTGTAGGGCTGAAACCATACCTTATTTTCTTAGCGATGAGTCTATCGATCACTTTTTGATTAATCAAATAATCAAGAGCATTTTATATGTGTCTTATACGTTATATTTTCAGGCAATATAGGCCTTCAAATCCAGTCCTATATTGTGCTGATCAGAGCAATGGTCACAAAGTGATTGCAAATGGAAGTGTGAAACACTGTAACACTGCTATAGTGCCACAGCCACATACAGTATGTGTGCAATTTAGCATGCCAGGTGCCTGAACTGTGTTTGTGCCAAGTTTGGTGCGGATTGGAGTAACTGTGCACCTGTGGCCTCATTTCGGCATCGGCCTAGCGTAAATAAATTAAGTGTAGGAGATATTTACCTTAAACCTTTTTCTCAGCTCCTTTTCCACTTTAGGATCTATCCTGAAACAAAATGGCAATAACACAAGCTTTAACAGTGTTGCTTGCCGAAAAGAACCGATCAGTTATTTTAGTAGTAGTAGGGACTAGGGAGAAAACCTCCAACCACTGCAGATGTGCTAGTCATATTGTATTAACAATCTAACATACATATTGGTTAAAATATAAATGTATTCATTAAAAATAAGTTCCAAATGGCAGCTTTAATATCTACATTAAAATGCTTCTTAGCATTCTGTTAAAAATTTACTGTATAAACAGTCTTAAGACATTGTGTTGTGATTTGAATTGAATTGAATTGAATTGAATTGAATTGAATTGAATTGAATTGAATTGAATTGAATTGAATTGAATTGAATTGAGACATGATGAAAGACATGCTGGCTGCTCAACTTCAGTTGGACTGATACCTGATTTCATGAGGGGGTGGGGGAAAATCCACTGGCACTGATGGACCCATAACATCGGAGAGAAACAGAGACAGAGAGAGAGAGATGATTCACTTAGTCTTCATCTATCATAATCATCACGAATATGAACCATTCTGACGCAGTCAGCACTCACCGTTTTCCTGTGCCCAGCTGCTGCTGAAAAGACAAAACAGAAAAACATTAAAGAACTCAACTTAGACAGGATACTGTACCAAATGTACAGGGATTAATAGCTATTTATATCACCTCATAGAACTCTTAGCCTAAATTGTTATACATCTTTCACTAGGAATTGTGTTTTGTTCTTGTAAATATGAACTTGAGTGTGTGTGTATCTGTGTGTCTATGTTTGTAATGTCTCTTGGCTCTGCGTCAGAGCTGGGTAGCCTTTTTAGGAAACAAGAGAATGTATAAGAATGACTATTCAGATCATAGGGTTCATTCTCTCCACCTACAGTATCCACAAGTTTCCTAGGCTGTGTGGGCATCACTTCCTGTTGATTTGATCCAATGAAATCCAATGAAATCCAATGATATCCAATGAAATCGACAGGAAGTGATGCCCACACAGCCTAGGAAACTTGTGGATAGACAGTTGTAGTGTCTGTGCTAAATAATATATATATATTTTTTTAAACAAACTTATTCAATTAATCAAAAAGGTAATTGATAGAATAATAGCTAAGAAAATACGTATGATTCTCACCTGTCCATGTGGTCACCTGACACATCCACATCGTAGTAGATGTCGTCAGTCAGAGGGGGGTCGGGGGGAGGTGGTGGTAGGCGGGGGTCGGGGGGAGGTGGTGGTAGGCGGGGGTCGGAGGGAGGTGGTGGTAGGAGGCGGGGGTCAGATGGAGCTGGTGGTAGCGGAGATGCATCCAACCCTTTGGCTTGAAGAACTTTACGTTTCACCTCCTCATAGTCCACATCCACAATGGTGTTACTGATATAACCATCTGCAAGAGGACAAGACTAATAAACTCGCAACGATGCGACAAATAGTTTTGGAAAAAATGCTGCTATTTGTCCCAAAGTGACTGCAAAGGATTGCTGCTATTTGTTTCAAAAAGCTTACATTTATACCCTGTATATAATGTGTATATAATGACGCAATGTGACATAGCTCTGTTTACCACAACGCTGTACCCCCTCCAACTGTATATACTTTCCCCATTTTCTTAAACTGTTTTTATTATATTTTGACACTTGCTTTGGCAATGTAAACGTCGGTTTTCTCATGCCAATAAAGCTCCTTTGAATTGAATTGAATTGACAACATGTGGCCACTGGGGGCCCCTGACACGTTAGGCTGGGTTGTACAACATGGCTCATGGTGTGAGTACTGTCATGTAAGACCCCTGAACAGTGTCTGTGCCAAGTTTGGAGCCGATCCGAGCAACGGTGCGCCTCACAGAAGTCCAGATCTTACGTTTGTGCCGTCTCATCTGAAAAATGTGGTATATAAGGCAGCCATAACTGAATGGGCTGTCTGGGAAAACAGAAGGTCCCCAGTTTGCATCCCAGCCTCAGTCTATGTGGCAAAGGGCTCCTGTGGCTCCCACTGTTACTGATACGTAGGATGGGTTAAATGCAGAGGACACATTTCACCGTATGTGCAAATATAAAGTGACAAATAGGAGGACCATACATGTAAATATACTGTATAGCTTTCTTACTTACGTTGAACTGCAGCTGGACCTGCACTAATAGACCCGTTTCAAAGGTTTATAATATATTTGCCATGGTTGGTTGTGGCTTTCTTATTACAGAAAGGGAAAATGGCACAGTGTCTCCAAATGTACAAACATATTATTCGGCTATATTCTCATACTATTTTAGATAGATAGAGTTTGGTCACCCCCCCCAAAAAAGGACATATTTTTTCTTTTCAGTTTAGGGTGGGCCCACAACTCACAGTTTCCATTGAGAGTGCGAGCGAGCCACCTGCCGAACGGGTTGTCCTTCACCCGGAGGATCTCCACTCTATCTCCCTGGTGCACGTTCAGGTCCAGTTTGCCACCCTGCCAGTCCTCTCGCACCTGAGCTACGTAGAGAACCTCCACTTCCCCTTTGATCTGCAGCAGGAAAGACAAACACTGCATGTTAACACTACACAGTGCAATCCTGAGTGTTACTGTTAACTCAACTCTGAGGGTTTGCAAATGAACCATTTTGGCTTTTGGGACATGCAGGTGTTTTGGAGCAGAGGGATATGCAGGTGTTTGGAGCAGAGGGACATGCAGGTGTTTGGAGCAGAGGGACATGCAGGTGTTTGGAGCAGAGGGACATGCAGGTGTTTGGAGCAGAGGGACATGCAGATGTTTGGAGCAGAGGGACATGCAGGTGTTTGGAGCAGAGGGACATGCAGATGTTTGGAGCAGAGGGACATGCAGATGTTTGGAGCAGAGGGACATGCAGGTGTTTGGAGCAGAGGGACATGCAGGTGTTTGGAGCAGAGGGACATGCAGGTGTTTGGAGCAGAGGGACATGCAGGTGTTTGGAGCAGAGGGACATGCAGGTGTTTGGAGCAGAGGGAGATGCAGATGTTTGGAGCAGAGGGACATGCAGGTGTTTGGAGCAGAGGGACATGCAGATGTTTGGAGCAGAGGGACATGCAGATGTTTGGAGCAGAGGGACATGCAGGTGTTTGGAGCAGAGGGACATGCAGATGTTTGGAGCAGATGGACATGCAGATGTTTGGAGCAGAGGGACATGCAGGTGTTTGGAGCAGAGGGACATGCAGATGTTTGGAGCAGATGGACATGCAGGTGTTTGAAGCAGATGGACATTTACACATCCTACCTGGAATTTCTTCCTCAACTCGCTCTCCCTTTTCTGTCGTTCCTTTTGTTGTCTCTTGTCCTCCTGCTGTGGTTGTGTTATCACCTCTGTCTTCTTCTCAGGGAATCCTTTCTTCAGCAGTTCCAGTTGGCTTCTTTTAGGATATTAAGAGAAACATATCAATCACACTGAGCATACAAAAACATTGCTAAATTGCACTAAAAGTGGTTCTTTGACAGTAATCATAGGGGAACCTATTTTGGATATACATTATAGCAGGGTGCTATATAGCAGAGGTTCTCAAATGTTTTCATGTCAAGGACCCCCAAATTGATTTGTATTTGGCCATGGGGGTCCCTGGACCACACTTTGAGAACCACTGAGCTACAGGGTGTTGTTAGGGGTGGGTGTCCGGGGCTACAGCCACAGATGTTTTTTTAATAGCTCCAGATCTCAAAAAGAAATCAGAATAATTCAAAAATATACTAGCCTTCATCTGTCATAACATTGATGCATTAAAGCCCTTGAAAATAATATGATACTGCTGATCAAAAAAGCCTTCCTGTGCCATTCCTAAGAGGTCTACTTCAGTTCACATTACTGGCACCTGCACATTTTGTGTGGGCGAGAGTGCAAGAGAGAAAAAGCAAAAGTCTGTAGCTAAAATAGTTTTCTAGGCGTTTCAAATTATCTAAATTTAACTTATTTATATATTTTTGGATAAGACGTAGTATTTATATTAGTATTACACTTACTCGTCAATCATGTCATACACCTCACTGTCGTCACTCCCCTGAAAGAGAAAACATCATTATTCAATGATTGAGGCTTACTTTAAACACGCCTGCCTAGTCTAGTTTACCACAACCCACTTCTGTAAACCTTATTAGCAAAGCACATCTATCTACATGTATACTGTAAATAACAACACACTCTAATCTGCTATTCTGTCGTTATAGAATTAGTCATCCTCCTCTTACATTCACGTACACATAGTTATTCTAAACACTAAACACATCTTGTCTTCCTGATTCAGGGTATTGTTTTGCCTTTTATGTGGGCCATGCGCACGCTAGTGCAGTGGTTCTCAACATGTGGGTCGGGACCCCCAGGGGGATCCCCACATGATTTTTTGGGGGTCCCCAGATGACAGTAAAGTGACAATTTAAAGACTTTTAATTAAGACCTTTTTAAGACAAAAAAAAAAGAGTAATCAACAAACTATAATATAAAAACATTGGCCAAATTTCCAAATATTATAAGAGGCAAAAAAATAAATAATTGCTGAGCTTGTAGATCTGCTTTTTTCCACTATATTTATCTGTGGTACAGAGTCAACCAAAATTCAATGCCTCAACTCCTACATTCCGAATGCTTGTTGGGGTGGGGAGGGTCCCCAGTTCAAATATGATTATTTGGGGGGTCACGGCCTATAGATTTTGTTTTACATTTTGAATAATTCTGAAAATCTTCTCTAAAAATGGTGATGTTTTAATATCTGGCATTATGTTTAATATTTTGTCCTCACTCCAGTCAAATGCTGTGAACTGCTGTCCTCCCAGGAATCTGTGGATGGAAAAAAATAAAACAGAAACTATATTGATGCTTCATGCTTCATTGCGAGATTTTAAATGTTAGATCACATCTGCAAATAAGATTATAAAAAAAACAATAGGAGGTAGAAGATTAAAGAAAACAAGAGTTTAATGGACTAAAGAAAAGTTGACAATCCTACATTTTTGTTTATATGTATATATCTAGAATATCGTTTCTGCCAGTGTCGGGCATAAACCTCCTATCTCCATATTCAAACTTTGTTTTTACTTAAATGAAGGCCCTACTTGATCATACTGCAGCGTCACACAAACGTATCAAAAGTAGCAGATCCACAAGCTCGAAACGTGGCACGAAGCGATGCATTTTGTGCTTGTAGATCTGCTACCTTTGCTATTTTTGATATATATAACTATATATATAACTATATAAACATGGTATCATGTGCCTTTATTGAAATGATGTAGTAAAAGGCTTGCAACTCCCTTTTTTTATTGCTGCAAACTCTATTCAGACAGGGCAACAGTGTTTGAATAAAGTTTTGGAGAAATAAACAATTGAGTTGCGAGCCTTTTTCCTACATTATTTCACTGTCCTCGCAGTTCAGCTTATGGGCTGTTAAACTGATCTTTTGAACATGTCTTGAAAGAATACATGGATGTAGAATATGTTAACCAGGAACAAAGAGTTGGGTCCTAATAATCTACTGACACTACTCTTCTAAAAAGAGTTTAAAAAAGATTGAACTTCAGTATAAGACACTCGTTTGGTTGTTTGGTCTCTTGGCAGTTTGATCACGGATTACATGCTTGTGTAAATAATAATATAGACTGAGAGTTAGAGTTTTCAATAATAGGAAGTCTGATTTGTAGATCCGCTAATTGTTGGCACATGACATGACAGCACTGTGCTACAAAGTAGGTTAAGCATTAGTATCTAAGTGGGTCCAATTTTATAGAGAAATCTTTAATCTCTGGTCGGAAATTACAACATATACTATTATGTAAGTGAAGCAACAATAGATATTAATAATAAGAAGCAATCAAAATAAAAGTCAAGCAGGTTGAATTCTAAGAAGCAGAAAAGCTAAGATGTCACATACCATTCCTCTCCAAGGTATCTATGTCATCATAGGTGTCCTGGTCAGGTTCAATTTGACTTTAGTCCATGGACAAAAGAAAAAGTGAATTAAAACAAACACAATAATACATACAAATATCACCATGCATTGTTGCAATAATTGCTGTCTTTTTCATTTTCATTCAAAAGCTTGACTTTACAAAACTATTTAATTTATCTGGTATTATTTTTTACTGTCTATGCTGCTTGCACACATCTCACACATCTCTTTGATTAGCGTCAGATGTGTTGCTTACCAGCCTGACATGTTTTTAATCTGCTGTAGTTTTTAACCTGAACTGGGGGAAAAAACTACAAAATCAGCCTAGGGTTTCATTCCCCTTCTGGAGGGCTCATTTAAGCCCTCCAGATGTGCAGTGGAGAGAGAAAGATGGAATTGTGAGTGTTTGACGGCACTCACAGAGGTGGAAGTGAAAGTAGCAATACCACACTTTTATACTTGAGTAAAAGTGCAGAACGATTGCCATCTAAATATACTTACAGTACCAAAGTAAAATAACTCAAATCTTTCGAAATGTGTCAATGTCACACTTTGTGAACAATTGCTTATGGGCTTATTTTGAATAGACAAAGTAAAATAGGGATTAAGTGATTAATGTACTGTATATGTTTTGTATTAATAATCTAAATCTGCAAAGTAACTAGTCAAATGTCATTGCCTCTGAGTTGTAGTGAAGTGTAAAGTATAAAAAAATGGAAATACCCAAGTAAAGTGAAAGTGACTCATAATTGTACATAAGTTCAGTATTGAGTAAATGTGCTTAGTTACTTTCCACCAGTGTTACTCACATAGAGGTGCGCTGGCGTGGAAGGCTGCTGGGTTTGTAGGGGGGTCTCGGGGGTCCAGCAGGACTGACTAACCCAGGTAGAGACACATTACTGCCTCCAGATGACAGAGAACCTGGACAGGAACCACACGATCATCATCGTTCTGTTTTAGGACTTTCATTTTTATGTAAACAGTACTTTATCTGGGAGATGCTTCCATGTAGTGGCATCTTTTTCTGCAGCACCCTGTTTCACTCATGCACAAATTCACATCTGGAGCTGCCCGGTACAACCACAGTCTGTTACTGTTGGTCACTGAGACCTGCCCGCTACAACCACAGCCTGATACTGTTGGTCACTGGGAGCTGCCCGCTACAACCACAGCCTGATACTGTTGGTCACTGAGACCTGCCCGCTACAACCACAGCCTGATACTGTTGGTCACTGGGAGCTGCCCGCTACAACCACAGCCTGATACTGTTGGTCACTGGGAGCTGCCCGCTACAACCACAGCCTGCTACTGTTGGTCACTGGGAGCTGCCCTGTACAACCACAGCCTGCTACTGTTGGTCACTGGGAGCTGCCCGGTACAACCACTACTGTTGGCCACTGGGAGCTGTGAATTGACCCGTACAACCACTATGTAATTAAGAGTTCAAGTGTGCCTTCATGCTATACCACAAACAAAAGGGAGATAGGAGGGGTGCTCAACCACAATGACAAACGTATGCAAAAACAGGATGAGGTTAACACTTGCATTTTGTTAGCTTTACACTCTCTTTTTATCCCCTGTTTATATCTTGTCTCTCTGTTTTGATTGTCCTGTCTGTCTGTAACTTTGTATGATTGTTGCTGGCCGAACGTCTCTCTTGAGAATGACAGATTACCTTATTATTGTCTAAATAAAGAATCTTGTTCATTCTTTAGTCCGGGTTCCTATACAGTTCAACCCAGCCTATATAGCCTATAGTCTCAAACAACCAAATACCTTAAACCAAATACCATAATAACACACAGAGACCTAGTTCCAACCATGAGCATTACAACAATATAAAAAAAACAATGATAATGCTTTACCTTAAAGGAGACATCCGGACATTTTAAGTGTTATCTTTAATGTGTCGCTAATCACTCACCATCATTGAAAGGGACGTTGAGTTCCCGTGTCGTAATTTTTTCGACCCCCTCCGTTGGCATAATGGGAGCCCGTGTATGAGTGAAATTCGTCTATTATAACCAATGCAAAGTCAATTTCAAAATCATCTCCTTAATCTCACCTCCTTCTCTTCACGCAAGTGCACCTGCCAAGTACACTCTATCCAGTGCAATTCCAGTTTCCGCAAATGATTGAGCTAGCTGAGGCCATGGACTGCAGAATCATAATTCATGCAAATAAGAAGCCGACCCATCAGTGGTCATTTTGAAGGGATCACTGCCAAAGAGTGCCATCCATTGTCGACTCTAAAGGTAGGTAACTACTCTAGGAACCACTTACGGTATATGATTTCATATCTGATTTGTTTACCGGTGTCCCCCAGGGGTTTGTATAGGAACCAGCCTTTTTTCTAAATCTACAAGCTGCAAGATGCAACGTATTTCAGTACAACTTAAGCACCAACAAAGCTGAAGTAGCTTTGGCGAGGACAAAATAGCACATATGGAAGCAAAACTATTTCAAGCTTCAAAAATCAAAGCATCATAGTTGAGAAAAGCTCAACTTTGACGCTTCCAGACAGAGCGACAAGCCAATCAGAAGCGTGCTGTGCTCTGATCGGCATGGAGGAATATACACTCCAAACTACAGAAAAAGATTACTTCATAGCGAATATGTATACTGTATATATACATCTTTTTTTAAACTAGCAGTAGATTAATCAAGATTGAGCAACTACAGTGCATGGCCTATTTCTTACCTAAAATGTATAAATCCTTTACAATCAAGCTGCCAGTGACGAGCATCAAGTGTGTGCACTTTCTCCTTGAGCTCCCCAGCCGGTTGCAGCTGCTGCTCTGATCCTCTCGAATCGCTGGAGCTCTCACTGGAGCACAGCTCACTTATTTACGAGAGTGTCATTCATAACCTCGGTCATGCTAAATGTATTGCATTTTGCGAATGTTCACAATTTGTGAACATCCGCTCAACGCTGCTGGTATGAATTCAGTGTAATATGGACCTAGGGTCAGATGGCTTTCCAGTTAAGTATTTTAAAGCATTTTCAAGTAAACCGTTGAATGATCTCTAACAAATATGTTAACATAGGAGATTTTGGATAGTCAACCTTTTCTCTCTCTTGAATTAACTTTTCATTTTTATTCAGATGACTCTCAGCTACAGTAGCCTACAGTACATCTATCAGTCATATGCTAGCTAGCTACTGTAAATGACTGCATTGTGGCTGTGAAAGATTGGATGGCACTGCATTTCCTGCAACGGAATGGAGACAAAACAATAAACTTTGACAATCAGCATTCAGGCCCTTTGGCAACTTTAGATAACGTGCCTGTGGATGTAATTTGTGTAATTGTTTACTGTCTTTAACATTTTGATCAGCCCATTACAAGGCCACTGCAGTCATGCTTTTTACATCTGAGGAATACATCCAAGCTTAAACCTGCCCTCACAATAATTAACTAATTAGAAACCCACAAAAATATTCCTGGGTTACTGTAATGTGTTGTTCTCTTAGTCAAGCAGTCCCAAACATCTTCATCTCATTCAAAATGCCTCTGCTTGTAGAAGGTCACATGTCATTCCAGTATTGGCCTCTCCACAAATGACCACAAATCTTCTCTTATTGGGGAACCTGGCATCCTTTTTGGGGAAATCATAGGCAATATCTTAAGAAATAGCATAAATCTACATGCACACAAGTTGCATTGCGATGCTTTATGATCATTGGCTATTTTCACTATTTTTGAAATAGTGCTGAAGCCTTGAGTACGGTATTTCTTATTTCTACTATTGTTTTGCTCATTTTAACTAATGTCAGCAAATATTAATATCTTCCATAATTTACGTACGTAAAGCGCTTGGTGCTTGAAGAGAAAACACACCCTCCATTTCAGACAAAAAACTAAGGAAAACTACTTCTGAAAGTGAATTACCGTCGTTGTTCTTGAGGCGGGCAGAACGCGCAGGTGACGGCGGAAGTGCCCCTCGTACGGTCCTCTGGTAGGGTTCGAGGTTGACATGTGGGGGCCGTTTGGGTTTGGGTGGCTGGGGTCCCTCGGGGGGCAGGGGCTTCCTAAGTGGCGGCACCTCCGCCTGGCTCCTCTGGCTGGCTGGTAGTGGCCGGACGGCGGTCATGGGTTTGAAAGCCGGCTGGGTGGAGGAGGAGGGGGGCCTCTGGTGCCTCAGCATGATGTTCTGAAGCAGCTCCCCGGACGGCCTGATCCGGCCACAGTCTGCTGGCTGGGGAGGAGCGGCCCTGACGATGCCTCCAGGGGCCGGTGGTCGAGGGAACACCCCCACCGGCAAGAGCGGTCGAGGTCCGGAGCTTCCTGTTTCTGTCCTCAGGGGCCCAGAGAACCTGGGTTGCCCATGAAAGGGGGAGGGGCTTGACCCTCCTAAAGGGAAAGGGGAAGGAACCGTAGGGGACAGTTTGTGACGGGCCACCCCGTTTTGTGAAACACCTGCATGTCCAGGTCGGAGGACCTCTCTCCCAAATCCAGGTAGGGGAGATCTTGCGGGTCCGGTGTCCCGGCTGCTGTGGGCCATCTGAGTGCTGGCGTGGAGTTTGGCTCTCAGGGCCTTGACGTCCACGCTCTCCCCCTGAACGAGACGAGACGAGAGGTGAAACTCATGCAGCTGCTGCTCTGTTGCTTGTTGTAGAACGGAAGTTAGCAATATAACAGTGCAAGGCAACCCCCAACTCTTTCCGATACACAATACATCACACACACCACAAACACACATCTCTCTCACACACAAGCGCACGCACACACACACACACACACACACACACACACACACACACACACACACACACACACACACACACACACACACACACACACACACACACACACACACACACACACACACACACACACACACACACACACACACACGTAGACTTGTGAGGACATGTATGTTTTAGGACGCTGGTTTTTTGAATGCCATAAAAAGAAATGTGGTCATTTTTAACCCTAACCCTAAAGCCCAAAATAGCCAATCTACAAGCTTACAACGCTGTGGCGCATTGTGAACTTGTTGATCTGCTATTTTCCTATTTGCACAAAAAGGGTGCGCATTCTGCGCAACAGTGCCTACACACACAGAAACATCACTATGTTGCAGAATGATAATCCACAGTGCAACAATAGTTTCCTACTTGGAGGAACTAAACTGAGTGATTCTATCACAGCCTTGAGTTCCATTCATTTGATTTTACAGCTCTGTTTTATGTTATTATTCTCTCCAGGAGGCCGGAGCGGCCGATGGCGGAGGATTACGTTTTCGCCCCTGTGAGTCAGTCCGTCTGTGCGTGTCTGTGAACAGCTAATCTCCGGCGCCGTTGGACCGATCCGCGTGAAACTGTGCACGCCCAGTACACGCCCAGTAGGCCAAGGAAGAACCTCTGCCCCACATTTTTTCAAATTGGCCTGATGGTGGAGCTATAACGGCCAATTTGTGTTTTGGCCCATAGAGACACACGGGGACTACAAATTTCACGCCCACTTTTGAGACAGCGCCGCTACTCGAGGTCCGTTAGAACGATGAACTGCAGCTGCCAATGCATTCCCTATGAGAGGATATGAGAGTTAGCCTACTTTTAAAATTATCCTGCATTAACTGAAGACGATATTGATTTAAATAAAAATATGTTTCCAAATGTATGGAGTGTCTTTGTCAACATATCTTCTTGTTTTCTTAATAGTTGATGTGTTTCACATTTAATTTGCCACTTTAACGAGTTACCCATAATGCTAACACAGCAGAGGGTAGACAGCAGACGGGCATTTCAGTGACATCACTGTCTTTACGAGCGACGAGCTTGCGACCAGTGGCTTACCAACTGCAGAAGCAGGACTGGCGGTCGCCTGCCCAACTAAGATCTCGCCTCCCCTAAAAGAAAACAAATAACCCGAAAATGTGTCAATGCGTGCTTACTGTCCTCAAAGTCACGCACCCAACACAAGCTTTGAACTGAGCAGATTGGACCTTCTGTTCCAGAGATAATGACCAAAACATCTTGAAAACGGCCACTTTCGCCAGTTTTCTGGGTATTGAAAACCTCAAGGGATGCGTCCGTGACGTATATACCATGTGACCACTTAAACTCTAGATCTCCGATGCTAGCGGTTTTGACATACTGATGGAGTAAATTATAGCATATTGTGGGTAGTATATCGAGATGACAGATATGGGACATTAAAAAGGACAAATGAAACAAATGGGACAGATTATTAGAACACAAAAAAAATCGCTACAGCTTCAGTAGTTAACCAGTGAAATGACGGTATTTTACAATGCCTCTCATAGAGATTGCATTGAGAGCTGCAGTTCATCGTTCTAACAGACCCCGAGTGTCAAAAGTGGGCGTGGATTTGTAGGCCTTCCGCTTCCGGCCGTGTGTCTCTATAACTCTAGAACCATAAATCACATTTATTTTTTCTCTGGAGATTTTTCGCCATTTTTTCCAGATTTCCTTCTGATTGGCCACGATTTGGCTTTCAACGTTTGCAGGAGGGGCCCGTTTTGCACAATGTTTTTGATAATGTGGATTGTGGAAGTTAAATGGTGGATTTGTGGATAGGACTCTATATGAAACAACTTGTTATATCAACAAAACGCATCACATTCTGTTTGTGTGACATGCATGATGCGAAGGTTTTGAAAGTGAAACTGGTCAAAGTCACTGGCCACCTACTGTAATGCCACAAATCATGAATGCAGCATCTGATTGCCAAGACACTTTGCACACAAAAAGGAAGAGCCTCCACCGCAACTTTTTTAGATCAGCCAGGCGCTATAACAACTACTTCACGTTTTGGCCTATAACTCTTGAACCATTGGTCGTACAATCAAAATGTTTTTTTTCCCCCCCTGGATTCCTTGGATCAAGACGCAACTCTGAGTCCACACATACAGGCCCAGACTAGATTTAGTCCATGAGCCAGAGCCCCAAAATTGAGCAAAAATTATCGAAAGAGTGGGCAAAACCAAACCTATATTAAATTGTTCATAGGGTCAATACGAGTAAATAAATATATGATAACCTCTCCACAGGAGCAGCTTTTTCATGGTTATCACACATTTTGTTATTTTCCCCATACGTACATGACAGGTGAAAAAATGACAAAATTTAAAAAAGAGTTATCATAATGAAACTTCCTGAGTTGATTACTTACATGAAGACAATGATTTATCGTATTACAAGTTTTCTGAAATTGTATATTTAAATATGCAAATTAGGCATTTAGTCCATGAGCCAGAGCCCCAAAATTGAGCAGATATTGAATATTCCCTCGTTAAAAACCTTTGAATCCAACATCTTAACAAAATGAAATAAGTATGTTGACTCTGGCTTTGTCCAATGTTGATTCTGGAAAGTTATGCAAATTTGGGCATATTTTCCTATGCCTAATTTGCATATTTAAATATACAATTTCAGAAATCTTGTAATACGATAAATCATTGTCTTCATGTAAGTAATCAACTCAGGAAGTTTCATTATGATAACTCTTTTTTAAATTTTGTCATTTTTTCACCTGTCATGTACGTATGGGGAAAATAACAAAATGTGTGATAACCATGAAAAAGCTGCTCCTGTGGAAAGGTTATCATATATTTATTTACTCGTATTGACCCTATGAACAATTTAATATAGGTTTTGGTTTTGCCCACTCTTTCGATAATTTTTGCTCAATTTTGGGGCTCTGGCTCATGGACTAATTCTCTGTAGCACTTTTTGCCACTACTCCTACAAATTCTGACCAAACCTCAAACTAATCGGTACATATTATCTCTGCAGTCATGTAATCAAGATGAACTAGTCAGATTTTGCAGGTTCCATTCCAATTGACTGCCTTCCAAACTTTGCGGGCCCTTGGTGGGCACATTTTTAAAGATTATTTTGAAAATAGCAGATCTATAAGCTCACAGTGCATTACATATTCGTGACGCGTTGTGAGCTTGTAGAGCAGCTATTTTCAAATTGCCGATGTACATGGGTTTAAAGTGGGTAAACTGATTTTGATGCTATGTTAACAAATTTTGCCGGGGACCCCCTGGAACCCTCTCAAGGACCCCACTTTGAGAACCACTGCTCTATAACAATGTGTCATTGTGAATGCAACCATATCAAACCCACGGTGACAACAGAAGATGACGGGATGAGCAGGAAGTGCAGTGCGACCACACACCTAGTGTGCTCTGCACCTGTAACCATGGTAACTGCCCTCGCTGTCACACTTTGGACCAATGAGCTTCATGCTCTGCTAAGGAAGGTTGCTCTGATCACAGAAGACAAAGGAAGTAGATGGAACCTGTGTGTCTGCTCTGTACCACAACGCACAATGCATAGCAATACAGACTGAAAGTGGTGTGATTATGTGTGTGTGTGTGTACTTGTATTATACTTGTGAGGGCCAAATGTCCCCATAAGTATAGTAGAATTTGTGAAGCAGACTTTGTGAGGTGGTTGTTTTATGGTTAAAAAAAGAAAGATTTTTCGAGTAGGCTTAAAATGTGAAAAAGATTCGGGCTGGGGTTAGGATTAGACATTTAGAGGTTAGAGTTGGAGTTTTGCCTGATTTATACTTAGTTGTGTGCCAGCGCCGCTGTCAGTTTAAAAAATGCCGTTCATAAAATTGCCCTCTTAAAATGTTGTCCTCACACACGTGTGTGTGTGTGTGTGTGTGTGCCAATAATTTGATACAACATTGATGAAACATTGTACAATGAACACTGTGTTGCGCAAACACGCCTCAACATTGACGCACCACACACACACACACACACACACACACACACACACACACACACACACACACACACACACACACACACACACACACACACACACACACACACACAGTTGACTATTATAAGAGATAAGAGGCTTTAAGGAGGCTATAAAGAATGCTGCACAGTAGCGCAGCAAGTCAATGAATAACACCTGGATAAAGCTTCCTTTTAACAGTGCTATTCTTTACACAAGTTACTTTCTAACGTCACAATTACTTGCTTCACCGCAGCTGAAATAAGCCAAGAACACTATTTTTACTTAAGCAAACCACGTTTTATTTTATCCCATAACAGGGCACAGGCTGGCGAACCTGAAGAATCACCACCCAACTTTAGCTTTACATGACAATATGAATGTGTTACCTGCCAAAACAGAATAACATGCATGTAAAGTATTATCAGATCTAAAAGTTCACAACACGATGTGCTGTGAGCCAGTAGAGCTGCACTTTTTGCCAAATCAGTTTGCCTATTATGACAGGCCCAGAAGAGGGATGCTATGGGTTTATTTATCCAGGGAAGGATCTTTGAACATGAGAACTCCTTTTCTCAGCAACAGCCTGCTTCACACTCACACACTCACGCTCGTTCACACCTGCTAGCCCTGTGGTCCAACTGTTTCACAGCCTGTCAAATATTAACCCACTAAGACCTACTCACACTTTCAAGATTTTTTATTTTTCCCCCCAAAAATAGCAGATGTACAAGCTTGCAGCACGGTACTAAGTGACGCGCTGTGAGCTTGTACATCTGCTATTTTTGAATAGCCAACGTAAAAAATCTAAAATGACAGATGCCGATCTGTAACTCTGGCAGTATACACATTTTGTACACTCTCAAGAGTACACTCTAGTTGCACAATTTTATACCATGAGTCTTAAACCAGGCCCCCTCTGGTTTTGACCTTTACCATTACATGGTTATGGCGCGTATACAAGACTTCTCAGTGTCTAAATTGGGACTGAAGAACACTAAAGTGTTTACTCAACGTGTGGCGAGAGGCATTACATTTTCATAACTCACGCCAAGTTATTATTACACACCTTGTTGATAACACCAAACTGCTATTTTAAAACAGACTACATTACAATACAGAGAGAGAGAGAGAGAGAGAGAGAGAGAGAGAGAGGGAGAGAGAGAGTGTAGCAGAACAAGAAAAAGAACTTAGGGAGAAATGCATAACGTTTCACAACCTGATTAAATAAAAGAGAATGAGATGGATACAAAATAGATTTGTACTTACCATATTTGCTATAGGATTATTATTCTACCAAAGTTTGCTGTAAATGAATGTCTCCATGTTCAACACAGCATGTTGTAACCTTGCAGACTGATGTGCCCTGGTTAGCTACAGTACGCCCACTGTAAATGAGGAAATAGCGTACTTTATAAATGACTGTGGCAAACACAGTGACATACTGTGTAGTGTTTACCTCTTTCAGCAACAATAGAGGAACTGTTTAATGGTGGTCAGTAAGGAAGTACATTTACCTGAGTACTGTACTTAAGTACACTTTTAATATCTGTACTTTACTTGAGTATTTTTTTATTTTGTTTTGGAAGCTTTCAGTCCACTACAAAGATAAATATTCACTATGTTTCTAGGAAGGCACCTTGGGATCCAAACTTTAAAACATTTGTTATTTAATAATCATTTGAAAATGTACTTTGTAATTTGTACTTTTGTACTTTTGAATACACACAATGAGGCGAACGTGCAACTTTAAAATGAACCAATATGCTACTAATATGCATATGTGTATTTTAATTATAAAGCATCATCCAGGTTCAAATCCATGCTAGTGTTTGTGTGGGAGAAACCAAGAACCACCTGCCAGTATATGTATGACAATTTATTAGGATAAAATCTTTACAATTACAATTATCATATACTGGTTAATCAGTTAACCTGATGATTTAATCAGATACAGACAAATAATGACAATCTAACTGTACCTGACTTACTGTCAACTTATTTCAGTTCTATCATTTTCCGGTGTTCTTGACCAGTTATTCTTGGTAAATGTGTTAATTAACGTACTCTGTCCATAACAAATACAACAATAAAAAAGTACATAAAACTCATTTTTCATTTTCAGTTTGTTGTCTTTAACCCTTCCCTTGTGTTAGGGTCTTTTTTTAACCTGTTTTCAAGTTTAAATAGGTAAAAAGTACCCTTTACATTTCTTTAATGGAACGAGGCTTCATGATATCCTCAGAAATAGCCATTTTAACGCAACAAAGGTATTTATCATCATTTTAATAAATTTTTATGGTCTAAAAAAAAAAGTGACACTTGTGGTGTTAGGGTCCGAAATGACCCGGCAAAGAAGTGTGGCTCAATTCCCCCCCAAATTGTCAATATTCAATGTTTACATGTTTGAGAGTGAGAGAGACTTGTCCTCAATTAGCATTTGCTATCAGAAGTAAAATAAAGTTTGAGTTTATGAAAAATAAATGACTTTTTACCTTCTATGGTATACGGGTCATTTCGGACCCTAACACCACTAGTGTCACTATTTTTAATAATTTTAACATTTTTTAAAGTTAAAAAACGAAAACAAGTATTTTTTTATATTGATTTTTTTTTAAGTGTGTTCTAACTATTATTCTTCATTATTCTATTCTAGCTAGATAACATCATTATCCATTGCCTTCATTATAGGAAATTTAATTTAATTTAATTAACATTTTTATAATAGAAAACGAGATATTTTGAAAGATGAAACCCTAGCCCTAACCCAACATAATATTTTTAAAAGTGTTTACATGGATATGAATGCATTACAAGTCAGCTATGAGGTGGGAGAAAAATATGAATGAAAATACTATTTTTTTTTGTATTTTGGGCTGATTTAAATCACGAGTCAAATTTGACCCGCTAACACCACAAGTGGATGCAGTTTTCTAACACAATGCAAGGGTTTTAACTATGTTTGATGATAATATCTTTACAAAACAACCATACAGCAGCCTAATTGTTTGTACATACTGAAGCAGGCAAAGATTTGGCATAAGAAAGAAGTAAAACACACAATACAAGGAAACAGAACCACCAGGTCTCTAGACCACTAGAACAACTCATTTTAAGTTAAAAAACTAAAAAAACGTTTTAGTGTAAATGTATAAAACTGGACCACACAGAGATTTGTTCTTCTGAGCAAAAAGAAAGCAAACTCATCCTCTCATCATCCCAGGAAGGATTGGTGGAATGTGGTGGCGGGGGCTACTGGCTGCTGGGGCCCGGGGGGGCCTCCGGATGGAACATGCATGGTGGGTAGAGAAGTAACAGGGGTGGGGGGACCCCACAGGACCCCGGGATTACCAAAAGCCTGGATAGGGACGCCTCCTGGGGGCATCATGCTAACTCCTGGGGGCATCATGCCACCTCCTGGGGGCATCATGCTAACTCCTGGGGGCATCATGCCACCTCCTGGGGGCATCATGCCACCTCCTGGGGGCATCATGCTAACTCCTGGGGGCATCATGCCACCTCCTGGGGGCATCATGCTAACTCCTGGGGGCATCATGCCACCTGCCGGAGGCATCATGCCGCCACCTCCTGGCGCCCACGCCGCCATGCCTCCCCCAGGCTGGGCGGGCCACGGTGACACAGGGCTGAGCCACGGGCAGGTGGAGCCGGGAGGCAGGCTGGTGAACGGGCCCTGCTGTCCCCAGGGCATGTTGGTAGGAGATGAATATGGAGAGCCCCCTGCTGGTTGGCTGGAGTAGTTGGCGAGGATCTGAGAGTTGGACAGGGTCGGCCGAGGGGGACCTTGGTAGAGAAGAGACAGGAAACACAAGAAGAGCTGGGAGGTTTATCTATCCTTGTCTCCTCTCCTCCTTCCTGTCTCCTTCATTCCTTGGCAGAGGGACACACTGGGGTTCATTACGTTTTCTCTGTTCTTGCACTTTGTATGTTGCTCCGGATAAAATGTTCTGCAAAATGCCTAAATTGTTTTTGTATTGTGGGACATGTTGCTGTAGTGGGGAGCTGCGGCAGAACAGTGTCACAGTCTTTTAATACAGGAAGCGACTGACACACCTACTAACGTCATGGATTCAATCCCAGTGACCTGAACCCCTACCTGACTGATCAATTATGATGCAAAAACAGTTGTGTGTGTGTAATGTATACAGATGAATACGCTGAATTGCCTTGCATTTTAGGAAAATGGGAAAGGGAGTATCCTTCCCCGGGGGAAGGAAAATTGCTTTAACAGCTTCCCTGCAGCTGATGGCTGCTCAAATGGTCATGATGAGCGCATGGGGGGCAGGAGCAGTTAGGGGTTAAGTGTCTTGCTCAGGGACACTTCGACACGTATGCTGAGCGGGCCAGGGAGTCGAACCGGCGACCTCCAGATTCCCAGAAGGCCCACTCAGCTATAGGCACCCCAAAATAAAACTCTACAATCATTTATTATGACAGCTAAATATTTGAGATGGGTTCCCTCATGGGTTGCCAGAAGAGGGATCATGTGCTGTTCTTCCATGGGGGGTGGAGGGGGGGTCTTTGTAAATAAAGCCTCCGTGCAGTGTAACGTGGGAAGCAGGGAGCTTCCTGAGACTAATCTGATGGATGCCCAGTAAACACTGACACTGTCCAAGAGCCATGATACCATACTGGACCATGAGCATGGCTTGGACCTGATCCATGTGGTCATGGGAATATGCTGTGTGTGTGTGTGTGTGTGTGTGTGTGTGTGTGTGTGTGTGTGTGTGTGTGTGTGTGTGTGTGTATGTGTGTGTGTATGTGCGTGCGTGCGTGCGTGCGTGCGTGCGTGCGTGCGTGCGTGCGTGCGTGCGTGCGTGCGTGCGTGCGTGCGTGCGTACACACACACACACACACACACACACACACACAATCACACACTCGCAGAGGCTATGTGAGGACGTGAGTGACAATTAAATGTTTGCAGTGTGATGACTTCTTGCAATGTCAATTAACTGGTATACCACTTGGAACACTTTAATGGCCTGATAGAGAATTAACGTGTCTCCAGCCAAAATCTGATAATTTTTTATTGAGGGTGCAGGTTTGGAAGGTAACCATCCATGTTCTTTTCTATTCCTTAATTTAAAAATGTTTTTAAATAAAAATCCTTCAACATAAATGTGACAACTTCTCAGAACACGGCATCGGAAATGTACTGGAGCGCTGCAGCATTGGTTTTGGAGTGGTACTTCTGGTTTTGTTTCTCAATTCTAACAAAAAAGACTACTAAAATGGATGTTGCACAGTATCATTTTAACAAAATCTCTAGCAAAATGAAATACTGGTGCTGAGTTCTGGAATTCACAGTTATTGCAGGTTATGAAATGACCCATCATACTGCTAGTTAATTGCTCTGTCTGTTTTCTAGATACTAACTCACCTGTCACCTGCTGATTATGACTCATGTGTTTGATTCACTAGTTACTAACTAAGCTGTTTTTTGCTAGCTCACCATGTACTACTAACTCACCTTGTGGACCATTGGGTGAGGTGGGAGGGGTGGTGATGCCTGGCTGTAGTTCTTCCTCCTTCGGCTCAGAAACACTGAAGATGTCCATCAGTTCATCTCTGGATGATGTCTGTAAGCACACAACAGTTATGTGGTGATTTACATTTACTAGAGCAGGAGTCTTCAACGTTTTTCAGGCCAAGGACCCCCTAGCTGAGAGAGAGATGAAGCATGGACCCCCACTACATATTGTATAAAATTGTGTTGCAGATCCTTTCCATAGAGCTTCATACAGTGACTTGTTTGACATACATTATCTTTTCTATTAATATGTTGGATTCGTGCAAATGTGTATTTTTAGACATTTAGTTAACCTTTTAAACCCTCAATATTGTTAGTCACCTTGACCGTTGGCTCTGTACTGGGTCTGCTCTTTTCCCCTCTGCACCAACTCTCCGAAAATAGCTCACAACGCGCATGTTACTTATGCTATGTTGCATTACATTGCGTTGTGTTGTGCTGCGGTCCGATATGGTAAGGTGCTACTAGCCTGATTATCAGACTGAAGCATGCAGTCCACTCAAAGAGTGGGCGGGGTCTATGGTCTCGAGACAGGCTAGTAAGGTACAATCATAGAGTTAAAAATAAGGGTACAATGGGTACAATAGGGCATAGCAGTGGCGGACATTTTGTGTTCCACAGATAGAAAGCCCATTCATTTTTTCCCATAGAGATTTCCAAAAATATTTATATTAATTATTTTAAGCTAGCCATTCAGGTTCCTGGTGAACCATGACCATGAACATATGATTCTGTGTCAAATTAATTTTAAAAACGGCAAAAATATTTTTTTATATATAGTATAATATAATTAAATATTATTTGACACAGAATCAAATGTTTTATGGTCATGATTCACCATGTAGGAGCCTGGATGGCTTGGTTAATGGGCTTTGTATCTGTGGAACCACAAAATGGCTGGCACTGCTACAGTATGCCCTACATGATGATTCGTTATGTCATGGTACATTGCGTTATATTTAATAAATATTACCTGCATTGGTGGTCCTGTTGGGGAGCTGGGCAGTGGGCTGAACATGTCTACACCATCTGGGACCTTTATAAACATAAAGACACAAAATCATAAAATGCATTACATGTTTATTTCAGAATGATTTATTTCCATGTGTTGTCATGTTTGATTGTTTTACACCGAGGACCACTTTGGAAATAAGTATTTTTTGTTTTAAGTGCTATCCTCTGGATTCTCTTTTTTCAATCAATAAATCAATCAATCAATCTATATACTATATATTTTTTTACCATTTTGGAAACGTTTTTTTTTATGGGTTTCTTTTTTTAAGAACTGAAGTCTTCAGGTGACAAAGTGGAGGCTCTACACTGGATCAACCATCCACCCCTCAACAAATGGGTTGGACAGGTTTAGTTCTTCCACATTTGAGTGAAGAATGGGGAGAGACCGCATGTTTATTGAAGCTTTGTTTAAAAATGGGGCACAGGGCTGATCCAGGCTGAGGTTAAATTACTTCTCAAGCCTTCACTCACACTTTGTTTATCTTATTAATATTCCTCTATTTTCTCTCTCTCTCTCTCTCTCTCTCTCTCGCTCTCTCTCGCTCTCTCGCTCTCTCTCTCTCTCTCTCTCTCTCTCTCTCTCTCTCTCTCTCTCTCTCTCTCTCGCTCTCTCTCTCTTCTCCATTTCTTCCCTTGTCTCCCGACCCCCCCCCCCCCTTTACCTTTGGCTGAGAATCTGTGTCGTCCTCCAGAAGTAATAAGGAACTGTTCTGAGGGTTCTGAGGGGGGAGGCAGACAGGAATGGGATTAAAGGTTAGTATTGGAAACAGATATTTCTCCTTTAAAGCAAAGACATTGAACGTTAATATATTTACATTGAATGTTATATTTACATTGAAAGTGATATTTACATTGTCTTGTGTTTCTTCTGTCTGGATGTCTGTGTCTGTTATCCCAGCTGTCTCCTGGTCCAGACTTTGGCAGACCGCCGTGATGTCGTCCAGGACTGGGTCTGCCTGTTCAACAGCAAAACAAACCTCAATTAGTTTGCACACACTGAACATTGCTCCAGTACAGTACCATACTGTCCCAGTTCAACAACAACAGTAAGTGTTCCAGTAGCGCACACAGGTACTGCCAGGAACAGTCCCATTGCTTTGGTCGACACGCATTTTCCCATGCAGCCACCACTGCACACCCCCACAGGATTCAAACTAGCAACCCTTGCATCATAAGCCCATTTCTGTAACCTCCAAGCAGCCCTTAAGCCCCTGTCCCACCTGCACTGAAAACCGTCAATCCACTGGCAATGTTTCATACTAGCATAATGTGGGGAAAGGGCCTGGTGATCATCTGCGTAAGATTTCGTTCCTAAGTAAGTCTAAGGGCAGGTACACACTGTAGGACTTTTAAAGTGGTCGGGGAGTCATCTGATCGTTAAACATTTCACACTACATAAGTCTGTTTCTTTGTCATATATCATTGTGGTTTTCACTCTATACGATTGATCGCCGACAAGGGATCACACACTGCAGGACTCAAACCAGCCCTCTCCCCCTCTCCCCCTCTCTCTCTCTCTCTCTGTCTCGTGTGTGTTCCACTTCTACGTGCGCAGCAGCTCCCCGCAATATAAACAAACTATTTCTCTCTGTGTGCAATTCCTCTCTAATAAACAGCGCGTCCCCCCCCCCCACCCCAGCTCGCGCACACTCGCTCACTCTCTCACGCTCTCATTCTGTTTAATAAAGTTTTTAGACCTCAACGGAGATATTGCAGGCTTATACAGGACTGGACGGTAATATTGCGGTACTATGCGGGACAAGACAAGACACATAGTCTCATTACTTGTAACACACACACACACACCTACATGCACACCGAAGTACATCCATACATGCCCACACACACACACAGGTCACACACACTGTTATACTTCTGGATCTCAACACACACACCTTGTGCACAAGCTTAGAAAACAGTGTGCATGTACACACACACTGAGTATAAATATCCACTCTGAGTTCACTTCTGTCTCTTGTTCCTGCCAAGCTGCCATGTAAAAGCCATGTAACAATAATTGTCTTCTCTCCTTAAATAAAGTAACAAAGGAGAAGAAATGCCTGGACTCTCTCATTCTTCTCAATAGAGGCAAATAGTCCCACAGATTAATGCACTTTACCACACGTGTTTCAGTGTTGTGTTACCAGGTTGGCTGTCTTGATGTAGAAGAGACAGTAGCCTTGAGGCTGGTGGTAAATGTACGCTAGCGCTCTGGGGTCAGACTCGTCCTTCCTTAGAGAGCTGATCCTGTCACTGTCATGGTCGTGCTCCACCACCTGACGGAGACAGAGATGATACATTAAAACACAACATCACTGTGGCCTAATGGTCGTCGTACTCGTACAACCTGAGACAGAGATGTCATGTCACGAAACAATGTCCAACAGATATCTCCCTTTAACACCTTAAATACGTTAACAAAGGACATGTTCACACTGTCAGCCCAAATCAGATTTTTGGCCTATATCTTGATTAATAATAACAATAATAATAACTTGAATTTATATAGCGCTTAAATTTGATTAGAACCAGATTGGTTTTATCAAGTCTGAACACGAACAGCAAAGACGCACGCGCACACGCACACACACACACACACACACACACACACACACACACACACACACACACACACACACACACACACACACAAAAACTGAATAAAACTGGGTAAAACTGAATCCATCCTCTTTGGGTCCAGTCCTAACCTTAGCAAGGTAGAGAGTTTCACGATCAAAGTGGGTGATAATATCATCAAAAGAAAGGATGAAATTACCTACCTGGGCTCCATCTTGGAGGCAAACCTCTCTGGTAACAAAAACGCAGAAAAAGTGATAAAAAATGTCAACCAAACAACACGCTATTTGTGGAGGATTGATCGTCTAGTCAGTAAGAATACTCTGAAAATTCTTGCAGGGGCCCTCATTCAAGGTCATTATGATTATGCATGCACCTCATGGTATCACAACACCTCCAAGGCCTTAAAAACAAGGCTCCAAACATCCCAAAACAAACTTGTAAGGCTACTTCTTGGCCTCAATCACATAACCCATCTAACTCCTGCTCATTTTGCTAGGATTGGATGGCTTAGGGTTGAGGACAGAGTACAGCAACTTGCTATGGGCCTGGTCTAGAAGATACACCACAACATTGGGATCCCCCTGTATTTGTCAAAATACTTCCAAAATGTTAATGCAGTCCATGATCATAACACCAGAGGCAGCTCCACAAATCATGTTCAACCCAGATTTGGCTCAACTAAGGGAATGAACTCGTTCTCATGCTATTCATCGAAAATGTGGAATGCCCTACCAAAAGGAGTAAAGGAGTGTAAAACCCTACTCACTTTCAAAACTGCCCTAAAGATACACCTTCAGGAGGCTGCAATTCGAAAATGGCCCCTGTCTAAGTCTTAACCTACCCCCCCTACCCCCCCCCTCCTTCATTTTCCTCTTTTGTATATATATATATATATATATATATATATATATTTTTCTCTCTTCATACCAGTAACCTGAAAGCTGATTGTATGACATTCTGTATAGTAGTGTGTATATCTATCTGCCTTATATTTCATCATGATTTGTGTGCATGGGGGTCTCATCTTAAACAAGCTTAGTGCTTAATGAGAGTTCCAGTTTAGTAGACCTTGTATTGTGAATTTGTACTTCCATGTACTGTTATGTACTCTCATGTACTATTCTCATGTCTTACTAAATAAACTACATCAATCAATCAAAACACACACACACACACACACACACACACACACCTTAGCTAAACAGATTTGAAACACATTCGCAGGTGGTATGAAATGTGATTCAAATCTGATTGCTAATGTCTCAGTCTGGCCACTGAAGTGCAATTCATATTTTTTGTATGATCTAGTGCCTCACCGAAAATAGCAGATCTACAAGCTCACAATGCGTCGCAATGCAACACGTTGTGGGCTTGTAGATCAGCTATTTACTGCAAATGACACCATTGTACAACAGAGTATTGCTTAACATTACTCACAACTGTTACGTCATTACCACAGCAACCAGTGCAGGTTGATGATGTCTGAAATGTACACACATCTTATCTGATGACTTGCAAACAACACTGGTCTATGTTCACACTGGCAGCCCAAATCAGATTTTTGGCCGACGCAGATTGGAATCCGATTGTTTTTATCAAGGCTAAACAGCAAAAGAAAAGTATCAATCATGCTTCAGTGTCCAAGTGTCCAGACTGTGACACATTTGAATCTAATTTCAAACCACACAGGAATATGGTTCAAAACAGATCACTTTCCGTGTGGTTGTTTGGTGTCATTTGGACTGTTGGACATGATAGCTGATAGCTTCAATCCTAAAGAAATCAGAGTTGCCTGCAGTCTGAACAAATGCTTGAGATACATGATTGTGAGGATTGTATTTTCCACCCTCTTCTGTTCAGAGTGACTTGAGGGGACCGGGCAGAGCGCATCATTGAGATGGCAAGAGAGACGGACAAGGAGAAGACACTAGGGTGATGTTTCTACTTTAAATCAACATGAAGCCACATCACCGTCGCAGTGGCTCAGGAGGTAGAGCGGCCGCTTGGGAACCGGAAGGTTTCCAGTTTGATCCCGGGCTCCTCCAGGGTTAGTGTCGAAGCAATCTGGGAACCCATCGCCAAATGAAAAGGAAAAAGCGCCCTCTGCTGTTTTTTACTATCTCACTTGGCTCTGGGAGGAAGTCGACGTAGCACACGTGCGCAAGGAAACCGGGGTTTTGGTCTGCCTTCAGCCTTTCACTTCCGGCGGTGCGACTATGTTTTCATTCCCATTAACAATATTTCTACACGGAACACTAACACCACTTCTCCCAGAGAACATGGATCGTTTTGGTTATAAGCCCACTTGTTTCTATGATGAAAGAGCAAGTTAAAATGTGAATATCTTTCCGTGGTTTTGTCTGCTCCGAGGACGCTATTGTTAAATTAGTTTCGGTTTGTTTCTAGTGGGGAAGGATCGGTACACACGTAAATCCCGCCCAATTTGATTGGGTAAAGCGGTGCCTGCTTCCTGATTTGAAGGCACGCCCACTTGTAGGCCAGTACGTACGCGATAGGACGAACCCCCCCGACAGATTCAAACGCAGAGCAGAATCTGTTCTTGAGAGATTAGTGTCGAAGTGTCCTTGAGCGAGACGCTGAACCCCTAATTGCTCCCGATGAGCAGGTTGGTGCCTTGCATGGTTTCTCCGCCATCGGTGTGTTAATGTGTGTGTGAAAGGTGAATGTAATGCACAATCATTGTAGCGTGTTAGATAAGGCACCTTGTACATGCACTATTTACCACCATGAACTTCAGGAATAAGAATTGTTATTATGTTTTCCACAGTGTGCAGTTATTTTTTGAAAATATGAACGCAAGTGAACTCCAAGGGCAGGTCAACATAACATGACAACAAAGGTCAACCCCAAAGGTTTAAAAAATCCACTCCCAGCCCTGGAGAGCAGCTTTACAGCAGAAATGCAGATTAAACACTATATTTCCCAAAGGAACCTTGAAAAACATGCCATGGTGGAGTTTCTGTAGAACTACATTAACTTCAGGGACTTTAAATGTCAAGTTTAATTTTGGCTCGCGCTACTTTCTAAGAAGAAGACTCAAAGATGACATCACATCCTCATGTCTGAGGACAAAACATCTGTTGGACATCAGAGCGGCTGGACAGACAGACAGACAGACAGACAGACAGACAGACAGACAGACAGACAGACAGACAGACAGACAGACAGACAGACAGACAGACAGACAGACAGACAGACAGACAGACAGACAGACAGACAGACAGACAGACAGAAGTCCATGTTGTGAACTTGTGAGTCATCACGTATTGCCTCCCTGGATAATAAATAATGTGATAGGTGGGGGCAGGTTGATAATAATAATAATACAAAAACACAAATCAACCTAATATGTGTATTTATATGCTGTTTTTTTAATGGGGGTGGGAGAGATGCAGAGTGTGTGTGTAGTTCATTGGATATCCTTCTGTGTAACTACTGTATGTGTTGCTTTTGGCTGTAGTCTCTAAACAAGGGTTCATGGCCTTGGGGCTATGGGGAAGTCCAGGGGGGCCGTGAGGCACTGGGACGTGTTTGGCAATGAGGGACTGGGAGGAACTGGGAGGGAAATGGGTTCCATGTAAAGTGGCGTACATACCAGACGGAGATGGGGATTGACGTACGTCGGGGGTGAGGAACTGATACGTTCTTTACGTCAGTGCATTCAGTGCATTCATAGTTTGACACGTTTCTTATGCGTGATTGGGCCAGCCCTAATATTCATCCTCCAGAGGGAAGCAGTGAACGTCAGGTACGTCAGGTTGAGCTCAGAGCTCAACCTGACGGATGACATAATCGACGGACAAACCCCCCATCCCCCCTCCCCTTTTTGGTCTCCCCCTCCGTTCCTTATGCTTACTTAAAGGTAGGGTAAGTGATTTGCGTTGGTTAAAATAATTGTTAAATAGCTCTATATTCTGATAGTACTCATTGCAATAGAGTGTTTGTTCAGTATTAGGAGTCTCCTTGTCTCTCCACCTCTTTATTAAACAGAAAATGCATTTTCGTTTCAGTTTCAGTTTCATTTCCAATTTTATCCAACCAAGACAGAGAACTCAATCAGGACATAGATTAAACAAGTGAAATTGGAAGTGATGACACTAAGAAATGAGCAGACAAAATTGGAACTGGAACACTATACAAATTAAGCTTCAAAATGGGTACTTTCACCTGATTGGCTGAGATTTTGACACCTACCGAAAAATGCATTTTCTGTTTATTAAAGAGCTGGAGAGACAGGGAGACATCTGTTACTGAAAAAACCCTCTATAGCAATGATTACTATCAGAATATAGTATTTTAACCTTTTAACAAAATACTTTTTGTTTTAACCAAAAAATATCACTTACCCTACCTTTAAGGGTCTTACGTCGAGTATGAATAGGCCTTAAGACTGAGTCACTCACCCCAGTCCTCTCATCCACGATCTTCAGCCCGCTGGTGGAAATCTTCAGCCAGACTCTCTGCTTGTGCTTCCCTTGGCTTCTACCAGCTAGCTCTAGACCCTGAGAAAACACACAGCATTGATTGGTTGATTGGTTGCAGTTTATGTGTCATTATATTGATTGATATTCTTATGCAGACCTATCTTGGACATTTGTTCTCATGTTTTTGTTTCATTTTTGTTTTTTGTCGACCACAGATGTAGAATTTAATTTAGATTAGTTTCAATGTACAGAATGTTAATTAAATAGCATGTTGTTTAGACAGATGGTAACCTAGTTTCTTAGAGGCACTACATTGTTCTCTCTGCACTCTATTTATGTGATTGTTTACCTTTTTGTTGTCGACTAGAGTTCACGCTTACTCTGCTCATTTTCCGATCTCAAACTTGTAAGCCGCTCTGAATAAGAGCGTCTTCTAAATGCCTAAATTGTAAATTATGAGAGCACATGCATGACCATACACACATGCACGCATACCAACACACACGCGCTCAGATGTTGTCTGAGGACATGACAGACTCACTAGTGAACACATTGGTTCAAGGCTGGGTGGGTCAAGGGTGAGCATATTAGCTGAATAATAATAATATTATTAATACAGTTTACCCTTTGACCCTGTCCCTGAGCAACATCTGGTATTTTCAGGGAGGTCAGTGTGTTGGTTCAGCTGCAACCGTAGAGGTCAAAGAATCAAACGTGACCCCTCGACGGTTGGGGTTTCTCGAACCCCTTGTAACTTTAAGCACATTAAATAGATCCCATAACCCCATGCTTAGTCCCATGACCACCAGCAGATTCTTCATCCATGAGGTAGAATTCAATTAATCCATTGGGGTCCAATAAAATGCATCCCAGTAGAGGCCTTAGCCTCAGTGACGCTACACTCTTACATAACCACTTAAGCCCTATATACTTAAACGTACGCGAAATACGAAAAGCCTTTTTTTTTTGTATTTTCTTTTTTTTCGCCTATAATGTCATGTCTGAAATAGGGACGCCAGGTTGAAAATGACTTATTTTCTATCAATTACACACCCCATGAAGCCTTGAATTCATGGAGATTTTTTGTTTTTGTCGCATTCCTAAGCCAATAATTTGATGACCGGGTCATCAGTCAGTAGGAGACTCCGTAGGAGACTCCGCCGGTCATCAAATTATTGCCTTAGGAATGCGACAAAAGCCAAAAAATCTCCATGAATTCAAGGCTTCATGGGGTGTGTAATTGATAGAAAATACGATTTTTTTTGGGGGGGGGGGGGTGAACTACTCCTTTAACCCCTGACCACTACAGCAACTAAAAACATTCCAAGTCCTATGGCTGAATGGTTAGGAACATACCAAATGGGCTCTAATGCCTGACAGTGAGCCCCTGGTTTGATTCCCAGCCGGCTGTACCATTTGATGGATGTCAGTCCCCTACTCTCTCTTTACACTGTATCTGCCAATAAAGGCAAAAAGAAAAGCACCAAAAATAATACGAGTGAAACATTCCAAGTCTTAATAATGATCAAAGGCAGTATCTCCATCGCGTATCTCTTGATAACAGACATTGGATGTATTGTCAATATTATTTGTGATCAAATGTCAGCCCTCGTAGCAGATAAGAAGGCAGACGGAGAGGCAGAGGTTTATTTTGGCAGTGTGGGTCATTGCTGGCCTCAGCTCAGCTGCATGGGTCTGTTTTCTCAACAGCTGTAGACAGCAGTCAGCAGTTTCCCAAACAATGGGTCGCGACCCATTTTGGGTCACGGACCCATTTTCATGGGTCACAAGTAAATATCCTATTTGTTTAACCTTTCCTACAAATATTTCCCCCAAACATATATTCATAAATACATTTCAACAAATTTTCAAAAGATTTTCAAATATATAAAATACTAATATTTTTTCCAAGATTTTCAGACATTAAATTTTTTTCTCCATAAAAGATCAAATAAAAAATAAATAAATTAGCCAATCTTCAAGCACAACATGTTGTGATGGGGCAGGCTTGACACCTTGTAGATTTTGAATCTGTACCTTAAAGGACAACTTTGTTTTTTTACAACCAAGGTTTATGTTTTAGATTGTAATTAAAGTAAATAAAAGATGAGTGTTAACATTTTTAAATGTACTGCTTTCTATAGTTTTAGCCATTTTCGCTATCTTTTTTACAGTGGGCGGGGGCATTCTGTCCAGTGGCTAAATATGTCTTTTTTTACACAATAACCCGGCGTTTTCTTTATTATTATTTACAGTAGCTCTTCTAGACCCCAATAACTTACATCTGGCCATCAAAGACCACAGGACCTTTTTTATTGTGTAAAAAAAGCATATTTAGCCACCGGACAGAATGCCCCCGCCCACTGTAAAAAATATCGCGAAAATTGCTAAAACTATAGAAAGCAGTAAATGAAAATAAAATAACACTCATCTTTTATTTACTCTAATTACAAGCTAAAATATAAACCGTGGTTGTAAAAAAACAAAGTTGTCCTTTAAGTTTACTGTACCTTGAGTTTCATCATGGCGTCCACACACATCTTGTCCCCCTGCGCCTCGGCCACCGGGTCCACGCCGATCAGCTTGGCCTTGTAGCGAACGCCGTCTCCATGGAAACGGGAGACGGGGTCACCGGGCATCTTGGCTGCTGCCGCGGCCGCCCCTGAGAACATGAACACAGCGCTTAATGGAGCATAACCGTGGAAACACCCACACATCCCTGTGTGTGTGTGTGTGTGTGTGTGTGTGTGTGTGTGTGTGTGTGTGTGTGTGTGTGTGTGTGTGTGTGTGTGTGTGTGTGTGTGTGTGTGTGTGTGTGTGTGTGTGTGTGTGTGTGTGTGTGTGTGTATGTGTGTGTGTGTTTGTATTACTATACTTGTAAGGGCCAAATGTCCCCACAAGTAGAATTTGAGAAAACATTACGAGGACAGTTTTCTCCACACAAGTATAGTAATACATAGTGTGTGTGTGTGCGTGTGCGTGTGCGTGTGTGTGTAAAACTGGATCGTTGACCCTACATTTGACGCATTAAGTTGTCCCTCCTGACTCATTGGCTTTTAGTCAATGTTTGATTTCTCTTCTGGGAATTACATTGACAGTCTGTGTTTATGGGAATGTCAATGTGTGTTAAACTGTGTGTTTAGTTGTGACAAAGGTTGTCTTTTTAACACCAAACCGTGTAAAAGCCATCATCCGCCCCATTGTTTTATTGATGTATTCAATGCATTACTAGTGCTACTGTAGCTGCTATTTAGATGTGTTTTTACACATTCATTTAAGCATTAATTTGGTTATTGGTGAGGTGAGTTCTATGGCCACTGAAACCTGTTAAAACACCCGTTTGTATGATTTAAAAAAGAATACATGGTCATCAAGAAAGTAAACATTCTATTTTTTACTCCTGAAAAGAATAAACATTTTGAAGAGATGTTATTTTTATTGCAGTGGCTGTGAGACAGAGCCTGGCCCAGTTCACACAGAGGTTTTAGATTCAGACAAAATTAAAGGGAATTTCAAGGGAAGATTCCCTAATTTTGTTTTGGGGTTAGGCTCTATTTCTGAAACGAATGTTTCCTTTTTTTGCATGCGTTTCTGTGCTGATAAGAGTGTGATCTTGAGGTAAAACGAAGTTCAAAGGTAGAAGCAAGTCAAGCAACCAGGGGCTTTTAAAGAGCTTTAACAGATTAGATTTGACAATCCTTCAGTCTTTATTTCATCTAGACAGTACATATATTGCTGGCAAGAAGACATTCTTTTACAGCTGCTGAACTGGAATTTAAACCCCCCCAAAGAAATATGATTCCCTATAAAAAAAAGAGCACTGCGTCTGCGGGAGGTGTGTGTGTGTGTGTGTGTGTGTGTGTGTGTGTGTGTGTGTGTGTGTGTGTGTGTGTGTGTGTGTGTGTGTACTACACTACTCGCAATATTCAGGTGATTATATATTCAATGAGTTTGCTCTCTAAATAGATATACAGTACATTGGAAAGCCCCCACATAGACATTAACAAACTCAGGTGTAAGAAGTGTTCTACCTTTCTTACTGGACAGCCAGGTTCTGACAGCGCTCTGGTTCTGGTTCTGAGCTTCAGGAGCACTAGCAGCTGCATTCACCTCCTCTTGGCCTGTCTCCATAATGCTGGGCTACCTGAAATGGCCCGTTCAGTGAACCTGGAGGAAGAAGAGATGGACATTAAGACAAGTAGAAAAGTCTGGCGTGGTTTTCAAAGAAGAGGCGCGACACTCAATAAATGAAATGTATTGTCTGACAAAATTGATGCACTATCCCTCTTGGTGGATTCTCTTGAAAACAGAAATACTACATTAATCATATTGAACAACCACATCTTTTAAAGTCTAAAAGATTTAAGTTTAAAAAGTCTCACTCACCTGCTGAGGAGGCAGCCTGCTCCGTTCTGCTGTTCTCTCTGATTCACAGACATAATGATCCGTGTGAAACTTCTTCAGGCCAAAGGTCAAGATGGTGATTTATTAACCACTTTCAACCTGGCGTCCCTATTTTGGGCATGTCTTTACTAACCACGTCTAACCACAGTTAACTATAATGTCTACCCACAACCATATCTACAATGGAGGTTAAATGGAAGCATTTAGTGGATGGGCTATGGATGGTTAGTCATGGTTGTGATAGTGAGGTTAATCAGTGCATGGTGCTCCCTGAAGGGAGTGTGTACGGTTGGGTTTTTCTCCCATGGGTTTATTTGTGGTATTTTGTTGAAATAAATGCAAAATTAAATATGGCTGACTGCCAACAAGTCCAGCTGTATGACCAATGAACACTAGTGCCTGCCTGCCTGCCGTGTGTGTGTGTGTGTGTGTGTGTGTGTGTGTGTGTGTGTGTGTGTGTGTGTGTGTGTGTGTGTGTGCGCGCGCGCCATGCTCCTCTGTGGTGGGAACTGAAACCATAAGATAAAGTAAATGATATGGACTTCCTCTGCAAGAAAATTAGTTTCAGCTCTAAACAGTAGTTGAAAATAACTAAGCACAGTTACTTAAGTACTGTACTTAATTTACAATTTTGAGTACTTTTACTTTAGTTGATTATTTCCATGTTTTGATACTTTATACTTAATGTACTTTTTACTCCACTACAATCATTCTTATACTATCTTAGACTTTAGCTATTAAAAAATAGCTGGTCTACAAGCTCACGACGCATCACATCAAGCTTATACATCAGCTATTTTCAAAAACATTTTGACACATACAAAATTAAAGAAATTAAATAGGATTTACTTTGGTACTCGAACTTTATTTTTATGCCAGTAGTTTTATACTTTTTTTGTTTCCTGGAGTCACTGGGTGTTTCGGGTCTTGCAACAGACACCCTCCTCCAGGCGACCCGACCGAGGCTGATCAGACCCTGGCCTGTGTCCAAGTGGCATGCTACTGCCCCCACTGTCTCTTGCGGGCTTAGGGTACTTTAATTCAAGTACATTTTTTACTTTATACGCTTTTACTTGCGTATTTTGACATTGTGGTATTGCTACTTTTATAAAATTGGAGTACTTCTTTCACCACTGGCTCTAAATGAAGCCACTGAAACAGGAAATGATGGGGACAGTGAAAATAAAAGGGGAAGATGTTAAGGAGATATTAGGTCAAATAAATACTAAAGAAATATTGTATGTTATTATCAAACAATGGAGACGGCTACAGTACATGTGAATCAAGTGGCACTGCTCAGTCTAAGTTGCTCCGTTTGTTTGTATGAATTAATATTTGCTCATCAGTCAGTGCTACATGCTCTTATCTGCTTAACACTACACCATGAGCTGCTTTTAAAGGAGCATGAGCACTTCGCACATTTTCAAGCTTGTCTTCATATAAGTTGTCCTCATTATAAGATGGCGCCATTTCTGTCTACTCGCTTGTGTGTCTCATTTGTGGGCTGTGGAGATTTCAAACTTCTTTTTTTATTGATGCGAGAACAATGGCTTCTGTTTCAGCATGCTAAGCTTCCAGGAAGAGAAACGCTTAAAGTTCTATTAGCTTTATACCTATCTATGATGACATTCGTAGGCAGGTTTCTGAACTGAGAGTAAACAGAATGCTCGATCACAACACTCAGAATTAATTAAAAGTCTCAAGGTGCACAGCCCAACAATATCACAAAAACAAGAAAACAGCCAGCACTTGATAATGTCCTTTCACATAATTTTGATTTAATTGCCTCACCCAGACAGAGCAACAGATGTGTTTTTCAAATTAATCACTGTTCCACAGCATTGTGTCAAGTCAACAGGAAGTGAGGTTTAATTAGTGCATGATGCAATCAAGACCAAGTGAATACAGGTGCATTCTGTCATCACCTTGAAAGCTAACAATGATGTCTCTATGATTTTAAATAGGTACCAGGAAAGGACAATTACTATGTGAATTCAAGTGCAATTAAGAGGCAATTTAACATTAACAAATTGAAATTGTAGGATGATTCACTGTGAGTCAACTATATCTATACATGACTCCAGACCACTTGAAATAAGGGCTGAGTATAAACCTACTAAATGGCTGAAAGGTTAGCAAACCTGACAAGCAGGTAATCAACCAACAAATCAACTGACTCAAGAGATTCACAAATATACCAATGTACAAGTATATGCACATACACAAAAAAACACTACAATGATAACCACCGTCTCAATAAGGATGTATTTAAAACATTAAGACCCTTAAGGTGTTCTGTCTGTAGTGTGTGGATCCAAGAGGATCTGAACTAACAATCTGTCCCGGTCTCCACCTCTCTTTAAAGAGCTGCCTTATCCCCTGAAACCTCAGAGTGCAGACATCATGACCCGCAGCATTGAAATGCCTGCAGGTCACTTATGATTTCTCATCGTTTCGGATAGAGCTCTTGTGTTCAGAAAAACTTGTTTCTGAACTGCCCATAGCCCACCAATGACACGCAGAGCTAATACACAGATATATTATAATGAGCTTTAGGAGTAAGGACCAATTATATGATGATAAGGTTGAAAAGGGTTTTAGTGCTCCTTTATACCCAATATACCATACTTTGTCTTACGACAAATAGCCGATCTGCTTTTTTTTTTTTTATGTTTTAAGGTTGACTATAATGGCAGGCCCAAAATAAGGACACCAGGGTTAATGTGGTTAAAACTACTAGACTTGTTGCAGGAATCAACTGAATTCTCAGTAACAGGATGACCGCAGCACTGGCCTGCCTTTGCGGGAAGGATGCCTGAACAGGAATTTCTGGAATAATCAATACTTAAGACCTAGGAAGCCATTATAACAAGATGCTGACAAATATTTAGTTTAGTAGAGCGCCCTGGCTGTGTAACACATGTCGCAAGTGGACAGACCGCGGTCTGTGAGATTAAACAGTATATTTCCCAGGAAATTCACACAAATCCTCAAGAAACAAAAAGAGAGGCTTGGATTAGCTGGAGCTTTAGCTAGAGGGGTTTGAATTAGCTGCTGGTTTCCACCAAGTCTCCTTTAAATGACTTGAGGATTTGTTGACAATATTGGAATCACATGGAAAACCCACAATATGTGGATTAGTGGGCATAGCCAAAGTTTGTAGTTGAGGGACTGGAAATAGACAAAACTAATCCAGTTGACTGACTGAAGAATGCATGGGTCCCTCTAAAGAGGAGTGTCATCACTTCCTGATGCGGTGGGATGTTGCTGGGTTTTCTTGTTAATATTCACAATCACAGTGAAACAGATTCACAAAAATGCATGGACACACACACACGCACAGGAAAGACATCACGCGCACGCACACGCGCACGCACACACACACACACACACACACACACACACACACACACACACACAGTATAATATTTAGAAGTAAGACACACAGCGCACCTCATTTGATGTTAATAATTAATCAATCTTGTTATTAATTTGATAGTTATTTTGTATTTATGTAGAGTAGTCATTATGCCCCACAGATTTATGTGTTACCATTTGTACCCCACTGACCCCACCGGGATGACGCACTCACTCAGCCACAGCAGATAGTCACAGTCTCATGGCCCAGTATGGATATTCCCATCTACTATGAACACATTAATTATTAAGTGACAACATTCTGGCTCCGATGTCTAAGTATGGATCTCTCTACAGTATGAATGTACATTCTGGCTGTATAGCCTCTTATCTCAATCCGATGAGACACATATCTTTTGAGCCATGGGGTTAAGAGTTTCCCATCATCTGTCGTATACAGCAACTGACCTTTCCGGGTCCATTTGTACCCTCTCAGAGTTACATTAACACTTGGCATTGTATAGTGTATGTCTTGCGCCGAGCATGAGGTCATTGTACTCTGTACCATGTGCACCAATGTATACAGTACACTATACGAGTGTATATTCCCTGTGGAAGCGTTGCTGATTTGATGACAGCCAGATAAACTCCTGTACACTTACGTAACATTTAAAAAGGAATAATGTTTATGCTAGGTGGTGGGTCCATGTACGCGTGACGACGTGAACACAGACGTTTCACATGTAGAAAACGACTGAAGGATCAAAGAATATTCTTTAATAGCATGTGTTTAAAGGTTTAATGGAAGCTGGAACACGGTGCAGTTGCATATATTGTGGCAAAATGCCAAATGGCTTTCTGATCTTGTTCAAATAAAGTCTTCCTTAAAAGGAAGATAAACCGTATGGTACCATACAGTAGCTGTAGAGGGACTGGGTTGTATACCTTCATGATGTCTTCATGAACAGTTGTATATGCCCTGGAACAAATTACAAATTTTAAAACTTCAAGGACCCCCAGTTTGGTATGCATTAGTTAGGCTATGGATGGACCCCATTAACCTCGTGTCACCAGGCTTTTCCACACGGCGGAGAAAAGACCCCCATAACTCTGAGAGTGTGCACATGGAACCAAATGTAATTTTTCCTATATTAATATGATATACAGTCTATCTTGTCATGTTGTCTTCCATTACGCCTTCAACCCATACAGTGACAAGTACCGCAACATCCTGTGTGTAGAAATGTTTCAACTCACTTGGTGACGACTGACGAGTGCAACACCCCCAGGATTTGAACCTGGGTCTCCAGTGGGGGGGGGGGGGGAGCAACCGGGCAAGCATTTACCGCTCAGGGGACCGGGTTATGAACTTCAGGCTAGGGTACACGTTGCGACGCGTTGAGTTTGTAGATCTGCTATTTTTTCCGAATGTTCCCCCCAGAATAATCATGCTGGGGTTCATGTGGTTAAGAACAATAAAATGTAATTTGACATTTTTACAGTGTGGCTCTGTAGGAGGCGAGTCATACAATATGTCTGTCTGTGTGAGTCTAGCCTCGGGAACCCATGCGTTTTTTGTTTTTGTTTCTTTGTTTCTGTTCTTGAGTCTGAGTGAGCTAATCTCACAAACTGCTGGACGTTTCACATGAATATATATTTTTTCAATTATGGAAGGGGGTCAGATTGGGCTGAAACCTTGTCCAGATTTTGAGTCACACCATTACGTCATAGACACAGTATGTCATAGATGACTAATGTCATGCATAGACTGGCTACATGAAGTCTGAGATCCACATGGGAGCCGTGGCTACATGAAGTCTGAGATCCACATGGGAGCCGTGGCTACAAGCTCACAATGTGATGCCTTGTGAGCTTGTAGATCTGCCGTTTTTGCAGAATGTTCCCCCCAGAATAGGGATGCTGGGGCAAGTGGTTAAATGTCAAGTATAAAGTTATTTTCAATCTGTCCTAATGGAAGTGGATATTCTCTCATGTTTTCCTCGGGACATAATTATATCGCTGTACGTACCGTAATATGACATCAATGTAAGGTGCTATAAAGTAACAATGTAATTCAGTTATTTACAGGGGTGCCCTTGCCCTAAGCCATAAAAGGTTTGAGAACCTCTGACTTGGTTGCTGTGTCCATCAAGGCGTTTTTTTTGCTGATGTTTTCAATGGTTTCCGGATGTTTTCAATGGGAGTGCCGGGTATTTACACTATAGCGGCGTGACGAAGCACTGAGCATCTATTCTGCGCTGCCCATTCACGTCTGCTGTTTTAATCTCGCAGTGAGTTGAAATGCTTTAAACTCTGGGCATTTTATTGAACTTTTTAGAAGGGTGTCTCACTTTGGTGAAAACACAGAATAATAGTAGGTGCAACTGAAGAATATATTTCAATCACCAACAATATACACAAGCAACAGTGCAGCAGTGAGAGCCTGCTGGAGAGTCATGCTCCAAGGCTGTGGGACAGTCTACACACTTCTGTGTTAGACCCACACTTTTAAAAGCCACCTGTGCTTGTATAGGGCATAGCAGTGGCAGCCATTTTGTGGTGCCACAGATAAAGAAAACGCATACATTTTTCCCATAGAAATTTCCTAAAATATTTATATTAATTACTTTTAGCCTGGAACCAAGCCATCCAGGCTCCTGGTGAATCATGAGCAAAAAACATTTGATTCTCTGTCAAAATAATATTTTATTATATTATTATACACTATTTATTAAATAATCTTTGTTGCGGTTTTCTAATATTTTTTGACACTGCTGTGCCCTAAACCTAAAGCCTTGGAGGCCACTTAACGTCCCCTGTGCCATTATTGTCTACTCATTGTCATTTACTCCTCCCCATTTTGAAAGTATTTCATCTAATTTATTTTCTATTTAAGTTGCACAGCACTCCAGTTGGTTTCAAATGTTGTACAATTTACAATGTAGGCATTTAGGCAGATGCTCTTATCCCTAGAGCGACTTGCGATGATGCGATGTGATCTAGAGTGCGGTCTAGCCAACACCAACTCGGGACTCCTGGATTGCTGCCCTCCACACTCTCCTATCTAGCATCAGGGTCTTGAGCTTTACAGTGTTGTTAACTAAGCTGTCACGCCGCATCTACATGTATGTAGGTGGTGCACTTCTTGCATTTCATGGCTTTGCCCTGGGTTGGCTCCCACAGTGTCAGTTTGCTTGCCACTAGTTCTGGGTGCCTGACGCAGTGCCCTGCCAGCCTCATCCTTCTCTCTCTGACTTTGTCTGTGACCCATGGTAGGTAGGTCCCTGTAGAGAGTGACTTATAAAGTGCAAAACTTCAGTCAGGCACGTAGACACATGCCTACCAGTGTCTAGCTGAGCAACTGCTCAAATACATCATTTGTATCATTTATTTCTCTCTTACAGAACAGAACAGAACAGCTGCTCTTCACGCTGCTCTCAAAGGCGAAGCCATGCAGGTCATTCTGCTGGCAGGGTCCCACGTTTTGCCCTCCTGATAAGTCTGTATATAGAACATAGCACATCTCTCTCATGCACGTCACACACTAAAGTGTGACTTGCTAGGTTCCTCTGATAAACTTTTGAACAGGTTAATCATGTCCAAATGCTTAGGACTTATCCATTAATCATTACCATCCATATTTGTAACTAATGTATAAAGTGTATACAACTTCAGTTTGAGAGGGTCTTATTTAGCTTCTGTGGTTTCCACATTTGCAACTGTCCTCCAGTAAGGAATAGACAATTTAGTTCTACTTTTATATTCAGTTTTTATGTTTTTGTTTTGGGGGTGGGGGGTGGCATCTTTACCTTCCAAAGGTCTGTACACTCTAGCCATCAACAACAGGATATGCAGTCAAGTAATCGAGTGCCAAGAAAATGAATAAGTGCTACAAAGTAGCAGGTAGACATCAAACCTAACATCTATCTATAACATACATCTGTGGACAAGTGTCGTGGAATCAGTAATTGTTGAGCAAACGGAGTCCGAGACACTTCACGTTATAATGTATACACAAGCTCATGGGAGAAGTACATCAAACATTCAGGGTGGTGGTACACTAGTTCTCGGGGAAAGCAGGGAGAGGGAGCCTAGTTATGTACAAAGATAAGTGAAGAAACTTGTGTCACAGGACCATGCTGTACTCTAAACAATAGATATCAGGCCTAGGTCATCTTGACTATTATTCAGATGGTCAGAACATATACGGCAACATAATAATAATAATAATAATAATAATAATAATAATAATAATAATATAACACTATAAGGTATAATTCTACCACAATTCCTCCTCACAAGCCTACAGCATACATATCTATCAAAATAATGTACAGCAAACAGCAGCAATACATCTGGAGGATGACACAACTAGCATCTATCTAAATAGGCAACAAGTACAATTTACAAATTGACTTTGACTTGACTGGAATGAATGATTCTGTGAGAGAGGGGTGCCAAGGTAGGACACAGGAGACAAGAAAGGAGGAGTTACATTTTGTTTTAGTACTGCCAACAGTCCTTTTTTAACTGCCCTAAATGGCCTGTCTCTGTCAGTGCAGCCTGGTGCATATACACAGACCCAAAAACCTGCCTCAGTCTTTATCTGATGCCAATCTACTTATCCAACACGATGGCACAATTTACTAACAGTGCTGATGGGTTTATTTGATTTTGTGGAACTCTAGAGTCTAGACTATGCTGCCAAGTTTACATGGAATTAAATCATGGACAAACTTCTACTGTAGAAATTATTTTCACAAATGGTGTCATCTTATTCATTTAATTGCTCCACTGCTGCACTCCCAAACACTTGCAAGCAAATGCTCATGACAACATGGGAGGGAAAATAAGCTGTTGAGACATAATGTACTGTTTCTGATGAGAACAATTACATTTTCATTGCACCCTCTGCGTGATGAAACAATTTGTGTGATTTTGCAACCCTTTTTGCCATGCAAAGAGAGTGAGTCGAGAGAGAGAGAGAGAGAGAGAGAGAGAGAGAGAGAGAGAGAGAGAGAGAGAGAGAGAGAGAGAGAGAGAGAGAGAGAATTTGTATTACTCATTCCCCTTTCAAGCAGCATAGGACAAGAGCAACTAATAATGATTACTGACAATATTATGGCTTATATCATGGCCAGGTAGCTATACTGTACAATCCAAGATTCTAACAAAGTTCACTTCTAAGAACTAGGGAGTAGTGAGACTGAGGTTGAGTTCTAATCGGCAAGTCCTTCCCCTGTTGTAATTTTTTGTAATTTGACCATACTGCATCATTTCTCACAACTTCCTGGAAGTCAAGACATTGGGGTGAACCCCTGGAGATATGTAAATAGAACTGCCATAGAACTGCACACCATTACTCGTTCTCTGGAATCCCATGCCAGAGAATCTCAGTATGAAAAGTTAAAGTATAGACACTTTTAAGGAAGATCTTAAGACTTCAGTTAATTATTCATTTTCTTTTAATGCAATTGCATCCAATCAGGAGATCATTGAAATATCATTTATTGTATCAGCTTGGGTTCCAGGGTTGAATAAAATCGGTATCCCGACCTGCAAATGTATTTTCTGTTTAGTAAAGAGCTGTTGAGACAGGGATACCCCTGTTAGACCCCTGTTACTGAACAAACACTCTACAGCAATGATTACTATCATAATAATTTGAGTTCCCAGAAGCTTCGCATAAAAACAGAATAATTACACGAGAACACTATCATAATATACTATATAATATACTATATAGAGCTATGTAACACTTATTTTAATAAAACCACCTTTAATAATACGGTGAAATTTACTGTTTTAATATAAGCAAAGACAAGTAATCATATAAATCATAATTTCATCTCTGTTTAGGGTTGTACATGAGTGTGTAGTGAACGTTATGGCTTAAAAGTAGGATATAAGAACAAAGTAATTTAGGGGTTTCCCTCTTGGCCGGAGACTCGATGTGAGCATCTCTAAACGTTTATGACCTCATCACAGAACACCATGCTAAGACATTTGAAATGCACCCACTACGCATTTAACTTTACAGCAACGAAGGCCATAAACTAAGCATTAGAGGACTGTATATCCTGTGATTCACTCACTAAATGTCCTAACAATGGTACAACAAACACTAGTCCCCTCGGGCCTCACCTAAATATTATGTTGAAGTTTATGAGCCTTGGAGTTCCCCTTTGCCTCTAAGAGTGTGTGGGAGCATGTGTGCACTGTGTGTGTGTGTACTGTATGTTTCTGTGTGCAGGCGTCTATATGATGATGATGATCACGATGATGATGATGATACTTTGTCAGATCAAGTATGTTCTTGCATCACAACAAAAACCTAAGAAAAGAAGCTACATACATTTAACATACTGTAATTACAATCACAGATGACAATGTGTGTGTGTGTGTGTGTGTGTGTGTGTGTGTGTGTGTGTGTGTGTGTGTGTGTGTGTGTGTGTGTGTGTGTGTGTGTGTGTGTGTGTGTGTGTGTGTGTGTGTGTGTGTGAGACTCTGTGCCTGTGTATCTGTGTGTACAACACAGTGTACCTGTTTTGTGAGATGTTGTGCTTGAGGCGGTCTGCAGAGAGGGACCCCAATGTAAACACCAGCCATCTGCTAATGAATTAAGTGCACTTTGACATTCAGCGTGCATGTGTTCTGTCCAACGCATCACGCACCTCCGCTCCTTACAGCCATGTACAGTCATCTGGAACAAAGCAGTGGAATGTGTTCTTGTATAGTCAGTCTGCATGGGCAAAAAACAACAACACACAACATCTTACTGGCTCCTCCTCAGTGGTGTAAAGTAACTGTACATTTACTGTAGTCTACTTAAGTAAAATGTTGATGTAGACCATTTTTTACTTTACTGGAGTATTTACAATGTTCAATAGCCTACTTTTACTTCTACTCCACTACATCTCAGAGGCAAATATTGTACCTTTTACTCCACTGCAATTATATGAAAACTTTAGTTACTAGTTATATAGTAGATTTTGATTATAATTTCAAAACATACATTAACCACTTCAGCCCTATATATGCGATGTGACGCATTGAGCTTGTAGATCTGCTATTTAAAAAAAAAAAAATACATTTTGAAAATCAAAAACATTCTTAAAACTTTTACTATTGGTACTTTAAGTATATTATTTAATGGCAATAATTTTGTACTTTTACTCAAGAAAAAGTAAAAAACTGAGAACTTCTGGCTCCTCTTTGAGCTTATGTTCAATGCAGAGCTGTAGGCCTACAATACTTAAAAAAAACAAAAACAACAACAAAAAACACACAAAAAAGTTATCATGACAAGCTATTGGACTTGAACTCCACATTCAATATTTGCTATAATAAAATGTTTTCCCTCTCCAACATCATGAACTAGCCTACTAAACAGTGTGCTTAAGTGTTGATACTGAATTCTGAATAACACAGGCTGGAGGGGTGCATGCAATACAGAATACATTATTTTAGTGAATAATTTTAAATCCAGCCCGACATAAATAACACTGTGGAGAAATAAAACTGGAATTTGTGAGGCTAGTCGTTGCATTGCAGTTGCATTCCACACAGCCTCTCTGAATAGAAAACGTGATCCTCCTAAATGGGGTTCATACATGAATTCCTTCTGGGATGAAATCAGCAGGCTTTTCCCGGCAGGCGCGTCTCTCCGGAAATGTAATGCAGAAAAACTCAACTTAACCTCCCTGACAGCCAGAACACTCCGCCGTGACGCCAGAGACGTGAAGAGGAAACCCATCTCCTCTATCTCACACACCATCCATCCTCCTCCAGCCAGGGTTGCCAAGTCCGCTTATTGTAAGCAACTTTGGGCTTCTTTTTCTGTAAGGTTACTTGTAAATATTGGTAGTTGCGGCCTTGTGGGTTGCATTATATTTTTGGAGCTTGTTTTTAAAGTGTAGTTGCTTATTTTGGGCTTGTTTCCTAATGTTGTTTAAACCAGTGGTTCTCAAACATTTTCATGTCAAGGACCCCCAAATTAATATTATTAACCCCCCCATCAGAAAATATTTTATATGGCAGGGACGGTGAGGGACCCCATACGTTCTACAAGATTTGTGTTGTTAAAATGTTTCGAGAATATTTCACATTTTTCACATCTATTTTCAAAGGGCTCATGTAGCCTGGTCAGTGGTCGCTTCTTTTGGGCTTGTTTTCATAGACCTGATTGCTTGTTTCTCTCGCAAAACCTGGCAACACTACCTCCAGCCCCCTGTCTGACTGAGAGAGGGTGTCGGTATATCAGAGCAGCTCAGAGCTGTGCGTAATGCTGGACGCGTCTGGGAGCTTGGAGACGCCATAAGACCGTTTATGCTACATAAAATGTCTTTATTATTATGTCTCCTATAGCGGATCCAAAGAGGGATGCATTCTGAAATCAGCATCTAACCAAAGGGACCAACACCAGGGATTTACAAACAATCTAACCGGGGGACATATAGATCTACGATGGAAAATGACACTAATTTTACGCACGGGTCTAGTATCAACGAAACGCGGGTCCAGAGGTCGATGGCCGTGCCGATCCTCATGTTCGCCGGCGGGGCCGTGGGGAACATCATCGCCATCGTGGTTCTGTCTCAGTCTGTATCCAGACAGGGACGCAAGTCCTCGGCGTTCTACAGCATGGTGTGCGGCCTGGCCGTCACGGACCTGCTGGGCACGTGTCTGGCCAGTCCGCTCACCATCGTTAAAGACGCGCTGCAGAACCCTCACCTGTGCGCCTTCCAGTCCTTCTTGCTGCTGTTCTTCGGCGTGGCGGGTCTGAGCATCATGTGCGCCATGTCCGCTGAGCGCTACATGGCCATCTGCTGCCCCTACACCTACCAGAGGTATAGCCTACTTCAGAATCAGAATCAGAAAGACTTTTCTGTCTCACCTTAAAAAAAATACTTTGCTGTAAAAGAAGGGTGAAATTCATTTGCCAGGGCTCCTCAGACTTGCAGTTAATTAAAAACCACTTGCAGCATTGAGGAAAGCTTTGGCTGAAAATAGCAGATCGACAAGCTCACATGCATTGCTTTGCATTGTGAGCTTGTCGATCGGCTATTTTAAGCCAAAACTTTCCCCACAATAACAGAAAAGACACTAGTAGCCTATTGAGCCCTGAGGGACTATGGTTACATGGGGTTTAAGTGATTAATAAAAAACAGCATACAACTAATATATATATATATATATATATATATATATATATATATATATATATATATATGTATACACATATACATATATATACATCAGCACATAATACAAAGCTAAATAAATAAAATAAAAGGTACTTTGATTTTAAAAGCAAAAGTCTTATCTTCATATTATTCACTAAAACACCACCTTTGTGTATGTCAGAACACTTATTCAAAAGTCTTGGTAAAAGAAAGTTCTTTGTGTTCATTTCCCCCCCTTTTTTTCTGTCTTGCCCACAAGGTGGGGCGTGGACCGCCGCTTCGCCCAGAAGGTCCTGTTCTTCATTTATATCTCCAACATCGCTTTCTGCGTCCTCCCCATGATGGGCATAGCGAGCAGCAAGCTGCAGCCGTCGCGGACGTGGTGCTTCATCCACGACTGGAAGCGCACGCCCGGCGCCTCGTCGATGGCCTCGGCGACCTATTCCTTCCTGTACGGCGGGGTCAGCCTCGTGCTGATCGTGGCCACCATAGTGTTGAACTTTTTCGTGTGCGGGACGTTGCTGATCATGCGACAGAGGACCGTGCAGAGGCCGGTGACCAGGGCCAGCGTGAGGGAGAGATGGAGATCGCTGTCCTCCGCCGCCGAGACGCAGATGATTGCGGTGCTGGTCATGACGTCAGCGGTGGTGCTGACCTGCTCCGCGCCGTTAGTGGTAGGTAACCTAGAGGTCGGCAACCTTTTTGACATGAAGTGCCATGTTTTCATTTTCTTGATAGTCAGTGTGCCATGGCCTATCAACGTCAAGTTTAATTGTGACACCACGTAAAAATAAAATATTTCAAACTGATTTTGATTTGTCCATATACATTTATTTTTTCATCTTCTTTTGAAATATTTTCTTTCATCATTAGACTCAGAGCAATCATTAGCCTCATAAAAATAACCCATATCTCCCAGACTCCCTCCCCGTCAGAGTTTGAATGAATGTAGAATTATGTGCATACAGATGTGAGGGGACTTGAATTTATTAAAAATATATATTTTATTTTAAAAGAAAAACCCTCTCACACACTTGTGTGTGCCAGTGATCAGCCTATCCCATGTGCCAATGTTGTTGGCCTACATATCCCAGATAGGGACGCCAGGTTTAAAGTGGTTGGTTAACTCTGAGAATACTAATCTCCCAAGTCCCCCTACTAACTATAGCCATAGACCTTTATTGATCCCGCAGGGGAAATTCACTTGCAATAGCGGTTGGGGGAGATAAGAAAAAAATATGGTAGAAAACTAAAAAAGCAATGTCTGTGAAGTATGGAGAGAGACATTGCTGTTGAGTTTTTTCAAATGTAATTTTCTGTCAAGGACCCCCAAATTGATGTATAGGCTGCCTATTAGGCCACAGATCCACATTTGTAAAGATTTTGTGCCAGGGTCAAGGAGAGAAAAGATTATTAAAAATGTCAAGATTCACATTTTTCTAAAACAGCCTACCGGTAGCTACAAGCTACAAGCTTGTAGATCGAGTTGTTAAATTGCTCGTTTTGCTGGGGACCACCTGGAATCAATGACCCCTGGGGTGTCTCTGGACCCCACTTTGAGAACCACCAAGCGATACAGACCATAAGCTCCATTGTATAGAGAGGACAGCAACAGGGATGGATAACAGATGAGTGCCCAGGCGCCTCTGACCTCCAGGGGTCACGTCTCTGCCCCAGCCAATGCGAGTGTGAGGCCTCTGGTTCTCTGGGTAAACTCATGATATTTTGTCCAGTACTCGGGGGCCCCTGACCGGGTCGGCAGAGGGCCAGACTCCTGGACTTCAGAGGCCCCTGTGCTCAGGGAACAATATGTTGGGAGTTTTGGGCTAGCTATGGTGGTGAAAGGCTGATACAGCGGGGTCATTTTGAGATATGGTATGGCAAAGTTTAACTTGCAATCTCAGGTATTGATGTCATGTCAGAATAGTTTTATGTACCCTGATAGGGATCTTGCATTTATGAACAAAATATTGAAAGTAGTATTTAATGGCCAAAGATGATAATGTTTTGGGTGGTATGAGTGAAAGTCTCCAAAATGCTACAGCAAAAAGCAAAAGAGACAAGTATTTGTTGGATTTCTGGGTTGGTTTGAAATGGAGCACAACAACTATGTTTCCAGGATGTATTTTTGCCTATCCACATTTGGGTCAATGGCTGTTCTATACTAGAGTAATACAGTCATTTTAGATAAAAAATAAATGGTGTAGTTATTTTCAGAAAGGTGGATTTCCTTTACCTAGCAACCTTAAGATCTTGCTGAGTGTTTTTCCACATCGTATTAACATGTATGGTCTATATATGACGTGCTTTGCCCTGATGATGGTCATATCACCGAAAGCCTGGCATTTGTTTATTAAAGAAACTTGTAATGATCCAAATGTGCAGATTGCAGAATCTCCTGCTCTTATAGTGAATGGTGTTTAAAAATGTATGTAGTGATCTACTAAGTATACACTTTTTAATTGTTGCTATGTTGTTTCCAGGTGCGTGTCTTTGCCAACCAGCTTACACAAGTCAACGATTTCGGCGCAGATCTAGCTGCAATCAGGATCGCTTCGGTCAACCCCATCCTTGACCCTTGGATCTACATCCTGCTCAGAAGGACACTGTTTCGCAGAATACTCAGCGTGTGCAAAACCATCTGCCAGACACGCAAGAGAAAAGTGGTGTCCACGCCGCAGAGGCATCTACTCGGCCCGGAGTTCACCAAGGACACCAAGGACACTCATGTTTTCACACAGCTTTTGTGCAACGCAAACATTATCACTCAGCTTCCGGCAGTAGTCACATTTACGAGCGATGGCGACACAGAAAGTGCTCAACCGTCATAAACAACCAACCACTACTACAGACTTTTGTAAACAAAAAAGTGTAAAGACACTACTGAAATCATAGACATGAAGTCAAGAACCTTGACTGGACTTGAACCAGACTTTATAGAACTTTACATTTCAGATGATGATGAACAGCACTAGTTGTACTGAATTTATAACCACTTATTCTACACCTTGATATGCTCAGGGGAGCAGTAGCCTTCTCTAAAAAAATTAAGCTACCTTTATTTAAGTTTACTGTGTACATACAGTACTAAGAGATCACACCAGGTTAGTGATGGATGCAGTATTTTTTTTAATGCACCAGTGATGTTCTGTACCTGGACTGGTCCAAGTAAAATGTGGTTCAGTGTCTTGCTCAAGGACACTTCGACACTAAGCCAGGTGGGGCTGGGGATCAAACTAGCTCTACCTCCTCAACCACTGCTGCCCTGAGTAGGGCCAGTACAGGCATATACTAGCATTCCGAGAGTACTTTTCCATTTGAATCCTGACATGGTGTAATCCTGTTTGTATGGGAGAAAAAAGTGCAATATGTTCCTTAACAGCAAGCATCAATCGTACATACATGTACTGAACAAAAGGTTGTGCAAAACATACTTAACTGCCCCGGAACAGGTTTGGTATGGAACACTTGTGCAGTGGAAAGAGATACCTTGGCTTCCAGCCAAAACCGAGATGGGTGGTGAATGAGCACCATCTACAGGCTGGTTCTGGCCTCACAGCAGCAATGTTCTTTGGAGGAAGTTGGCAATCAACTGCTGGAACATCATCAACAATCTTAGAGAGACGGTGGCTCTTCCAACCCAAAATCAATACATTCATTTTAAATGAATGCATCCATTTTCTACTGGCAGGACCTATCTCTACCTTCTCTGATTCCAGGTCAGGTTGTCTAGAAATTAAAAGGCACTGAACTTAAGTTTAACTTACAGGTCATGGTAGACCAAAGGTTGGTCAACCAGTATGTCAGCCGTTTAAAGGCTCGATGAGCATAACATGTATGTTTTCCCTCACTACTCATGTTCACGGACAGGACTCGCATTCGCAATAGATGTGTAATTTCGTCAAGGCATTTCTTTGTCCGTCTTGTTGTCAACATAAGCTAAAAGCAGATCACTGAAATGTTATGGAGTGGAATACAATTTGAAATGTGTTTAAATGTGTCATTTGAACTGGGGACCCCCCCACCGGCCCACCCTGACAAGCACTTGGAATTGTAGGAGTTGAGGCATTACAATTAGTTTGACTCGGGTCCACAGATAAATATTCTAAAATAGTTTTCCGAAATTTTGCCTCTTTCTAATATTATTTGACAATTTGGCCAATGTTTGACCAGTCTTTATAGTAGTTTGTTGATTACTTTTGATGCAGTCTTTTTTTCTTTTTTTAGCTATTAAAAAGGTAAATTGTCACTTCACTGTCATCTGAAGCCCCCCCCCCAAAAAAAACCAAAACAAACATGTGGGGACCCCTCTGGGTGTCCCGACCCACATGTTGAGAACCACTGATCTAGATGCACATGACACTGTTCAGAGTTTACAGAATCTCAGTCCGTGGGGCAGCCGTTCTGCTGTCTTTGGATTCTGAAGAGAAGAGAAAGGCATTTTTACTTGTTTTAACATCTAATATTAAGATGATTCTTAGGTTTTGAGAGTATTCCAAGAATCAGGTGAAACTGGAATGCCTGGTTTGACTTCAGGGTCCAAGCTGCACAAAGTTAAGCACAATTTAGTCACAAAGGATATATGGGTTTGGAGCCTTAAAACACATTTACTGTAGTTGCCTTAAGTTGCCTTAAAACGCATTTAGACCTGAGGCCGATTCTACAAATGTCTTCTATGTTGCTTTACCAGTGGTGCTCAAACCTTTTAATGTCAGGTACCCCCAAAATTATATGTATTTTGCCCCAGAAGCAAAGATTAGAGTTAAAAAATGTTCAAAAATAGCAGATCTACAAGTTCATAGTGGTGCTATGAGCTTGTATAAAATAACGCTTTTTAGCTAAAATATAAAATGACACAGAAGCTTTCCCCGGTTAAAAAAGGACCATAACAGGTTCATGTCATTTTCCATTGACAACCTCAGCCAGTTTTAATAAACCTCAAACATTATTCCCAAAATGTCTTTAATTTTGAGATAGTGTGTGTTTACGTCTTGTCCATATTCAATAAACATTACAGAACGTTAGCTGAAACTCACTGTATCGTTGAAAGCCCTCCTCAAGCTAATATTTGAGCTCAAAATGCAGCACTTGTAAGGAACTATTCTTCCAGGTGTATTAACGCATGTAAAGGAGTAATTTTAATCAAATAAACTGTGCCGTGATTTTCAAAAAAGGTACACCTTACCTAGGAACTTCAATATTTCGCTGTAGAATGTTTTTCCAAACCTTTCCAACATGAATGGTAATGTATGTTTAAAAATATAGGCTACTAAAACATACACTGCATACAATAATGGACATACCATGTGTTGAAGACAGGGGCCATCTCTGCTAATGGTGAGAAGTCAAAATTAGACTGGTGTGGTCCTTGATATCTGCCAATAAATTATGTATTTTTCATACAGGTGTTTTCAGTTTGTACTTTAAAAGGCACTTTTAAATGAATAAATGCTATCCGTGTCAAGATTACTCTTGTTGATTACATCTCTCGTCTGGTTGAACTTGGGTGGAGCTATACGGTATACTGACAAAATGTATGTCACAACAACCTGTGGGCCAAAAAAAGAATGATAACAAGGTAAACTGGCCTGCCCTCAGCCATGTAAAGAGAGTGGCATCAACTGGAGACCAAAATGCTTGATTGTGTGATTTGTGTAGTCCTCAGTTAGTTCCAGTTCCAGTTCCATGTCCATGTAAAATAGATCCAGAAGTGGATCACACATGGTCTGTTCTGTAACTCTACTGCACTCCGTGTTTACTTGCTAGCCTTCCGGGAACTATTGAGAGGCTCCATGTTCCGCCATTGCTGTAAAGAAAACTTGTTCCATTGGAGTGAATGGAGTTGGTGGCACTATCTCTTTACAATACATCACTGCAAACTAATCTAGTGTGAGGGAGCTGTCAAACCAACCTATAACCACACAGCCCTGAGCAGTGGTGTAAAGTAACCACGCACATTTACTCAAGTACTGTACTTAAGTATAAGTACATCTCAGAGACAAGTTAATTTGTGGGTTTAGATCAGGGGTCAGCAACCTTTTTGACATGAAGTGCAATGTTTTTATTTTCAAATCAACATTAAGTTTCATTAGGACGCCACTTAAAAATCTAATATTTCCAACAGATTTTGATCCATATACATAAGCTTTATTCATTTTTTCTCCTTTTGAAATATTCTTTCACTTCAAATGTAATCATTACTCATTAGATCTCCCAGATTTCCTCCCCAGTCAGAGTTTAGAGTTTGAATGAATGTAGAATTATGTGCAGGAAGTAATTTGCATATAGATGTGAAGGGACTTAATTTAACTGACTACATCTTTTTAAATGTTTTATTTTAAAAGAAAGTTCCTCTCTCTCACACTTATGCCAGTGTGCCCGTGATCACCCTCCCCTGTGCCAATGTTGGCACCCTAAGGTTGCCTACCCCTGGTTTAGATTATCAGTACAACATACTTTAATCAAGTAAACCCTATTTCATACTGTGTCTATTTGAAAATCTACAAGGTCACAATGCATCACATCGCAATGACTGTAGCATCTGCTATTTTTGAAAGCTGTGAAATGGTACAGTCTGTATAATGAGTACTTTTACTTTTGGTACTTATAGTTTGATGCAAATAATTTAGTAAGTAAAAGTAAAACTTTGAACACAGGACTTGTACTTAACATTATGGTACAGCCACAACTTTTACTCAAGTAAAAAAACTGAATACTTTGTACACCACTGGCCCTGAGAAGAGGTGTAAGCAGCCAACTGAAAACACCTGTGTGAGTGTTCAGCGCCCCAATCGTCCTTATTCTGGGGGCAAACAAACTGTGAGCTTGTAGACTGGCTATTTTCGTCAAAGAGATCTGGTGTAGAGGGAAATGCTAGCGAACTCAGTATAGAGCCCTGGGGGACCCCAGTTAACAAAGTTATATTGGGTTTAAGTGGCTAATGATAAACCTGACTGACCATGTAGTTTCAGCATCAAGACAACCACGTCATCACACTGGTCATAATTCCACAATGCATTTTATTTTTGTATGACATTTAAAAATAGCATTTACTAAACATAAAGCAGACAAGACTGTGCTTAGCTGCACCTCTATATACAACGTTTCTGTACCTTGACTGACGCCATAAATAAAAATCTATAAACATTGGTTCAGTAAAAAGTCATCATCCTTTTAACCACACACACGCACGCACACGTAAAGTAACTGAATTTGTACAACTTTTTACAAAGTAGTCCGTTTCCCCTCCCTCAACACTTTTTAGCATTTACTACATTCCAGTTAAAGAGCTGCACAGCAAAACAAGCCAGTGTCTCAAATCTTCTACAGACTCGAGAGTTTCTGACTTCAAAGAGTGTCAACCATTCCCTCGGCATACAGAGAAAAAAGAAGAAGAAAAAAGCCTGATGGGGCTGTGTCCACAGAAAGCATTTTTTGGAGCTGCCAGCGTCTCATATGTCCAAAGCGGTTACTTTTCAGGATTCAAATTCAAAAGCAGCAAATCCAAGCTAAAATTTCGAGCTCGTGGATCTGCTACACACTTTTGTGTGACGCTGTAGTTTTCGTGCCAAGGACTCCCAACTGAATATGTGTTTGGCCGGACCCCCATCTGAAAATGTGTTGTGCCAGGGACACCCCAGAAGGACCCCCTGGACCCCACTTTGAGAACCAATGCTGTAGTGCTCTGGACTCGATATCCAAAGCGCTCCGTCGCTCAACAAAAGGTTCTCTTTTGTGAACACTGCCCCTCTCATACTTCATCGTACAACATTGTCGTGTGCCGAATATAGCCGATCTACAAGCTGACATCGCGTCGCATCACTAAGCGTTGCGAGCTTGTAGATTGATGTTTGGCACGCATAAATTGAGCACAATACCATGCTCAACATTTAATTAAAAACACCACAGGATTTCAGCCACTGTACTACTGCAATCAAAAGCCAGGCTTCCACCCTGTGGTTGTATATGGCGTAATAGAGGCCTTTCACAGAATGCTTAGAATGCCCATATTACCTTCCATGTTGGAAATAACAGTTGCAATGTGTTGATATGTGACATCAATAAAAATGCCTTGGTGAGTGATTACTGAATCTTGTAAATAAGTCACAGTGGAACTGTAATTTCACGCTTTTCCAATGTTTTCTCTGCTCTACCATTAGCCTCATTATTAACCAGCTGAAGCCTAGTGTCCCTATTCTGGGGCAAAGACATTTGGTGTAGAGGGAAATACTAGAGGATCTAGTATAGAGTCCTGGGGGATCCCGGTCAACCAAGTATATAGGGTTTAAGTGGACTGGTTTACAGGCAGCCATGCTGGAAGAAGAACTATACAGACATTATGTGCAAGGCCTCTATTAGTACGGCAGTCTCTCTTGCCAAAAAGAGCCTTAAAATCAGTTCTTTATGGCAAGCCACACTGTCGTGAGATGGAGTATAAATTAAACAGAAACGGACACACCAATCAAACTAGCTTCTCGTCGCTCAACATCAGGCAAGACATGAAATCTATAGATTGACATGAATAAAAACGGAATCTAAAAGACATGAAAGGTGGCAATAAAAGGGCAGTGTACCAACAATGACACTTCTGTATACGTGACTTATTGCACTTACTGGAGCCCTGTATAGGTCTTAACATGCCTTCCCGATTAAGGCCTGGCCTCACTGAGAAAAACATAACAAAAAAAATCTGCATTGCAGAACCAATCCAAAGTTTTCAGGGTGGTCCTTGACATTGGGACGGTGATATGACTGGTTTTCAGAGAAGTGGGCATAGGATCGTTAGTGGCAGTTGTTCGCCGCTGTTCTAGCAACCACCTTACATTTAGAAGTCCTCAGATGTATCGGTAGGTGGAGACCTCCGATTGTCTCCGACCGAGGCTACATTCCTGCTGGAGACCTGTGATACTTGTCCTCCCCAGCCTATCTACATAGAAATACGACTGCTTTTAAAAAAAAATAAGGGGTTAGAAAGACTGCTCTGTAACTATCAGTACACAGGGTAAATTCTCCAACAACCGATGGCACCATGTGCCTTTGAGCAAGGAATTGAACCTCCAACTGTTCCCTGGATTTAAGTTAATCTAGAAAAGAGGGCCAGTTTAAAAGACTAAATGTAAATCACTATAAAGAATTACTGGGCTGGCTAAAGATCAAATGTAACCAACAATTATGTTCAGGGCCAGAATGGCTATTATCTTACCATCGGGGAAGGAAACTGAATTTGTACAGCGGTTACGTCTAGTACCAAAACGCATTACTCAAATTCTCATACCTGTCTGAATAAACTTTCAGAGTCATCTCCATAGCATGCTACTTGCAAAAGTGCTTCTTTAGTGTACACAACATGTGGTTGTGGTCTCTAGTTTGACTGGTAATAAAATGTGGCTCCTGGTCTGTTGCAGCACAGATCTGTGGATTAGCCTTTGCACACACAGGTTTACTTCCTTAACCACTGCGGTTTTCATTTCCTTATAACCATGGCAGTTAGTATATGATAACTGGCTATGTGGGAACAGACCTACTGGCTACCGTTTGTTGTCAGGCAGAAACCTTGTATTTCCATATTTCATCTTTTCATGTTTGTTTGTTTTTCTCTCTCCCCTACTTCAGATTGTATTACTTTTGCCTATAAAGCCAGGCCCAAAATAAGGAGGCCAGGTTGAAAGTGGTTAAATGTGTCTGTGGTTTTTATGAATATTAACCAATAAAAAGTATAAACAAGAGCTTGTGACTAAATAATAACTATTGGATCGATCATAACAGTGTAGTTCCCCCCCATTTCCTGAAAAGTTATGGTTTTGGACATACAAGGTTTCAACCCACGACAGCGACGATATACTGGACACATTTCAGTTAGTGGACATTTAGAAAGACTAATACGTTGAAGGTAACCAGTACCTATTTTTCTATCTCATCGACATATCTTCTCAGTCGAAAAAATACCGAACGGCCCATTTTCAACCACCAAAGCTGATCACAAGGGAAATAAATGTGTATAAAAAGTATAAATGATTCCGAATAGACAACAATGGCATATCATTCTATTCAGAAGGTGAAATTGTGCGTGATTTCATTGCAGTGAGACATGTAGATACATAGTATGCAGTAAGTTGGTACAAGCTACACTGCAATTAGGAAATTGGATTTCCTAAACTAAATAATTATCCCATCAGTAAACAATTAAAAGTTAATTAAAATGTCAGCTCGTGGCAATCCATTATATGGCCGATTTACTGAATGATCAAGTCTAATCTGTCCTCATAATTGAATGTGGTACTACTCAAATTATTAAAAAACCCATCTGCTTTCATGCAAGTCTTGAAAGCAAACAAGTAGATACCAACATTACAGAACTGTGTGTGTGTGTGTGTGTGTGTGTGTGTGTGTGTGTGTGTGTGTGTGTGTGTGTGTATGTCAATCACAAGTTTAGTTGATTTGAAATATGCAAATGTAACAGGTTCAGGGCTTCTCCAACAAATATGAATAGAGCATTACGCATTAGTTTAAATCAGTGGTTCTCAAACTGTTTCATGTCAGGGACCCCCAAATTGATATATAATAGCCTGCGGACCCCCATTTGAAAAGATAAGCTAAGGACCCCCAAAAGAGAACAATTTTAAGGTGTGGCTCTATAGCAGTGGTTCTCAACCTTTTTAATTTCAAGGACCCCCAGTTTGATATGCATCAGACCACGGACCCCCCATTTGATGCAATTCTTTTTTTTTTAATCTCTGGGACTTATCTATCATTTGTCAGAGGACCCCTTGGAAACCCCTGAAGGGCCCCTGACCCCATTTTGAGAACCAATGGTTTAAATCGCCTCACAAGTCACATTATTCCGCTCTCCCCACAATCTGTAGCTACTGTATCGGAACAGTTTGTAATAGTCTATAGAACAGATAGCAGTAATCAACGGATATTATCTTTAAACTATTAATTACTTTGGTGAATGCTCCAACTGATGACAATTGTCTATTATACCATCATCACAAACATTTTAATAGTTAAACTAATTTCCTTTAATATAAAGGCTCCACAATTTAGGGACATTCTGATTATCTGCAACATATGGATGGCAGAGATTAAGGTGATGAAATTGTTACTTAAACACATGAAGCCTAGTGTTCCAATTCTGGGGGGCGAAGATATTTAGTGTAGAGCGAAAACAGGAGGGGTCCTAGTATAGAGCCGTGGACGACTCCAGTCAACCATGTACAACGTTTAAGTGGTTAGTTGTTTTTTGTTCAACTAGCCACATGTCCTTGGACAGGTCATAGACTGCATTAATGAGCGCATCTCGTCTCACTGTCAAGGTATCTAATGGTATCTCTATGAAGGTGCCGTTTCCCACGGCCTGGATATGTTTCCAAAAAGTGTCTTCATTACCTTGCAGTTTGAAGACACTCAGTGATAAGATGTCAGGCGACAGCAGCGACAATCAATCAATCATTACGAGGGGGAGTTTGCCCCATTCAAGTTATTCAATGCATGAGTCAGACTTCTCAGAGATGGGGGTTAGTGATAAAGGAGTAGACATTTTGAAGCTTAGCCCTCGGTAGACTTGTCACATTATCGGGGGACATTGTTCCATAGCGACAGTTCACAAATTCCTCCTCCAGACTTGTTTAAGGTATGTTGTTTAACAAGATTTTCCCACATAAAAAGTAACAAAAGAAAACATAACACTTAAATGGGCTGGAAGCACATATTCTCTATGACGATGGTTTCAATCTAAGCCATTATGCAAAAAGCTTATTTTTTTTTATCCAAAGTGCCTGCTGATGACAAATCACTGAACTAAAATTCAAAATGTCCCTTAAATCATCGTTTATTAGAAATGGAACCGCTCTTGTGGTTAAAGGACCCTTTTCCCCACGCCAACAATACGCTCACAGTAATTCATTATCAGTAATTTTACTTCCCTCTGAAATAAACAACAAACTAAAATAAAAGGAATCTCAAATAATATTAAGGTATGGCTTGCTGTGGGAAAAAAAGGTTATTGAGATGCTTTCAGGTGGTCAGTGAGGACCATGTTGCATTTACACAACACTACTGTTGTCTAACACCTGGGCTGGGCAATATATCAATGTTATATCAATATCGTGATTGTGATATGATATCATGTGGGATTTTGGATTTCGTAATAGTGTTTTCCTGGTTTTAACCACTTAAGCCTTATTTTCTACTTTTAAAATGTCAAAGATGTTTGAAAATAGCAGATCTACAAGCAATGCAAGGTATTTGGTGAGAAGTCCTGATATTTTATTTTGTTCATTATCGCCCAGCCCAACTAACACCATACACTACTGAAACCAGCGGTTACAGTGACTGTTTCTCCTCCACACGACCAGCCCTAACAGTATATCCCTGGAAATAAATTAACAATGATATGCAGCTGTTGGAAAGCAACTTTAAGGAGGAGGAAGCGAGGGGGCGTGTGCGAGGGCACAGTGAAGTCAGGACACACTGGCTCCCTTTCATGATTGACACGTCTCACAGTAAGACATTTTTAAATCTGCACACTAAAAAGACTTCCGTTTGCCAGTATTTATTAGAGCAACCTTTCCGCCAGGCTCTAAACATTCTTTTTTGGTGTGCAGATTTTATTTATTTCACTTACATGATGAACTACCGGCACCCTGCCTAGTAGGTATGGGACGTGTGTGTCTTCTACACTTTTTGACACATCTCATTGCCCCGCAGCCCTTACCGACAAGCACTTGCCTTCAGTCTCTTCAGGCATGGTGAGGGAGAGGGGGGGTGGGGGGGCCTTACGGACCCCTCCCCCCCAGGATATACGTACAGTAAAGTCCATCAGAGAAGGCTGGGTGGGGGTTACACCACGTACTGGTGGTTCCCTGCTCCGTAGTTCATCGTGTAGGCCTGTCGGCTGTACTGGAAGTGGTCGGTGAGCACGGAGCTGCGGCTGTGCTGGAGGTCCAAGCCTCCGTTGGCCTGGACCTTGTCCAGGCTCAGGGCCGGGTTTTCGAAGGACGTCAGGTCCTGCTTGCTGGACGGGAGCAGCTTCTTCTCCTTGTTGTCGTCGTACTTGGCCTGTTGACAAAGGACCCAGGTAAAGTTATACACACATCATTAATGTATAAACACACACAGGCTGACTGCAGAGCAGGCAGCCCCGGCAGTTAAAGACACTATTGGAATAAATTAGGTGTTAGTTACACAACAGTGGAACATAGAATGTTCCACTCCATAAATTCCACAAATCTCCGTCTGTCTGTGTGTGCATCTGTGCCCAAATATGAAGATGAAGATGATCATAAATATGCCCAAATGTGGATAACTCACATTATCAAATAGAAAATAGTAGATCTACGCTTGGAACTATTGGGCCTAAAGGTCCTTACACACCGGGGGCGATTTTTTCATGCGAATAATACGTTTTTTTTAAAACCTTATAAAGTCAATGCAAGCTTCCACATCAGTTTCGCGGAGCGAAAAAGCGGCTTTTATTTATTCGGGCCGAGTCCGAATTTTGCGTATATTCGCATAATCGCCGGTGTGTAATGACCTTTACCCATCAAACAGAGTCTTACCTTATTGTAGAGGAAGACGCCCACAATGGCGGTCATCATACCCATGATGTTGTAGGATGTGACAGGGTTCCTGAGCAACAGCAGGGAGCAGCTGATGACCATGATCCTCTTGGTGGCGTTGGCCACGGCGTAGCTCAGAGGACTGACCAAGTTCAGCACGCTGAAGGCAATGACGTTCTGCGCAAAGTTACAGAAACCGCTGACCAGCAGCAGCAGGAAGGTGCCACCAAAATTGGAAACGTCCGACTGGGTAAGAGACGGGACATGATAGCAGGGTCAAAGCATCAGCTAGGGCACTGAACCACTGTATTGATTACCGTCGTTCACACATGATCATGTTTTTACTTATTTACTTGTACATTCCATACCATGAAGACAGTCTTCCTGGTCCAAGACTTCTCTCCCCTACACCGTCTCCCTGTCAGCTTTCCTACTTTAAGTCTCTCCTACACTGTCTCCCTGTCAGCTTTCCTACTTTAAGTCTCTCCTACACGGTCTCCCTGTCAGCTTTCCTACTGTCTCTCCACACGGTCTCTCTGTCAGCTTTCCTACTATCTGTCTGTCCTGCACTGTCTCCCTCTCAGCTTTCCTACGGTCTGGCTCTTCAACACTGTCTCCCTCTCAGCTTTCCTACTGTCTGGCTCTTCAACACTGTCTCCCTCTCAGCTTTCCTACTGTCTGGCTCTCCAACACTGTCTCCCTCTTAGCTTTCCTACTGTCCATCTCTCCTACACAGCCTCCCTCTCAGCTGTTTTCAACCTAAAATGAGAGAGAGAGAGAGAAAGAGAGAGATCGAGAGAGAAAGAAAGAGAGAAAGAAAGACAGACAGAGAAATAAAGAAAGCAACCAAGCAAGAACGAACAAACTCACCATGTCTCCTTGCACTAGGAAAGCAGACAGGTCACACAGCACCCAGGTTGGAACCATAAAGATGACGGCATTAAATCCCAGAACGTTGAGGAGCCTCAGATGATGAATCTTTGTGTCTTTCAACACCTGAAACACAGCAGGGGACAGCTGTTTGTTATAGTGACTATTTAACTGTAAAAAGGATCAATAATGGTCCTTTTTTTTACCAACACCCAGGAGTATGTGTGTGTACCTAAATGTGAATATGGATTGTTATTTCTAATATGAAATGCACCTGCAATACATTTGTGCAAATAGAGCACAGACTGTAGTTAAAAATAAGAAGAAAAACATGGTTACAAAGTGCTTTATGTAATCAGAAAATGAAATCCGTAAAAGCTTAGCAGTAAAAGCTATACAAATTATATAAATACACCTTACAAACAATAAAATCCATAAACCATAAGCTCAGCAAGGACAGACATCCCATTATGAGAAGATAACAGAAGCAGCCAGGGAAGCATGCTCAACAGACCATTGTAATACATTCTTTCAACACAGACCAGTAAATACGAATACTCAATCTTTGCAAATTATTTTGTGTTCACAGGTAACGTTGATGTCCACATTAATAATTCCTATTTGGCAAGTAACCTTGTTCCCAGTTTTATATACATCTAACAAGACGATAAAACCTGGAAAAGAACTACTGCCAAAGGTATCGAACCATAAATACAACAAGTACAGTGCTAAATGCTGTCCAGCCTACTAGAACTTCATGTAGCCCTGTACTTCCTGTGAAGACATTTTCGGCATTAGTTCTTGTCATGGTTCTAATTTAACCAAACATCTTCCGATAGGAGGTTCCGAGTTAATGCTCTCATCTCTTCCAAATATTATAAGGTGCTTTCACACATGAAACCCAGAATATTGCCATATATATTATTCTGCTAAATGTAATGGCATTCTGCTTTTCTTACCATTCCCACAACACAGTCTACTGTATATACCATTGAACTCCTCTGTTGTAATTTTCCCCGAAATTACATTTAAGATTACATTGGCGTTACTGGTGTTTAGCGCTTTCATTTTGGAGTCTTTGCCAACACATCTCAAAAGAAATGCTCCAGGCTGTTGGATGGTCATATCTTATCTCCTGCTTTGCATGTACAAGTATACAGCTCTGAATAAATTCAAATGTTCACACATACAGTTAAGGAACTTTGGTGGAAATGTTACTAATAATGTTATCTTCTAATGTCAAATTGCCAGAGTTATTCACGCATGACCTCTTAACAGAAATGTTATGCTACATTTAGAGAAAAGGCTGTGTATGAAAGCACCTCTGAGCCAGGCTCCTATAGGCGATCGCCATAAATATTACGAAAGTATAGTTTTACATTTCCTGAAGAAATACAGAGAAATAATTGGATACAACACACAGCAGACACAATGTTCTACTTTTACAATCATGGCTCAAATCAAACCAATCACATGATCATTAAACAGTGTACCACCCACTCCTTATGTATTCATGCAATTTATTTATTCATTTTAATTGGGGTTAGATTAAGGTTTTAATTAATAATGTAATGTTTTGCATTACACTGAAATGAACTTTGTAGTCTCACATGGCTGTAAAAGTGGTTGATTGCTGTAATTATCTGCTGGCCAGGGACTATGAGACGTGGTTCTGTAGCTAATTCTGGGATGGTCGTTGAGCTGTCCATTGCCCTTGCTAAATAAATAAACTAATAAATGTGTTGGTGCAGTGCTCTACCCAACCAGTAAATGAGATGCCATCCTTCACTGTAATTGCTCCAGCAACCCCTACCCCGACCTACACTCAAAGCGTCAGGCTACAGAGTAGGGCCTGCCGCGGTCTACATCGGTCTGGCCGTCTCCCTATTTTGGGCATGCCTTTATTGGTGAAGATTTGAAAAATAGCCTAGTACAAGCTGTGACCTTGTAGATCGGCTATTTTAGAATTTCTTTTAATAGCGCTATGTAACTTTTTTTTTGTGAAAAAAATTTAATTTTGTCCAATATGTATGTAGAGTATGTTAATAAAATATAACTTATAATATAATACAATTGGTGTGGTTGTATTTTGTCTTCCTGCTTCCTGCTACATTTAGATTGTGTCAAAGGTCATGTCTCACCTGGACACAGGATCTGACACATATCTTGACCCGATGGTCAAGATTAAATGTATCCCCTGAGCAAGCAGACAGGCTCTATTAGCTCAATGGTAACATTTTCAGGAAACCGGGTTCAAATCCGGGTAGAAGAGGAAAGTTACATAGTGCAGCTTTAAGTTTTTAAATAAAATACATTCTAGTTAAATGTTCTCAAACTTTAATAAATAAATAAACGTTTTTCAAATTGATCAGGAAATGTTGTGTCAAAACATCAGTAATCAGTGGTCTGGGACTCTCCGAAAGCGGGATCTGCATCAGACTCAAACTTCTGGCATGGATCGGGCTCTAATTCAGAGCATGTGATCTTGTGATTCATTCATACTGTACCTTTTTAGAGAAGATGTTCTGAAGCGAGAAGCAGAGGGTGGCGGCCAGAGCACTGATCAGTCCAGACATATCAAAGGACAGCTCGGTCGCGGTGGCCAGCAGCACGCCTCCAATGATGGGGATGAGAGACACATACACCTACAGATAACAGCAACACAAGGGGAAAGTAGGCCAGTGTCAGCAGCAGGCACAAGCAGCCACAAGACAAATAGTATTTCCATGTTAAGTAGGCTGAATCTAGAGCACACAACAGGGTAATAACCAAGGTTTGGGGGGGAAAAGCATCGCCTTGGCGGGTCGCACAATAACAGGGAAAGATACAAGAACCTCATAAATATGCAACGCAGTCATCTTGTTAAATAAATCCTCCTTAGACAGACTTTTACAGAAGTAAATAAAAATAGATAAATGCCCGCTCACCAACAGAGCACAGTATCTTTGGACAATATTATGCACAACCCCTTCCATGAATTGTATGTTTTTGGATTGTACCACCACACAATTATGACTGATGCTAATTACTTATACTTTGGTTGCAAAAGTATTCATCCTTATGCTGCATGAATGTATATTCTGTATATCTTCCATCGCTAAATTATTCATCAATTATATTATACTATAGTCTTTATATATTATTTTGGCTGCAACATATATATATATATATATATAATGATGCTGTTTTTGCACACTTACTACGTTTTTACATTGTATTATTTAATGAATTGCTTAATACTACTAGTATAATAATTGTTTTATAACTTCTTTAATACCTTACTTGTACTATATCTTGTACTATATTGGACATTACTTGCAGCACAGTTTTTCAGGCTGAGTTTTCTGCACCATTTCACTGCACATACTGTACATGTCATGAGTATGTGACAAATAAATGTCTTTGAAGTCTTGTAGAGAGACAGGTCTGCTCAGAGAACTGCTTCTCTGAGAAAATGTCATTAAGAAAGACGCACAGCACGACTCAGTAGCACTGCAACACAAAGTTAAGCAAGTACACCGAAAGGAGTCTAGATATATTAATCTACTGTAGAACTTACAGCAGATCTAATGTACACCTTCAGAATGAAAAGACTAGTAAAAACAGCTAAAGTGTAGAGAGGAAAATCAATATCCTAAGCAGACTAACTTGTTTGGTTAATTATTATTTAGCTAAGGTTAATCCTAACAGGATGCGACTTAAGGAAACTGAATGGCCGCACAGGCAATAAATTCTGTATACACTGTGTTATACACACACACACACACACACACACACACACACACACACACACACACACACACACACACACACACACACACACACACACACACACACACACACACACACACACACACACACACACACACACACACACACACACACACACACACACACACACACAATATACTGTAGTACTGTAGATATAGTATATTAAGCATTAAATTGCTTAAGGACACATTTATACAAATGTTGCTCATCAACACTTCTCTAGCTCATACAGCTGCTGGTAAATACCAAGATTAACCAGACACTAAACGGCCACTATATGTAGCAAACAGCTACATATAGAACAGAACAGGAGTGGATAATTGGGTAGACAAACATAACACTCACTAACATTCCACTAGCGGCTGTTAGCAGTTTCTCAGCATGAGCACAGTGTCACCAGAGGTCCCTGTGTGATCTCAGTGCCATTGTGTATTTGATATCCTGACTTGCTCTGAAGATTGGTAATAAAGTGTTTCTGTGCTCAGAACTGTCCAACACCATAAACGATGTAAACATAACTGAAGAGAGTACAGTGAGTGCATGCTTGTGTCTTTTGTTAAAGACATTATTGTTGTATACCCTATGATTTGATCAATTTGAATGTGTACTGTAAAGCATTTAATGTGAATGGCTGAACTTTTTTTTACAGCAGGTACCCTTTGGACCCTTTTGAAGCACTGTCAACATGAATTATCTTGTCTTACTGATTTCTTTCTTCAATTCCTCATTTTCCTGACAGCTCACAGTGCAACAGATTGAAGTACTGCAGTGAGCTCAAGTGTTAAAGTGTACTTCAACACAGCACTCTGTGTTGTCTCCTAACACATCAGCATGCCAACAGACACAGTGGCACGTCTCTGACATTTGTCCATCCCCTGCATTACTACCAGGCCAGACCCTGCACTGTTAACTAAACATGACAGACTACCCATCCGCTGCATTACTACCAAGCCAGACCATGCACTGTTAACTAAACATGACAGACTGATGCTAGACGGAGGCTGGGACGGCTAAAGGTAGCAATTCAACCCAAGTAGAACAAATAAAATAAAATAAACAAACCAGTCAATTCATTGCCATTAATCTATCTGAAACATATCTATCATGAGAATCCAACTGGCTAGCACAATGTTAAAAGCAAAGTAGTGAATTTTGGGATGCAATAGTAGCTACGCACGTCATCACAGGACATTAAGTAGGTTAGACTACTAGTAGAAGCATGTACTATAATGACTGGCTTTCAATGCACATGGAGATTTGTTAGTTGTGGATGCCAGGTGTCTAAAGTTGGCCAGAGGCTGCATAACATTTGTTTCATATTTGGAGTGTAATGCAGTTTCCAGCCTTGATCACGCATGCGCACGCGCACGCGCACGCATGGTCATGGCTGGGAACACACACACACACACGATCTATATAGGACAAAAGCTTCTACAGACGAAAGAAATACGAGATGATGTTCCGGCTCAAGTTATGCCACATCACCACTCCGGCACACATTCTAAAACACATCCAGGTACAGTGCAGGCCTTGTGCCAGATTTCCGAGATTGGGCCCACTCACCTTAGTTGTCTGCTTCTCTTTCATGATAATTCTTGATAGCAGCACGACCCATATCGGCATTGTGGCTTTGACTGCGGGGGTTAACAGGGAGAAGAGATCACGTCACATTTAAAATACACACAGTTTGTTTACTTGAGGTTGTTCCGTGCCAAAGAATGTTAGAAAGCGGACATGGATGAAAGGAATTTTTAATCACTTTCAAAACCTAGGCTAGGAGACATTCTTTTTAACATGTACAATAAAGCCTGTCGTGGTTTAAATGACTCAACTCAACACACCCTTGTCAAACAGCAAAACGTGTCACACTTGAGTTTTCTCATGACCCTAAAGGCATTGTCTGCGTCATTAACTACCGCACCATTGATAAGCAAGATTCCACTGTGTCTTGACGTGTGTGTGTGTGTGTGTGTGTGTGAGTGGAAGAGTATTCTACAGTGTGTTTTATTAACCCATAATGACCGAGGCCGATTCTACAAATGCCTTCTAAATCAGTGGTTCTCAAACTTTCTCGTGCCAAGGAGGACCCCAAATTGATATGTATTTGTCCGCAGACCCCCCCCCCCACCAACCCACCTGAAATTATTCAAGATTTGAATAGCAGATATGCAAGCTCGCAGCATGGCACCAAGTGTCGCGCTATGAGCTTGTATATCTGCTATTTTTTAGAACCACTATTCTAAATCCTAAGAGTTTTCAGAAGAACTTATGTCGCTATATGTATATAGCTCAAATCTAAAATGACACAGATGCTTTGCCGGTTTTAATGTGTTAAGACACAAAACATTATTTAGCAGTGAAGGTGTAACAGCCACATAACAGTTGTTCATATCTATCAACCTAAAGGGCTGACCACACACAAAGCACTCCGACTATAAATGTAAATATATCATTCACCACGACCATCATTATAGTTGTGGAGTAGTAGACTCTGCCATCTACTAAAACAATATGTTCATAGTTGTTGTGGTTGGTGTGGGGGTGGGCCCTTTACAAGTAGGGTAAAAAAAAAGGAAGAAGAGAAGTGGTGAAGTGCTGTGCTTTTGAGTGACACAACCCCCTTGCAGGACCACACACCAACATCCTGAGTGGTACTTTAACCCTGAGAGAGTATATTAAGTTGGAAGAATCTTCTCTCAGTGTTAAACTAATACTCAGGATTTTGCTGTGTGCTGCTGGACAAGTTTAGAGATGTGTTACACCCCCCCCCCCCTCTGCTAACAGTCCCTTTAGCCATAAGGAGGTATTAGTCCAGCTTAAAAGAAGTCACAAGCTGCGTTAGGAGTAATTGAAGTCCACGCAAGGGCATTTATCACACCAAGCGTGCTTTTAATTATGACTTTTGGGGGGACTTTTTCTTTACTGACAAGAAGAGTCGCTCCTCTGTTGCCACCATAGATTGTGCCACTGATCAGGCAAACTGAGCTAGCCTAGCTGGCGTTAGCAGGGCTGTTACCTCAGAATTGGTGACCTATCTAATTCAGTGACTCGAGGCTTCGATGTCGAATGAAAAGCAATTCACTTTAAGATATTAGTTGTATTATTACAACAATGGAAATATGTTATATTTTTAAGGTGCATTTCATATATTTTATTTCGTATGTCAAAATCGAATCAATTAAATCGGAATGTGCTGACATTATCCCTCCCCACTCATCATGTCATTCACCTTGAGTGGCATTAACTTTTTGCTATACAATAATTCTACTTGCTTGCACCATAGTAGCTAGTTAGCCATCTAATATATTGTGCATTGTTTGTGCAGCTGTAATTGTGTATTATTTTTAGTACAATTTTTTCCTACTGCTATTTCTACAGTATTGTTGACATTTTCTTATATTGCTTGCAAAGTCAAGGAATCAACAAACAAGAATCCTACTCTCTTCGTACTTTATAATATGTTATACATTTGAATTTTGTTATTTAAATAAATTATTTAAATACCTAAAACATGGGATTTCATGCTAAGCAAGCATCCCCGAATCTACAGACACTGCACACAGTCCAGAACAGTCACAGAATTATCCAAGTCGCCAATGTCCGTGTAACCGGCGTGTAGCTAACATCAGCTGGCGCATTAAAGGGGGGTGGACACATCAGCAAAGAGAGCTTCTCCTCAGTGTTGCCATGTTGGCTTATTATAAGCTACTTTGGGCTTCTTTTTCTGTAAAGTTGCTTGTAAATATTGGTGGTTGCCATTATTTTGGGCTTTGCCTCCTAAATATTGTTTAAAACAGTGATTTTAAAACATTCTCTTGTCAAGGACCCCCCAAATTAATGTATTTGGACCCCCCCCCCCAGTGTTTTGTGACCCCTATACCGGATTAGTGTTAAAATATTTCAAAACAATATTCAAAATATTTCACTTTTCCAAGATTATTTTTTAAATAGCAGATCTACAAGCTCACAACGCATCGCGATCGGCTATTTTCAAATATCCGACGCTGATGTGGTCTATAAGTCGCTCCTTTTGGGCTTGTTTTCATAGACCTAGTTGCTTACTTCTCTCACAAAACCTGGCAACACTGTGCTAGCTTCTTCACACAAAAACACACCTAAAAAAAAAATGTCCCTCAAATAAATAAAGCAAAAACACCACCCATCATTGTCCTGTACTCACCGGTGTGCGCGTACGACACGGGCACCCTCCATATGCTGAAGTGCGCCGTGACGGACGCGAAGTACTTGCCGAACGCCAGCGGCAGGATGTACCAGCGGTAGTAGGTGCGTGAAGGCACGTCCGTCTTCGGGACGCCCCACGCCCGCAGCAGCGGCGGCAGGAACGCCACGATGCTGAGGATGTGGAACAGCGACACGGTCACCGGGTACGGGAAGCCGTTCAGGATGATCTTGTTGACGATGTTGCCGCCGGAGCTCACCGTGTACCAGCACGTGCACAGGATGAGGATGCGGACCCCTTCTCTGACCGGGGGACGCTCCTCCGCCGCAGCCATCTTCACGTTCGTTCGTTCGTTCCTTCCTTCCAACCAAGCCGAGGAGGACGACGAGTCACCGCACCACAGCCTGTCGGCACGCAGGGCTGTGTTGTTGCGTGCGCCGTGTGGTGGTGGTGGCAGTATGGTGTAGTGGCTGTGTCGAGAGATTCCCCCATAGCCCGGACGGAGTGAGCACTTCCATTGGTTGGCTGGTTTGCAGGGGCAACGCAACGGTGGTTTAATTCATTGTCAAAAATGACTTATTTTCTATCAATTACACACCCCATGGCCATGAAGCCTTGAATTCATGGAGATTTTTTTGTTTGATGACCGAGTTCGCCGATTATCAAATTATTGGCTCAGGAATGCTACATAAACAAAAAAAATCCATGAATTCAAGGCTTCATAGCTGGGGTGTGTAAGTGTAATTGATAGAAAATAAGTCATTTTTAATAACCTTTTTAATGTTAAGGACCCCGTTTGGTATGCACTATATAGGCCATGGACCCCAATTATGTATTCCACACACACTATCTATCTATACTATATATCCATATTTTAACTTTTTGTGAATGCCCTGCTTGATCATACTACAGCGTCACACAAAAGTAGCAGATCTAGCAAGCTCAAAATGTGTCCCGAAGCGACACATTATTCTTACCATACGATTATATATATGAGTATCAAAGGAGAATCACAAATTATCTGTAACCAAACATCTTGAAATTGCTTAATAGGCTACCTGGCAGTTAAAAACCCAACTTTCCATTTTGTAAGCACAAAGATTTTTGGTTAAGTTGTAAGCAGCAGCACATATTTACAAGATACATTTTGATTACTAAAGAAATTGTAGGTCACATTTCTATTTATTTCATTAATCATTGCACCCCTAGTGGAGTCTACCTTCAAAGATCTACTAAATTAACTCTTTTGAAGGTCATCAGATCGGAGATTAGTTATTACAACTATGGACAATGCCTGATGTACTGATTTTATTATTCCTATGTCAAATGTTATTTACTGTTGGCAATCATTAGCTGGATGTTGCCAGACCAGTGGTCCTCAAAGTGGGGTTCAGGGGACAAAAACTACTTTACCCAATTTTATACTTCGGACATTCTAAAATGTATCTATAAGCTCACAACGTAGCGTAATGCGTTGTGAGCTGTAGATCTGCTATTTTTGAAAAATGATAGGGATCCCTGGCATTGGGTGCGTTCGAAAATACAGCACTGAGCGCACTGGCCAATACAAACTAATAGGCGAGTGTGCTCCGGTGCGTAATTTTCGAACGCGCCCATAAAATCATTTCAAATGGGGGGCGCGGCCAAAGTTTGAGAACCAATGTGCAGCCAGACAACAAACCAATTACAGAGCGGTAGTCCCTCCAAGTGATGGGATGTAGAAGTACCATTGTGGGACTGAGAACACTGAACGTCACTTCCTCTATTCAGGTTTCACCACGGCCCCTCAGTGAGACAACGGATACATTCTTACAGAATAGGAATAATACTAAATACTGTAGCTGTAGGGCAGGGCTTAATGGACGTACAACTTCAATTAAGAAAATAAGAGTCCATTATTCAGAAGATAACATTTACAGAATAAAAACTGTGCTAGTGACAAAAAGAAAAATATCAGCAATGACTGACTGTACCAAAGGAATTGGAAACATGTACATACTTAGAAGGGATATCAGAAAATGTAAAAGACAATCACAGTTTCAGCATTTTTTTTATTAACACATATGAACATGTCCACTTAAAAGGACTAAGTAGCAAATATGTTCTCTTCTGCATTCGACGGAACACAAAAGGCTAATTTCTGTACATTCACTAAGGCTCTGTTTTTAGGGAAAACACAGGTTTCCATAAGGCAAACAATATCTAAAGGAATGGTAATAAGTACAATTTCCAGCATGTTAATTTAGTTTTCAGTTTTCCTCACAGTACAAAAGATGCCTTGTTGTCACATCATCTGCTCTGCCATTTGTCAGTTATTATTTTACAACCTAAATATGTGGGGGAAAAGCAGAAAAACAAAAAGCTAGAAGTTCACATTATCAAAATGTGTCATTTTGGAGATCATTTCCCTGTAAAGATTGCTGTTGGAATGTTGCTGTTGCACCATCTAACCAAATCTCCGTAAATAACAGGTTTAATAAATCTGACAGAAATGACTGAGTGTAGTATGAACATATATGGAAAACTGCAAAATGAAGAGAATATGCAATGTTAAGATAAATAAAGTCATACATGATGGCCTAAACCCCTCTGTTCTCAGTATGTGTCCTGCGAATGAGGAAAGAATGTCATGTCAGTATGTATACTTGTACAGTAGTTACGTATAGTATATACGTATAGTTGAGCCAGGTTCATATTTTCTTTCTTTTTCAGCTTTCTTTGAAAGCCGAAATTGTTATTGAACTAAGTGCTGTTTAGGCATTGCCAGAACTGTGGAGTGGACCCTAAAACGAAAAGAAAAATAATAAAAACTCAGTAAAACTGTATAAGTGATATTCTGAGGTATGCATGTTTCCTATTGGGCAATGTCAACGTGCATTCGGACATGACATTTTCTCCTGTACAAAGAGAGATAGAGAGAGGAGAGCACAGATCAGGGCTTTTGTCTCAGCCTGCAAAGGTTCGAGACATCAACTCAACTGGCAGCTTATGCATAGCCTTAATATACCTTTATTTCCACAACTACAGCGATGTATTAGTTAAGATAACTTCCCATCAAACACTGATCAGCAACTGCTATTATGACAGGCAGCGTGTCGTTTTAGGTTACTTTCACAGAATGTGTCAAGAAGCTGCACAGGCTTTCCTGAACAGCCTTGACACATCTCAACCTCTCCCTCTGAGACATGGCTCTTTTCGACTACAGGAACAACCGTGTTGTGGAACTTATTTCACAGGTTCTGGAATTATTTCCATACGCTATGGCTGGGTTTCAGATAAGGTTCTCAGAACCTACTTTGGGTCCTGCTCAGGAGGTAGTACTAACCCTGAGTAGTGGGAACCCATAACTTGTACTTTCAAAAATGTTCTAAATAGCCAAAATAGCAGATGTACATACACGCTCACACCACGTCGCAACGCGTTGTTAGCTTGTAGATCGGCTACTTTAGCTTTTTTGAGTGTTCGAGTTTTGTGAGTTTAGAAAAAATAGCAATTTTTTCTTTTGTATTCGTTTTTTTGTTTGTTTATGACGTACCTCCTCCTGGGGTGGTTCTGGTTCTAATGTAAACGCAAACAAACAAAAACAACATCACAGAACTTCACGGTTCTTGAAAGTTTCAGGTTCTGGGTTAACCCTTCGTAGTCGAAAAGAGCCAAGAGATACAGTATGCGAGGTGGAGGCGCCTCAGAAAGGGTTTTCAGTCGATACACACATATGGTAGTATGTTCAGCTTGCTCTCGTCTCCGTGCGGCTCTAGGGATATGCACTCTGTCCAGTCATACCAATTGTCCTTGGTGTCGCGGCACCCGTTGACCCCGGGCCAGTGTTGTGTGTGTAACCGTTGCAGCTCGTCCTCTGTGACCTCTCGGCTGACCCCCGGTAAGTCAGTAACAGGGAGGTTGGATGCCAGCACGTGCGTTTTTCTCGTCTCTTTGATGTGGTGCTCCTCTTGTTTCAAATACTCGTTCAGGAAGAAGTGGGCCCCGGGGGTCTGGGCCCCCGACGAGGTGAGCACGTTGCTCTGCTGGCTCAGGTACGACTGAATGATCTCGTTCCTTGACAGCTCCTTCCAGTTGGTTTGCTGGAACGGACTGGGAGGAACAGGCACGTTCTGTTTCAGCGCTTCTGTCCTGTGTGGTTCAGAGACCTCCGCCTCCTGCTGGCAAGACTCTTTATGGATGGAAGTTTTGATCTGACCTGTGGAGGGGTCATAGGTCAGTCTCCTGTCTTTTAACCTGACTGGTTTAGTGCTGTTCTCCGTGCTCTGTCCGTCTAAGTTCACCACGTAGTCCTTAGGCCTGTATTTTTTTCTTTTCTTTTTTCCTGTTTTTCCTATGGTGTCGTCGGCCTTGACGCCCACCCCCTCGCAGTAAGGGGAGGCGGGAAGAGAACTTTCTGGAGGCCTGGATGTCCAGCTGCTCTGAGAGTCCATATCTGAGGGGTACCAGGAAGTGTCCATGGTGTGCAAACCCTGAACAGAAGCAGTTAAAGGCTGTGGAGAAGGCAAAGGAGAACATCCCAGTCCAGAGCTGTCCAGAGACGCGGCGCTCTCGACGGGGCTCGACAGAGTTGACGCTTTGGGCGCGGGCGGTTTGATGATGACTACTTCCTGCTTTGGAGTTCGAGGGCTGTGCGAGGAGCAGCGAGGGCTCCCAGTCCTGGGGCTCTTGGGCAGGTGCGGGGCCCCTGACGCAGCCTGTTCCAGTCTGGCATGCTGCTGCAACACTGACGTTTTGAGTAAGGAGGAAGTGCTCGGGGGTCTGCTGAAACCCGGGGAACTCGGGTGCGGTCTGACGGCGTTGACAGGGATCTTGTTGACCCTGTCGTTGTCCAGATGCTCAGATATCTCCCGCTCTGAAGCGTCAGGGACGGCGGAGATTCCGTTTGACAGCGGTCGTACCGAGTTCTGGTTTTTATCGTAGGCTGCCGTCTTGGCGATCTTCGCTGGCAAGCGCGGCCCTTCCTTCTGCTCCCCTCTCCGTTTCCGGCTGCTCGGCGGCTTCTCTGCTTTGGGGGAGTGACGGTTGTTGAAGTCATTTCTGCTCTTCAACTCCGGAAGCGACTTTGCTGACGGTAGCGCCTTTGCCGATGGTAGCGCCTTTGCCGATGGTGGCGCCTTTGCCGATGGTGGCGCCTTTGCCGACGGAAGCGCCTTTGCCGACGGCAGCGCCTTTGCCGACGGCAGCGCCTTTGCCGACGGCAGCGCCTTTGCCGACGGTGGAGTGGCAGGGGCGGAGATGTCAGTCCGACAGGGGTGAGAAGCGCCGTTGGAAGAACCTGACGTTTCCGTGTGGCCCTTGGACAGAACTTCGTGACCCGGGCCCGGCTCAATCAACTTCTGCCAGGTCCGCAGGAGCTTCTTGGCCCTCTTAGACAGGTCTTCATTCTTGGTTTTCTTCCGGACGTCATTGATCAGCTTTCCCAGACGAGTTTCCTTTAAAGACAAAAGATCAAATCTTTGGTGTCTTAAAGCAACACAATTTGAAGAGCTGAGGTACACTTTTTTTTTTTGTATAAAGACAAACATAATACAGTTGTGCCTAACTTGGATTTTTCTACTTTCACGCACCAGAAGTAGATGTATTTTCTATTCATCTTGTTAATTAATTGATGTTCTTGTTTGATTAAAAACAATAATTCTTAAAATAACCTACCTCAAGTGTCTCTTTGGTGATGGGATATTTCTCCAGGTAAGAGATCACTTCCAGGACCATCACCATGTTGCGGATCTGCTCAAACAACACATTATATTGGTAAATGGAGCATTAGCATAGCGCCTTTATCCAAAGTACTTAACAACATGCATTACATTCACCCATCATCCTCACATGAAACCCCATACAACCGGTCAAGGCAGATGTCTGCCCCTTAGAGAAAGGCTCTGCTCAAGGGGAAAAAAGTTTTTCCTTGCTCATGTGGGAAATAATGTAGGGTCTCTACATTATGTATTTGTTCAGACTGTCAGCCCAAATAATCAGATTTTTGGCGAATCCAGATTGGAATCAGAGTGGTTCCATCAAGTCTGAACAGACATAAGAAGTCTCAGATTATCTCAGATTCTTATCAGATTTCTAAAGCAGCGTCTCAGTCTGGACACTCAAGACACTGAAGTCTGATTTATACTTCATCGTATGACAGTGTCGCTCATCATAAATAGCTGGATCTACAACCAAGCTTTTTGAACTAGTAGATTGGCTATTGTCAGCGAGTGACTGACATCGTCATGATATGAGTGTATAAATTAAGCACTACTCAAGCCTCCTATCTATGTCGTTACCACAGAAACCAATGATAGGTTTGACGATGTTGAGTACACCAATCTACTTGCCAACAGTGTGAACAAATCGGATTTGTCTGCAGTCTGAACAAAGCCTACAATAATGGTCCTGACCTGATCTATATGTAAAGTGTCATGAGATTGATTCGGCGCAATATGAATATTATTGACTTGACTATACAGCAGAGACACGACAGAAGTACTGCAATAATACTGAGGATGAGGACCTGATTTGTCATCTTTATGGTTTTCAATATACTTTATATCAACTGTACATACAATGGGGAGACGGGACCTATAAGGGGGGCTAAACCATTATTTGAATGAACTTTCATATGTGCACCTGCACATGGAAAATGTACAACCACTGCTGGTTTCAGACAAACTGAAATGTCATGCAAATGCACAAGTTTACCCATACGTAAGTACACGTGACTCTAGAGCAGCGATTACAACGTTAAAATAGACATGCTCTCTGAAAATGCCCGCATGTCTGAAAATGCGGACGGCCCACCCATCTGACCACTTATTTTCATTCTTAGTCATAAGTCGTTTTTTGGGTGAACTACTCCTTTAACACGGCCATGTTAAAGTAGTAGTTCACCCAAAACAAATACTTATTTTCTATCAGTTACACAACCCATGAAGCCTTGAATTCATGGAGATTTGTTGTTTTTTGTCGCATTCCTAAGTCAATAATTTGATGACCAGCGGAGTCTCCTACTCTGACCTGACTCAAAGAGTCTCCTACTGAGTATCCTATTGACCGATGACCCGGTCATCAAATTATTGGCTCAGGAATGTGACAAAAACTTTAAAAAATCTCCATAAATTCAAGGCTCCGCTGCTCTGGAGAACAAAAACAATAAATCAACCAAACCAAACATCTGAACATCTCTCACACAGCTGTATAAAGGGCTTGTGAAGGGCTCTGTGTTGGAGACAGAATTGGCTGGGTGAAAACCAGTTGGCACAGAAGTTTGTCCTACTAGTGGCCCAAGGGCCAACTCATAAAGGCCAATGTACATGCTCAGACTTTGTGCAAAGTTCAACAATTATGTTTTGCTCATTTGATAGAATTCTTTAGAATTCTCTACATCTCATCACGTAAATCAACCAGGGTTGGGTAGTAGTAACTGGCTTCATGTAATAACTACTTTATAATCAGCTCCGATTACAATCTGGGGGAAAAGTGTAATTAGATTATTATAGTTACAAGGAAGCTTGATAACATTGTTTTATTACATCTATATACAAAAGGGCTGTCTGCTGTCAAGGTGGTGGTGGGGTGGGGGGTGGTTTCACCAGGGGAGGTGTTGATGGGTTGTTGATTATTGGGTAAACAATGCTATTTACTTATGAAAAGAAAAACTAGCATACAGGGTTTCTCAGCCCTGTAAGGACCACAGTAAACCACATTACACACAGTCAATGAATGGGTCCTATTGTTTATCCTTGCAAATCCTATGGGACAAATGTGTTTTACTTGCATTGAAAAAAAAAGAGATGTTAGTGGAACTCAATTTTCTGTGGCTGCATGCCATTATTTTTGATTCTGCAATAAGTACTCAGATCAGTTTACATATTTTATAATTCAAGGGATTACATTTATAATGACAATTGCCTTGTAATTTGTATTCAGTAACTGACTACATTTAAATAATCTGACCCAACCCTGAACAAGCCATTTACATTTACTTTTCAAACCTTGTCAATGCCTACAGTGCACATAATAGCTAACAAGACCTGACACAACAAAAGTAAATGTTCTAGAAACAACTTAAGTTAACAATAATAACCAATGACTAAACGTGTAACAAACATATTAAAAATACAAATAAATCTTTATCTCTTGGCATCTTGTCTGACATTGTTCCCAAGAAAGCCTCCATTCATTTCCACCACCAGTACAAGTGACTGTCACTAGCTCATTAGCTCACTAGCTCATTAAGCTGAACTATAATCCTCAGTACAACGGTGTCGCTGGCCGTCAAGAACAGATCTACAAAGCCAAAGGGTTTGTTGTCAGCTCGCAGGAGTTAAAGGGCTTTCATTAAAACACGTCGTTTTGGTTGAACACACATCGATTTTCGCCGTCAGGCTGTGATCTCGTCCAAGTCCAACACACTGACACTGCTGTTATTCATCTGACCAACTCTTTCTTATTGACACTTCATGTTATGCTTCTACACTCCGCTTTGTGTGTGGTGTCAGCCTCTGGGGGAGGATTCCAGCCTTCTCTGTGTGTTTTTCTTATCGCTCTCGAAAAGGTTCGTTAGCAACGGTTCTCGCTGGGGGTTCTCCCCCCGGTTCGGGTCAGCGGTGTTACTCACGTTGCTCTGGCCGTCGATGGCCGCCAGCAGCCGGTCTCTCATCTGCTGCGGGGTCGCTGTCATCCTCCAGCCTCTCGGGGAGAAGAGAGAAAGCAGCGCTTCACTACGGGCGGCCTATCAGCGACAAACAACCCGCCCCGAGGAGAGCCAGCACCATGGTGGTACTGTGTGATGGGCCCGGCGCGTCGCTCTCAGGTTCGGTTCCCCGGAGAGCGCCTGGTGAGACTTTAAAGTGTGCGAACAGAGGTAATAAGGCTCTTTGGGAGAGTTGTCGGGCTCGTCAGACAGGCTTCATGGCCTCCATCATCACGTCTCTCTGCTCTCTGCCGAGCGCTCCTCTGAGCCGCGCTGCATGACGGGACATTTCTCACCCTTCTTCTGGCTTCTTCTTTGGTTTAAATGGCTGCGTTGCAAACCGACACCGACACCTGCTGTAAGGTACAGCCAACTCTATGGGTACAGCCTGTACCTGAGTTATGATGACAGTGGTTCTTCTCAAACATTTTCTGAGGTCAACTTTAGAACCCTAAAAGACCCCCACTCTGACAAGATGACTGGAAATCTTCGCGTAAAAGATGTTTTCTTTAAATGCACAAGCGTACACAGGACCTTTCTTGGGTTTATCCTTTTAGCATCTTTGTATAAATAAAACTACCTCTGTGCTTTTTTTGCAAACTGTTAATAAAATATTCAATCAATCAATCAATATTTTGTCTTGTAGATGTACATTCAAAACTATTAAAAGGATCCCTGGCTAATAAGCCTTTTATGCCTTAATACATTATAATTGCCCTCTATAACTAAAATTGAAAATTAAAAACACTTTAAATATTGTATTTATTTTTATTTACTCATTAAGGACAACTCCCGTGGCAAGTTGATGATGTTATTTGTCCATGTGTGTTCCAGCCCTATGGAATGTATGGAATGCATGTGCTAATAAAACATATTTAAAATATAGTTGTGATGCTCATTAACCTTAGGAAGTATTAAGTTGTTTTTAGTTAGCGCCTGAATTCCATACATTCCATAGGGTTGGACCACACATGGACATATGACATCATCAACTTGCAACAGGGGCATTTAATATCATTGTATTATTTGCGGCTCATCTGCGGCTGTTATTTACAGTCAGTGGACTGCTGTGGGCACTAGATAGATGCTGCAAAATATTCTTCTATTTTGAATAAAAAAACTGCAAAACAAAAAAAGTCTTGAATTACCAAGAACAAAATGAACACAATCTCTCATTATCAATACAGTAGACAGTCAGTCAAATGTTATTAAAGATAGAAGTGCATTGTTGTACTATGCAGAGGTGTCATGTATGAAATTTGGTGTATATATATTTTTTTTTAAAAACCACTGCTGAGTGACCGGCTGTCAGCATTGAGCAATTTTCTTATATAGGGGGTATAGTATAGCCCAGGCAAACTAGCTAATTTTGGACCTCAAAATCAAAGTAATTAACAGAATGTTTTTCTTCACAGACCATTTCTATTCACCAGAACAACACATCAAAAGTCCTAAGAAATCCTAGTTGCCAATAATGTCCACCACATTATTGTCAAAAAGCCATAACATTTTCATTCATCTGAGATTACAGTTGACTTCCAAATACATTTTGAGGAAAGGAATTGATCAATTGATCAATGCTGACTGCTGTCAGCAGGTGGTGTCATGAATGTATGTGTATAGACAATATTTTAGGCCATTAAAAAAAAACGATATACGAAATTTCATATCCCACATCAGGGGCTGCCGGACTATAACGACTAATGACTGACTAATGACTATCTAATGATTACGAATACAGGTTGAGGGCACCTAAACATTGTGAACACCTCAATGTTAAATTGGCATTTTTTCCTAAATGTTGATGTGTTAACTTCATTCCTATCCTGTCTATGTTCCCAACTGACAAATAATTATTCCAAAATAGCTCTGAAAGAGGTGTTCTACACAGCAAATCCTGTTTATTTAACTCTGTGAGAATACAAATGAGAGTACATTTCTACTTTCTGACTTACAAATGAGTATTTTGAGTATGGTGATTTCTTTTGATTTCAATACCAGTTTGAACAACAGTGCGTTCTCTAATAATCTTTGGGTCTAAATAATCAAAACACAAAAACGAATCCCACCCACTTCTTTACACCTGTGATGAGACAACACAGTTGTGCTACTTTTCTATATGTATGTATGCAGAATGATAAATTGCATCTACAGTATATTTTCAGAGTAAACCTTTATTACAAAATAAGGACAAATATGCATCCGTTTTAAAACATCTCAGAGGGCTAATAAACGTGTTATATGCATTTTTCTATTCTGATTTACCATATAAGTATTTGAAGTTTGAAACTAAACCAAACAACTCATATAAACAAAATAGCCTCAAGTGATTTGGTAAACACCTGAATTGATACATCATATATCGTCTGTCGGTAACCTCATACTGTATGTCTAAAACTTGCTTTTCAGGATTCCAATTCAACAACGCCAAAAGTAGCAGATCGACAAGCTCAAAACTTGTCGCCTTTGCGCCGCTTTTCGAGCTTGTGGATCTGCTCCTTTTGAAGCTTTTGTGTGCCGCTGTAGTATGATGAAGTAGGGCGTTAATTTACGAAAAAAACACAAAAAGGTTTGAATTTGGAGATAGATTTCTGCCCTATACGTCCTCCCTTTCCTGAAAACTACAAATGACGGAGCTTGTACAAAAACACCTGTATTCCTGTGATGTAACAAAAAGCTGATTCTGATTCAAAGCCTAGCAGTAATGATGGAGATTGATAGGTTCACAATCATTGTACAATAAGTTTACTTGCATTTTGGCACTTTCATGTGTCCCGTATGGATAGAATTGTTGCAGATAGATGCAATGAAACAAAAAGGGAAAACATAAAAACAACTAATAATCAACAAGGGAAACCAAACTCTTTTATAAGTAAAGCGATGCCCTGGAGCTACGCTACAGTATGTTAAGCATTCAGGCCCAGGAGAGAATAGGTGTGTACAAGAGAAACCACTGATGTCAGAGAAAACTGTATATTTACAATCTAAAGAAAGAAGCCCAAATGTAACAAAACTCTATAGTTCTGTAATAATAACAATTAAGACAAAATAAATATCTTGGTTTTGTAAACCATCTACACCAGGGGTCTTCAACGTTCTTCAGGCCAAGGACCCCTTAGCTGAGAGAGAGATGATGAAGCTGGGACCCTCATTATATTGTATAAAATTATTTTCTAACTTTTTTTTTTGTTTTTGTAATCCTTCAATGCAACTTGATGAGAGGCTTTCAAAGCTATCAAAGCTAGTTCTTCAATGTCTGTTGAAAAAAACATTCCTATAACACAAACATGTGGCAGCCCCCCTGTAGTAAGTCTGAGGACCTGCTAGGGGTCCCGGACCCCCTATTGAAGACCCATGGTCTACTCTACACCAATGGTTCTCGGTGCACCTGATTCGAAATGCTATCAATGTGGTCCAGAGACCCTCAGGGTTCCCTGGGAGTTCCAAATGGACCTTTACAAGTCTGTAACACTGAGAGTTATGGGGATCCTTGGAATTAAAACGTTTGAGAACCACTGGTCTACACTATTTGTTGACAGAAATAACAGTTGAGGTTAATAAAGAACGTGTGATACAATGACAGTTAAAAGAGCCAAAAAGAACACCACGGAATATTAAAGAGAAGCTTAGAGTGTCCATCTTTGATTTGTGTCCATGTTGCATCCTTGGAAGACCTCAGGCTCCAGACAGGAAGTCATGACCCAAACAATCTGCAAACATTAAAAACAAACATGTAGTGTCACTTAATATCTATACATTTCCCCTCATATCAGAGCATTATTGTCTTAATAATATGGACGTAAGTTTCTACATATCATCACACATCAGTCCGGTGGAAACCTTGTATGTCCTTCTGAGGGCCCATATGGCTATTTTAGCTACTTTTGTGAGAAACTGTAGGGAATTTACAAAAGCATAAAAATGCACAAACTCACAGGATCATGCAAAACATCATAAAGATGTTCCACAACGCAATGAAGATCCGGAAGTATCGTAAGCTGAGCAGGAACTCCCTGATATTGTCACCTGAAAGACAAAACATTAAATTAACCACTTGAACCCCAGCATCTACTGTATATTCTGAGGGGAACATTTGCCAAAAGTAGCTGATCTACAGGCTCACAATGCATCGCAACATGTTGTGTGAGCTTGTAAATAAGAACATTTTCAAGGATTTAAGAGGTTAAACTAAGCCAGTGATTCTCAACCCTTTTCATTTCAAGGAGCCCCAGTTTATATGCATTAGACCACTGTTTCCCAAACAGTGGGTCGGGACCCATCTTTGGGTCGCGAACCAATCGTTATGGGTCGTGAGTAAATATCTCCTTTTTTTTCCTGTTCCCTACATTTAGAAAAAGTGTATATTATTTCAAAAGATTTTAAAAAGTTTAAAAATCACAACTTTTCATCAGTTCCACAATTAAACAATTCCAACATTTTTCAAAAGTATTTCATAAATAAAATTTAAAAAGTGTGCTTGCTTGTAGATCTACTATTTTCAATAGTTTAGGTCCCCAGGGAAAATATCATTAATTACTTTTGACCATTTATGCATCAAAAGCAATGAACAAACTATACTTTTAAGAAATTGTCCAAATTGTCAAATAATACCTAAGAAGAAAGAGGCAAACATTTTTTAATGAGCTGATCTACAAGCTCACAACACCTCGCAACACAAGGCGTTGTGAGCTTGTAGATCTGCTATTTTCACAATATTTATCTGTGGAACCGAGTCAAACTCGGTAAATGTAATGCCTCAACTCCAGCAATGTAATGCCTCAACTCCAGCAATTCCAAGTGCTTGTCAGGGTGGAGGGGGGGTCCCCGACTCCCCAGTTCAAATATGATTATTTTGGGGGTCACAGCCTGGTTGAGAACCACTGACCTAAGCAATACAGTCTACAGACTAAATCGTGAAACTAGAGTTGTTCCGATACCAATACCAGTATCGTAAAAGCTGCCGATACTGCCTAAAATGCTGGTATCGGTATCGGCGAGTATGCCAGTCTATGCCATTCCAATACCACGTCAGTTATCACATGAGATTTAATTTATAGTATATAATATTTTGAATTGATGTTGCACTACTGTTTTATGTTCTTACTGTACAATCTACATTCTTATTTTACTAACTTGGAGCTGCACCTTAACTATGATTAATGGATTTTTTTATTCAGTGGTTCAGTGGTTTTCAAACTTTTTAATTTCAAGGACCCCCAAAACTCTGAGTTATTTGTTCCGGGTCCATTTGGTTCCATTTGTACACTCAAGAGTTACAGACCTGTAAGGGACCCTTTGGAACTCCCTCAAGGAACCCTGAGGGTCCCTGGACCCCACTTTGAGAACCAATGTCCTAGATTTTATTTATTTATTACACATTGATATTGGATCGATACTCGGTATCGACCGATATGCAAGTTGTGAGTAGCGGAATCGGGAAGGAGAAAATGGTATCGGTACATCTCTATATGAAACACAGTTGTCACATTCTTGTGACACACACACACACACACACCAGTTGTCGGTCCTCCATGTTCGTCTCCAAATCCTCCTTGGTGTGACTCCTTTCTCTTCCTGCAAATTAAAACATTTGTTTGTACTTGTTATTTTTAATTCTGGAATTTGCTTACTGATTATTTGTATACGTTCAGTATTTTCTCAGGCGATGACATGGAATGGTAACCAGAAGACTCGCCCCAAAACACACTCGCCCCCATTTTTTCTGCAGACCAATCGCCCCCAGCGGTTCTTGTATTCTTGTATTTATTTAGACAGGCGACTGTGTTTTGAGGCGAGCGTTCTTGTATTCCATAGTAGTCTAAGTCTAAGTAAGTAGCCTACTTACAGTTTGAAATTCAACACAGCTCCTGCATTCACAAGCAAAGTCCTGCAAGTAACAATACAGAAAGAAATTATGTGAAAATTAGGCATGCAACAATTGATCAAACTAATCGATTTAACTGATGAAAAGAAAAGAAAAAAAAACAATAATCATTTAATAATCAATTAATATTTTTGGACATGGTATTTTTTAGGCTAAAGTTTACTTTACATTTTTTTGTGTGGATAAAATGACAAAATGAATGAAAATAGCATGGGTAGCTGCACATCTGCTATTTTCACTATTTGTGCATGTTTGTTGTGCAACGAAATACAAAAGAACACAAGTTGTTAATTGAATTGTTTGTAAATAAAATATGTAAACATAAATATATTACAAAATACCTGTTTCTCGTTTATTCGACTAATCAAAAAAGTAATCAATAGAATAATCACTGAGAAAATAATTGATAGTTACATGTTTGTGTTGTTTACAGCTAAGCTAACGTGGTGAGCTGGAACCAGTAAAGCTTGTTGTCATGGTACAAACACACATTGTACAGTCATAGAAACACAACAGCATACATAACGTTACATTAAGAGACGTGTCTAAAGTGCACGGTCTCTTTTCTCAAATGGATTACAATTATTTTTACCCGAATATCAGCAGATCCCCCAACATTTTGTCCACATCACATTAGAGACGCCACACATCCGTATCCGCATACGTCATCAGCGCATCTGACCAATAGGCGTTTTGAGGCGCAGTGCTTTGTTTTCGGAATTTGACAACCTATACAATTATGTGACGCAAGAGGGCGCTGCTGTTTCACAATTTTGGAAAAACGTATAGTGCGCGCGACTCTAGGAAAATGAAAGTAGATTACATACAGTGCCACTGCCTATCCTATTTGTTTATTTATCTATTATCAAAAATGATTAAGTCTATTTGCCCCTTACATCCACTAAATAATATCTATATAGCTTCAGAAAAAATAACAAAAATATATCAGGCTATAAAACAGTCCATAGAAGGCTACTGCAGGCTTCTGTACTGTAGGCTACATAATATGGATTGTTTATGGATAATATGGATTGTTTTATAAAATTGCAGGCTACTAATACTATTAATTGATTTGAGCACATTGGTCTTGGTATTTTAGACCCTCAATGAAAGCACTCTGCGCCTTTAATGGATGGATGCGAGTTCTTTCATGGCCTGGAAGATAGACAACGGCCTATTGGATGACTATTCATTATTTCATTACAGTGATTTTTATTGGATGTAATTCCTAATGAATGTTTGTCACGGCATGCAGCAACGACCTGAAAGCATCTTATTCTCACAGCATCCAGAACATGAATGTGTAAATACAGTAGGCTATCACGCGTATAGCCAAAGAAGAGAACTGTGTTGGTTGTATTCTAAACCAGAAATTAGGCTGCTACTATTCGAGATAGAAAAAAACACATTATCTCTGCAACGCATCATTTAGCTCTGATATAATGACAGTCATGGATGAACTTCAACAGAGTGTTTGCATTTTTTCCCTTTTTGGCCTGTACATTTACAAAAACGTTCAAATTTCAAATATGAAGTGTATAACCCATGTCCAAGGATGTTACAATTATGTTCGGGCCCTCAAAAGTACCCGTATAATATCTGTATTGTACAATAAAAGGCATTTTAATCCGATCGGTGGCCATTTTTACCATTTGCTTTCAACAACGTGACCCTATCGGTTGGGAGGTGTATTGCACTCTGATACATTATAACTCTATGAAAAAAATGACCACTGATCGGATTAAAATGCTTTCTATTGAACAATATGGAAAATGCGGGTACTTCTGAGGACCCGTATATAAGTATAACATCCGTGGCCATAGGGTAAGCACTTTATATTAAAATGTGAACGTTTTTGTAGATGTACGAGCCAAAAAAAGAAAGAGTGCAAACACCAGGTTGAAGTTCATCCATGACGGTAGTGACATTACGCATCATGACATTAAGTCCGTCGTATGACGACGGCGGCGCATGCCGACAAGAGTTGCGCGCTTGCAGATCGGCTCCTGTTCTTGGCAAGCCAAGCGACAGCGCGCAAAGTGTGTGGCGCCATGATGCAGATGTGGTACATAGCCTATAAATAGGATTGTAAGGCTGTGCAGATGTATATATCTGTGTGGTGTATTAATAGGAGGACGGCTTGAGTGTCAGCCTGGCTGTCAGGGTTGTGGAGGACCGGTGTTGAAGAAGACGGGGTGCACCGCGGCGACACGCACGCCGGAGAGAAACAGGGGACAGTGTCAGTCAGGGACAATATCATTGTAATTATCAACAACACTACATGCGACACGTGTAACCGATCCCAGTGAACACCATGGAAGTCCTGGCAGCTCTCAACCTGGGCGATCTGGCTGGCACTTTCTCGAAATTGGGAATGTTTCCAGTTTTTGATGTCGCTTATTATATCGTCTCCATTCTCTACCTCAAGTATGAACCCGGTAAGTGCGCAGTTCTTCCTCGTGTTTTTGGTCTTCTGACATTCTTCATGAAAATGTTATAGCAGTTAATTGCCTGCCATGATAATAAGCAGGCTTATATTTGCATTCGTTTCGATACACTGATTGTGTAAGCCTATGTATGTATTGTTTAATCATGTTTATCTCTCACACAAAATCGTACCACTGCACTGTTTACAAACTGTTACTAAAGTATTCAATCAATCAATCAATCAATCAATCAATCACTATTTCAATTTGTTAGTTATTGCTCAATTAATTTGCCATTAATACACAAACGCGAGGGAAAACCTATGCAGCAGGCTAGCCTACTACTGGTGTAGACCATGATATTCCCAAAAAAGGCAATCAAATCTTTTCCTCCTGTTTTAGCAGTCATTAGGCTCCTAGCAGCAACATGAACTACTTTCCACAGAAGAGAGACTTGTTTGCCAACCAGTCACTGCAGGGGATTATCTCAACCAGCTTGATTATATAATGCTTTTAAACTTAAAGCTTTTATTCATGATTTGCCTCTGAAAACTAACCAAGGGAGCTGGAGGAGCAGCATGAAATCTGATAGACAGACAGTGCATACCAACAGCTTCAGGCTGGGGAATAAATAGAAGAGCCTTAAATAGAAGTTAGTGGGCCTCAGACACACACACACACACACACACACACACACTCACCCACCCACTCACTCACTCACCCACTCATCCACACTCTCTCACACACACACACACACACACACACACACACACACACACACACACACACACACACACACACACACACACACACACACACACACACACACACACACACACACCCTTTGTATGTTTAACAACATACTAAGCAATTTGAAAACAATTTGTGCCAGCCAGCAATCCCATGCGAGAACTTTTCCCAAAAAGTAGTTTGCAATGTGCTGCGCTGCAACACACTCATAAAATAGAGTTGAACTGTTTCTCTTTTTGACCCCAGCGGTCCCTTCAAGGGCCCCTGGGGTCCCTGCACCCCACTTTATGGCTGTCATCATGTTGTGTTCTGCTGACAGTGAATCCTTTTATGTTCCTCAATATTTTTCCTTTTTCGCAATAGTCAAATTGGACTCAAATTGATAATTTCGACACCCTCACAGAGTTAAATTACTGTTTTTTGTACACATAAACACACGGTTAACTGTGACCGTTGCACCACTTTGTATCTAATGTATTCATTGTAATAACACCCTTCTCAGTCACCACAGTCCTTAGTGATAGTTTTACTCAGAGAGTGTACAAATGGAACCAAATCCAATTGGTTCCATTTCTAAATTTTCATATAAATGAAATTTAACAGGATTTTGCTGTGTACACATTAGTTGCTCCATGTGCTTTGGTATAAACACACTGATAATCTTCAGCCAGAATTCATCCTCCAAGCCTCCAGGACCAGGATTTAGTGAATTTGACCCCATAGCCACACTGCACATGCACCAACTGAAGAGACCATTTGTTTTGCAAATGAGAAACCTGTTGCTCCTGGTCTCCACACAGAGTTCACCCACATGTCACTGTGGTTTCCTGTTCACTTCACTCCAGTGTAACACACCACACTTCAATAAGCCTTAAGGGGCTTGATGTTGAGCAGAGTGAGAGAGAGAGTGAGAGAGAGAGAGAGAGAGAGAGAGAGAGAGAGAGAGAGAGAGAGAGAGAGAGAGAGAGAGAGATTGAATGTAAAAAGCACTTCATTGAAAACCATTTTTCTTTGATCATTTTACGCAGGACGTAACAATTTAAACCCTCTAGAGAGTTAGTAAACTGGACCAGAGTTGGCTTGGACCTTTTTTTTTTTTTTTTGTTTTTACCAAATCTCTTCACCAAAAATAGCCGATCCGTTGCTGTGAGCTTGTAGATCTGCTATTTTTGTCTAATGTTCCCCCAAAATATGGATGCAGGGGTGGATAATGTGCAGGAGTAGATGATCAAAACAGTCCATCATTCTACCTACATCAATTTCTGAGATTAGACCAATCAAAACATAAGATAAGTAGAGGCAATCAAGACATAAAGATTATCCAAAACAAACAAAGAAAATTACACATTTACAATTTTTGTTTGTTATAAAAACATAAGACAGAGACAAAATAAAAGACTGACCACAACACACAGGAAAAAAGACAAAAGACAAAACAAAGGATAGCACTAAGCTAAACAAACTACAACTAACGTAACCATAATAACACATTAAGCAAATAAATAAATATGTTGGATTAAAACAAAACAAAAGCTATAAACTTAAGAAAGAACAAACTATGGGACTAAACAACACTGAAAGAGAGAGAGAGAGACAGAGAGAGAGAGAGAGAGAGAGAGAGAGAGAGAGAGAGAGAGAGAGAGAGAGAGAGAGAGAGAGAGAGAGAGAGAGAGAGAGATACACAGAGAGAGAGAGAGGGGGGGAGAGAGAGAGAGAGAGAGAGAGAGAGAGAGAGAGGGAGAGCACAGGGGTCAAAGTTTAAGTCGGGCCCAACAGTTGCAAGGCAGGAGAAGCAGGGAAGCTGCATGTATTTATAGGGTGACATTCCTTAGGATCAGATTGCTCGACTCGAACCGTGCGCTAATCGCACCACAACCCCGATACCCCCACCTGTTGTTGGGGGATCTGTAGTACCCAGGCTCTTGACTACACTTATTACACTTATGTTCACAGTCTGTGTAGTAATACGTTACTTGTTGTAAAATTTGGCAAGAGGGTGTGAATTATTTTTCTTTTTTTTACGCTGTGGTCACGTCTGGGTTCAGTCAATATTGGGTGATATATGGTTGCATATCATTATCAGGGTGTGCACCAAAATGCTCAACCAACTGTGTGTGGGTAGAGATAAGCACGCACGCACACACACACACACACACACACACACACACACACACACACACACACACACACACACACACACACACACACACACACACACACACACACACACACACACACACACCCCAACTGCTTCACCAACTGCACCAACTGCTTCACCAACAGCTTCACCAACTGCTGTAACTGTCACAAGACAAGACAGCATGTTTATCACAGGAAACTCTTTATATTCTCTTCCTTCATTCATCTCCTGTGGTGTCTTTTGTAGTATTTGTAAAGACCCCTGCCACACTGCCCTGGAGTGGCAAGTCTTATCCTGAGTAGATTTCTGTCATGTGTCTCCACTGCAATGTCCCTCTGATGACAGTGGACCGCTATCATAAAATAGTTCAGCCCTGTTTATGTTCTCATACCTAAAGACAGTGACAAGACAAAAATGTAAAGTAAACACATATAAAGGGGGATGTGCAGCAGTGTAAAAACATGGCAGACTGCATAAGAATGACCAAGCAACACAGCTGCAGCCTGCACCTAATCTAATTAATAATGGGTCAAAAATCTTAGGGGGCCCACAGTGAATCTTTGTCCCCAGGGCCCAGAATTTGGTGCTACGCCCCTGAATGGGTGTGTTAGATTTGGTGTGCACACCGAAATGTAACACACCTATTATTACTGCACTGCTTACTAGCCTGCCATGTTTTTAATCTGCTGTAGTATTGAATCTGAATTGGAAAACGAACTACAAAAGTAGCTTAGGGTTTCATGGACCTTTAAAGAGAATTATTTAGGCCAGCGGTCTGGGCACCTAGGCTCCAATGTAGCCTGACATAGCCTGTCGTACAATGAACTATGAATTAAGCTTTCTTCATTCACAGTGTAGGCTTCCCTTAGGCTTAGGGCTAATGGGCTATGTCTTATCAATAGATGCCTTATCAATAGATGCGATGAGAGGGTGCAGACTAGCGGACACCTGGATTGCTACCCTCCACTCCCTCCTATCCAGCATCAGGGTCAGGGTCAATAGACCATCAATAGAGCAAACGTTATTTACACAATTCAACAGAATAAAACAAAGCAGGTGTAAAATGGATAAAACTTGTCAGAATGTATAAAATAGGGATTTATTTGGGTTAATTGGAAAGGAATTGGCTACGTTATGGTTTTAGTCTTTCATTGGATAATGTTTATGATGTATGTAGCTATTGATGATTTTCTTAGCTATTAGTCTATTGACTTCGATTAAAGGAGCAGTAAGTGATTCAGATTGTAAATGTTTACTATAGTGTTAATTCCCAGTCTCTCCAGCTCTTTAGTAAACAGAAAATGCATTTTCATGCCTGGATACCAATTTTATCCAATCAAGAGAGAGAACTCATACAGGATACAGGATAAACAAGTTAAATTGGGAAGTGATGACACAAAGAAGTGAGCAGACAAAACTGGAACTGGAACACTATCAAACTGAAGCTGATAAATGGGTTTATTTCTGTTTACTGAAAGAGCTGGAGAGACAGGGAGACCCCTGTTACTGAACAAACACTCTATAATCGTATATTACATATACTATACCTTTAATATCTAATCTACAACAGTGGTTCTCAACCTTTTTAATACCTCAAAAAGAAAGAAAAGGGAAAGACCATTACTGCATCAAAAGTAATCAACAAATTATACTATAAAACTGGTCAAACATTGGCCAAATTGTCAAATAATATAAGAAAGAGGTAAAAATTTGAAAATAGCAGATCTACAAGCTCAAAACGCCTCGCTTTGTGAGGCGTTGTGAGCTTGTAGACTCAACTCCTACATTCCAAGTGATTATCAGGGTGGGGGGGGGTCCCCAGTTCAAATATGATTATTTTGGGAGGGTCACGGCCTGAAAAGGTTGAGAACCGCTGATCTACAACATCTACAAATCAACAACATTTTGATTATTTGATTGAAATCGATTTCCTTTCAAAAAAATGATCAATTAAGGTGCTGTGGAAGTGTCCCGTCGGAGTCCGGTGGCGTCCTGGCTGTGTGCCATGCTCTACTGCTTCGGGAGCTACATCCTGGCAGACATCATGCTCGGCGTCAGCCCCCTCGACTATTTCCAACACAACAGCCACATCCTCCTGGCCTCAGCTGTCTGGTGAGAAAGTTCACAGAATGCCTTTGCCCTTCACGGAGGAAGAGATAAAGTTTCAAGTGTGTACATTATAAAACTTAATGGAACATTCGGCTAAGAGGGTTGTTTCACCTTCACAGCTTTTTTGTTTCAATGTTGTTGCTCCGGATGTCTGTGTCCTTCACCAGAATGGGATATTATTAGCGCAAGTCATTTACTTTTGTGTTGTCTGTGTCTTTAAAGCTAATGTACGATCGATACGTTTTATGTCCATTGTCTCTTTCTCCCGATGGAGAGAGTTAAAGCTGCTACACACTCCGTCAGAACAGCCAAAGTTCGTTTGGGTAGGCAATAAATTCTAAATGATGTCATCAAAACTTTGGATGGCTCACTCTCCGAACTCATTTCGGCTGTTCTTGCACCGATCGAGATCTTCTGATGAGCCGAAGTAGTTCGGCTTGTGTGATTGGCCAGAAGTTGATCGGATGTTCAAGGCGGGTGTGATTTATTCAGTATTGTTTCCACACTCATTCTGCCAGCGGTGAAAGCAGCGATAATTTTGAAGAGACGTTTTCTGCGGAGAGGTGCTAGTCTCACGAGCAGTGGTGGGAGAAGTACTCAATTTTTTTACTAAAAGTATCAATACTGCAATGAAGAAATACTCTGTTAAGTAAAAGTCCGGTCATCAAAATTTACTTGAGTATAAGTACAAAAGTATTGGCATTAAAATATACTTAAAGTACCAAAAGTAAAAGTACTCATTACGCAGAATGTCTAATTTCATACATTTTCAAATGCATAAACATCTTTTGAAATAGCAGATCTACAAGCTCACAATGCGTCACACCGGGACGCATTGTGAGCTTGTAGATCGGCTATTTTCAAATGGCTGAAATATAGTATATAGGGAAATGTATATGTGGTTAATTGTATGTTTTGTAATAATCACAATCTTCAAAGTAACTAGTAACTAAAGTTTTCGAATAATTGTAGTGGAGTAAAAAGTATAAAATGTGCCTCTGAGATGTAGTGGACT